>NW_026521878.1:2768628-3368628 GCF_021234435.1 Artibeus jamaicensis
TTTGGTTGAACAATTCTTAAAATCCTGACTTTTACAAATAAGTAGTTGCAAATGGTTTAAACAATTTTGTTTGTAATTAGTATAACTTTCCAACTAGATGAGTCTAGAGTTTAATTTTCGTTGCTTCAAAATTCTAAAAACAAATTGCGTTAATTACTATGGACACAAAAGTTGAATCAAAGGATATCAAATAAACAAAAAATTTCTGGTATATAGTCTTATCAAGATGATCAATGCTTTGTATTTACTTAATGACAGTAATTATAGCACATATCAAAACTAACAGTAATTATAGCACATATCAAAAATTTGTGTCCAACCTTTCCCTAGAATTTAGTTATGTGTTACTTGTCCATGATATACAAGAATATTTATCTTCATAAGTTGAAGGGAGTAGACGTATGTAGGCCTTGTTCTGGAACAATGCCAGTCCTGAGTTGCAACCTATGTAAGTAAACATTAGCACTAAACATGACACACCTATCTACATGTGCATACTCGGGCACACAGAGGGGAGAGTAGGCAAAGCTGTATACTCTGAGTCCTCATACTCAAAGAGTGAGTAAGTCAAACTGGAGCAAAGAATCATATCGATGGTGCCCACTATGTTAAAAATTGTGTTCTACATTCATTTGGAGTTGTGTCATTTTAAATTACAATTTTAAATACAATGTAAAAGATAGATTGCATTAATGTAATGCTAACTAAGTGCCTTGTGGGTTTGCTACACTGAGCCTGAGGGTTCCTTAGGGCAGACTTTGAACACCACTGGGCTCCAACTGATGCAGATGTTAACTGCAGGTCTAAAGTTCTATTGTTTTATTATCTTAAGTAAGAGGAGAATGTTTTTGAAAATGTGAATTAATTATTTAACATTTTAATGCTTTTCATAAAAGACTTGAATTATTTGGCTCTGATGCATTTTCTCCCATAGCCTACAGAACAAAACAACCACCAACAAAACAACCCAGCAAGCTCTATTCTGCCCCCCACACACATAGTTTCTGTTTCATTTGCCAGAAAGGCTTTACCTGCTGCCCAGGAATGATTTTTTTAAGTAACAGTTTAAGTGGCAGACACTTCCTCCACAGATATGCTTGACCAGAGAACTGAAGGCCTGTCAACAATTCATTGGGCAGGTACTATGCACCTTGACTTATGCCAACAGAATGGTAGTTCCTTAAGGAGAACGTGTATCTTCTTGTTTGCATTTCCTTCCTTCCCATCCCCTTCCCTATGCTGTACTTACATGCAGACACCAGAAACTCCCAGAACAGTGTTAATACCATGGTAGCCTTAGAGACATAGTCAGGAACAGACAAGACTTTTCCATTTGACATAGCTGTTTTGCAGGTCAGAGAGTTTCATACATAAATTTTACAAGGCAAAATATCTAAGAGAAAATGAATTATTTTCTAATGACTATTGTTATAGCTAGAACTCAAATTCTCAAATCTTATGGCTATTATATGACTACATCATACTATCTTATAACATGGTTATGTTTTATCATGGAAACAATCTAGGAATGATGTGTTTATGTGTGTTGGCATGGGAGTGTATTGCTGAATACAAAAAAGATGTGTTTTATGTGTTTCTTATTAATGCATTCTACTATTTCCATGTATGTATATGTGCTTATGAGGGATAGGAAGGAGGAAACTCTGGAGGTGCCCAAGGGCTAAGATAAAGGGCATCCATGTAAGACAGAGACCCTGTTCTAAGACCGGTTGTTTCCAATTTCTGGAAAAGAACTGAATGATGGTGACTCATGAATGCACCTGCACAGAAGATGTTACATGACCCCTGCTTCATTATAATAGCATAATAATAAATTAACATGGTGTGACCCTCTTCTCTGGGAGACCCACATGTGCAGTAGCTTTAAAATACAACTACTTGTACATGCACAATAAAAGCCCACCAAAACTAGCCAGGAAAGATCCACCTTATATAAGATAGAATCCCTCCAGCCCATGAGGTCACTCTCAGCTCAGAATTGGTCCACTCTCATGTTCTGTCCAGTGTATTATCACTTAATAAATCTGCTCTCTCTATATATATATAGATCTATATATGTAACTCTGTGTTCAGTTACATCTATATATGTAACTCTGTGTGTTCAGTTCAATTCTTTGTCCGCAATCACCAAGAACATGGTTACCTGTGCCCACCTCTGACACTTACATACTAATGTGATTTATATATATGTATATACATACACATATTTTTATAAATCTATGCACGGGGACTTTATCATATATAATGTGTATATATATATATATATATATATATGTGTGTGTGTGTGTGTGTGTGTATAATTTATACACATATAATTTATTTAGATTATTATATAATAACCCCAAATATCTTCCATTGAGATATTAGTATGTTAGTATGGTAACTAATATGTTCATATTCTAATCATAGCAAACTACTATATCATTGAATATTTAAAGAATACAGTTCTAATGCAATTATTACTGTGAAGCTAAACATGCATTTGATAGCATTTAAATTATTTATTTAATATCATATAAATATTAATTTACTTTAGAAATACATTGAAATTTTAAATATCTGTTAGTGTATTAGGGGAAAATAAAAGATGGTATTCAATTTCATCAAACATGCTTCTTACTCTCAACAGGCAAACAGACAGTAGAGAAAGGTAAGGAAAAATTCCAATATAAGCCAAATGACTTAAGAGCTTTATTAAATATAAAGCAAAGTAATAATGTCTAAAAGAATGATGTTAATTCAAATAGGAAGTACTGGAAAATACTTGAAAAAAGAAGAAAGTATTTGACCTAGAATAATACAATAATAAAATTCTTAATTTATTACTTTAAAAAAAAGTCCTCTCATTATTAATTTTTTTTATTTTCAGTCTTCCTTTAGGGTATTTTACAATAATTTACTTCTAATAATTTAGAAGTCTAATTTACAATATATTTACTTCTAATAACTGAGAGTAATTAGTTATAGAAAAACCTTGGGAAATAAATGGAAAGTTGGTTGATAACAATCTTTTTTTAAGTACATATAATTAAAAGTCAAAAATACTATTTACCAAGCACAGAGAAAATTCAATAGAAATCTTCAGGGATCATCTTTTTATCATTAAATTATCATGTTCATCTTTTTTATAAAGTTTTTAATATAAGAGCCAAATATAATAAGCATGACAATAGCATGAATAAAAATATAAAAATAAAATACTAACCTAACTATGAATGAACATTTAGTTTATTTGAGCTAAACCTTATAAAAGACACAATTGTCCCTTCTTGTGAGTATTGTGTACTAAACCTTATTCTGATTTACAGTGTGGCAAACAGAGGAAGGCAGGCTTCCTAATACATATACCCAGTCACAGCTGAACACCTCACCAATGTACTTTATTCCCTGATGAACCAACCAATCTAATGACTTTGCCAGTGCCCACCTTTGAGCAAAGCAGCTCCTCACTGACATTTCAGTGTAATAGCGAATACCAATTGGATTTCATTGTAGCATTGTATCTTGCTATTGTTGTTCCAACAAGAAATGCTTTCTTTATAATCCATAGAATTGACATACATGTAAGTGTTAGTCCAACCCCCCATATAAGTGGTCTATGAGGGTTAGTGGTCTAACCCTCATTACCAGATATAAACACACATCTGTTTCATTGTCATATATTGTTTTCCCATGCCATCCATCTTCCATTCTCTGAAAACACTCCAACGTTTTTCAGTTTTTAAACCCTGTCACCAATTTGGCAATCTTTCAGTCTCTAGAGAAATATATCTTTGTTAATAATGTCCCCTTAGAACCGAGGTAACTAGATAAGGTGCTATAGGCACATTGCATGGATTAAAAAACCCAGAGATGTTTCTAAGTAGCACAGATGTTAGAATCTAAAAATTACTCAAAATGCTATATTAAAAAATAAAATTATCCCTTCTTGGCCTATGTATAGAAGTCATCTTGGCAATTTTTCATTAATGACAAAAGCTTCTAAAGATGTCCAGGGAATGATATTATTGAAATACATTGTTTGGTATAGACAAGATAGGGTTTCATTTACATTACCCTAGCCACAGATAGCTAGGAAAGAGCATCTTAAATTCCAGTGGTTATTAAAGTAATTCAATGGTAGACAGATATGTGAATGTGAACAAAAAAGAACATCCGTAATAAACCTGACCAAAAGTAACCTCACAGGGTGATCTTAATGTAAATTCTAGGAATTACTGGGCATGTTAGGGTGGGTAGTCATGTCCCAGGCTTATAACCTCTTTGGTAAATGGTTTTCCTTTGAGTTAAGTCCTAGGCAAGGTTCTTGTGCATCCAGGTTAACACACTTTTAAAATGCCAGAGTAGTCCTCTTTTTCAGACCCCTCAGAAGCATAACCACCCTCCAGGAAACACACACTCTTGTCGACTGTTCTATAATCCAGTCATAGAGATTTCCCCATCTGCTTTCTCCTATCTTTACATAATCTTCCTTATTCTCTCTCCTGAATTCCAAATGTATAAAATAGACTGCAAAACGTTTATTTTTAAAATTATTTTCTTCAAGTTATATTAGTCTTCAGATTCCTGGAAAGATGATGAACCAACACAAAGCTGCTGAATCTTTACAGGAATCTACTCTAAAGGGAGATGTCACAGAAAAACAAGAGATTTGGTGGAGCGTAGACACTAACATTAAAACTAGGAAATAGCCTTTGGGGAGATTAAAGATAATTGAGTATAAACCTAAGAGAAGATGATCAAGAGAGATCTGACCAGATCACTGAGGAGGATTAGGGAGGGGCCTCGGCCAGAGGCAATGGTAGACAGTCTAGGATGGGATTGGCTGAGAAGCTGAACGTCTCAGAGCACATGGAGTTATGGGCTAGAAGATTTGAAATAAAATAAGGGCAGAGACCAGCTCTCAGGATCTCTTTAAGGATGCCTGGATGATTGTGCTGCATCTGCTTGCATTTCCTCTCTCTCTCTCTCTCTCTCTCTCTCTCTCTCTTTTTTTCCCCGACAGATGGTATTTTGGATTGGAAGGGACTCTGGGCACAGACTCGGATTGGGCTGGCCTGGCAGGAGGTGGCAGGTTTATTCTTTTTTTTGGAGGAAGGGCATGTTCTAGAGGGAATGAGCTCTGAGGCAGAAGTCTGCCATTCTTCCAAAATTGTATGACTTTTGTATCCTATGTTATTTTAGTTTGTAAACTAACCATGTAGAAATAAGATAATTAAAAACTAATGGGGAAATGATAGGTGAACTCAGATGTTAAAGAGCTTAGCCTTAATTGATAGGCTTAACAGACTAACACCTGTGGAAAGCTGTTATTCTAAAATTTTGTAGTTTTTCCAGAAAGACTCCTTTCCTTTATCAGCAATACTTTTCCTCTGGAATTTTGCCCAGAGGTTGGCAGCAGCAGCAGGACCCCAATTCTTGTTCCGTAACTAAACCAACTTGCCATTGCACTAGATGAATTGATGCCTCAGTCATCAGCCCAGAAAGAGAAGGCAAACAGAAACAAAAACGCTGGGGTCAGCCTAACTCAAACTAGAGAATTCTGGGCAATAGTTTAATATGCAATTGTGTGGGGCCCCAACTACTTGGGCCTTTGTGAATCATAACTTTTGAGGGCAGGGCTAAAATGTCCTGTATTTGAGAAGCTCTAGATTGGGAAGTAATGACCAGACACAAGTATGCTTCTATAAATACTTTTTCCTTCCACAGAAAGAACTATAGTACCTGAGAACCGTAGTATTTACACAACAATGTAGCACACACAAAGAGAGAGAGAGAGAGAAGAAAAAAAGGACAGAAGAGGAGAGAAGACAAGAAGAAAGAAAAGAATAGAAACAAGAGATCTCTGAGGGAAAAGGATGGTCAGTGATGTGTGGTGAGAAAAAAATGGAAATAATTTAGCTCTCATTTTGATAGTCTAGGTTCTCTGTCCTGAAGTGTGTAACTCTTCTTATAAAATTGCCAGAAACATTATAAATATCCATATAAAGATAAGAAGTAATATTGGAAATATAAGGTGAAAACAAACAATTTTAAAGAATAAAACAAATCAAAACATTGGATATAAAAAGGAAATTAATAAAATAATTAAGGGGTTAAATAGTCAGGTGGATTCAACTATAAACAAACTAGTGAACTGAACAATTAACTCTAGGAACTCTTCCAGAAGTCACTGGAAGAGATAAAGAAATAGAAATAATGAGAGAAAAGGTAAGTTAAGGCATATGTAGAATAAATAGAAATGTTGATATTTATTTAATAAAAATCATTATAGAGAAATATAAAGAAGAGAATACATAAAGAACTAATGACCAAGAATTTTCAGAACTAAGATGTCAGACTAAAAGATAAGGTAGACATGCAAACATACTAAATTAATTTTAATAATATTTGTTAAATAAAAAACAACAGTTCCAAAATGGGGTTACTCATGCCAAGCCCCCTATCACCAAAGTAAAACTGAATACTTTGGTTTCAGCTTCTCCCAGGAATAGAACTTTAAAACAGTAAGTTTGGAATTACCTAGTCAGTGCTAGGGAGGTAATCTACCTGTAGACTCCTGCTATCCCCGAAGGAAGTTGTTCTTGCCACAACTAATCCACTCTTTTTTAGTACCACTTCCTTGCCTGACTCCCTTCTGCCTGTAAAAGCCTTTCATTTTGTTCAGCTCCTAGGCCCTCCTTTTATCTGCCAGATGAGATGCTGCCAGATTAGACCTTTAAAGCCAGCAGATTTTTAAAATTTGCTCAATTAATTTTTTTAACACATCAAGACACAAAAATTCTAAAGGCATCCTAATGGGAAAAGTTTACATCTACAAAGATAACATTCATGTTAGAAAGAAAAAAGAATTATTATTTAAAAAAAATAAAGAAGTGTTTTCGAATTATGCAGGCTTAGAAATTTTATCTAATTAAAGTATTTTTTAATAAATGTTGTAGTAGTAATAAAGAAATATTAGAAATATAAAAAAAGTAAATAATTTAAATTTTAATGTTAACCAAAGCAATGACAAGAAGATATCAAACAAAACTTATTTTGAGATGAAGATGGCAGTCAAAAAAATGAGAATAAGTATAAAAAATTCTAACGAAATTTTCTTATCTGGAGAGAAAAAGATAACAGATAGATAGATAGTAGATATACAGATATAGATAGGTAATGTGTTTATAAACAGATTACAAAAATTAAAAGAAAAATTGTGGGCCTGTAATGTTGAGACAATAAGAGTAGGATAATATAAACTGAATACATAAATTGAAAGTAACAGAGAGAAATTTGTTTTAACAGAGCAAGTATAGAGAAGATAAGTGAAATAGAATTGCAGAACGGAAAATATAATATTTGAAATAAGCTAACAGAAATACATATGACTATGCAATTTTAACAGAACTGAGATCTAGGCTCACAAAAATAAAGACTGGCTTTCAGATAATTTTATAAAACCTTCATTAACATAATATTCAAGATATTCATTGATTGGAAAAAATGTATATCAGCTCAATGTTATGGAAGAAAATGTTAGGTGATCAACTTTCTTATTAGGAAAAGTAGAAATTAAAGTTTGCAATATCAAACTAGATATTATATTCTGATCAATGAAGCTAAGAAAGAAAGGAAGGATAATAACAAAAATATATTCAGATCACTTAGTTGTTTTGAGAAATGTAAAGCAGCAACTGGTGAACTAAAGGTTCATATTTCAAAAATTTCCTTAAATATTTTGGCACTGTCAGAAAGTGATTAAACAGATAAAAACCATGTAATACAATGGAAAATGTCGAAGAAACATTCATATTCCTTGGAAAATACCACTTGCAAACTTGGCACTAGAAATAGAGAATCTTAATATTCCTAGATTTAAGAAATTTAACTCATATATACAGTCTTTCTAGTAATAACACTACAGTCTCATAAGTCTTCATTGGAAATTTCTTCTAAACATTTAAAAAGGAAATAATACCAATTCTATAAAACCCGTGCAGCAAAAGAGAGTGGAGGAAACACTTGTTAACATGATCGATGAGGCTAGAGAAAGCCCCACACAAATAAATTCCTGATAAGACACTTAAAAGAAATGAGAAGACAATCTTTTATATCTCACTAATATAGATACAAAAAAACACATAAATATTAGCAAACTTAAATGCATCAGTATACAAAAGGCTAATAAAACATGGATTTATTTCAGAATTTAAGATCAGTTTAATGCTCAAAAATCAATCAATGCAAACCAATGTCACCCTAATAAATTCAATTAAAAAATACAAAAAAGTCAATCAATGCAATTCACTGTATTAATAATATAAAAAAGAAAAACAATATAAATAGGTGATTTTCCAAATTCATTTGAGTACCTGGTACGCTATTGATTTGAAAACAGGATAAAAATATTACGGAAAAAAACTAACAAAATATCCAGTAGTTACTAAACTTCCTTCAACCTCAGAATCTCTTACACAGTGTTGAGGCCGATACAAGATAGTATTTGTGACGTGCCTAGTAAAAACCTGAGTGCTTATACAGTAGTAGTCTTTACTACATTACATTTTTCCAGTGAAAAAAAGAGCATCACCAATGGTTCTTAAGGCTCATGAAAACTTCAGGTAATGGGATAAACGATCCCTGGTACAAAGTATAATGGCCACATATTTCTCATGGTTGGATAAGAGAAAATGTTATTTAAAAAACTTAGCAAGAAAGAAAAAGAATGCCTAAAGTGTGGGTAAAAAGTAGGTTATTTGAACAATCATGGACTTAAAATGAAATACAAATGTTTAATAAACAAGCTCAAGAAGTAAATTCACTGCTATCAGAGGAAAAATGCTTATGAAATGGGAGTATCATTATTCCCTTGGCCAATTAGACAAGTTGTCCAAAGCTGGTAAAAGCTTAAAAGAAATTGGATTCTAAATGCACTGCTACATACACATTGCTATACTGATATTATAATGAACCACATTATTAATAGTAGAGCATCAAGAAATGTGATTAAAATGGCATTACTAATAATACTAAAAAATTCCTAAATTTACATATTCAGGAAAAGCAACCTGTTACTCTGTGACCAAAAATTTTTTACTGTACAGACTAGTAAATATTCTACTTGTACAAAACTCTTACACAGAAATTCAAATTAATATACCATATTTTATCCTAAGATATTTATCTATCATGATTTTAAAAATCCCTAAATAAACTATAGCACACTAACACAATAGAATGTTGTACAGTCATAACATCTTATGTTGAAACAAAATAATAACATGGAGAACTATTTGTGTAGTAAAGAAATTTTCCTCACTTGTCTCAACAAGTTTTAAAAACAATGAAAAGAAATATAGCAAGATATTAATGATGATTTTTTGGAGTGATGGCTGGTTTTTAAAATATGTTAGAAACATCTACATTTTATATTATATATATGATTTTAATTACATTCAGAAAAAAGTTTATTTTACAAAAAGTGCAAAATATACTTCAATTTAATTATCTCCCTATTTTTAAGAAAGCTTTACTTACAATGATGTTTTAAAATAAATGCCTATCAAAAGACAAATACCATATGATCTCACCTATAAGTGGAACCTAATGAACAAAAAACAAATGAGACACAGAAATAAGGAACAAACTGACAGTGACCGGGGAGGGGAGGGGAATTGCTGGGGAGAGAAGGAGAAGGGTCAAGTCAAGAAGCTTATGAAAAGGACCCCTGGACATGGGCAATAGGATGGGGATTTACTGTGGGAGTGAGACAGTGGGCAGAGTGAGGGAGAGCAGTGGGGGGAAACTGGAATAACTGTAAAAGAACAATGGATAAATAAATAAATAAATAAAATGTTCATGAATGCCTTGCGTGGTAGGCAATACCTTGCACATGCAGTTTGTGTTACATTAAATGAGCACAGATGCATTTATTATAAAAGATAATGATGAGAACAGTAGATACTGAAGCTGTAAAAAAGCTAAATCAATAAATTTATAAATGTTTCAGAAAATAATGCTGCAATTGAGGCACAAAAGAGCGGTTTGACTATGGCAGCAGGTCCTAAGGTAGCTGTAGAGGCCCAGCACCAGCAAAACTAAATGTTTAAACAATAATTAATCCACTTAATCAGAAGAAATATGTGTCTTCTTTCTCTTGGACCCAGTTCTCCAACCTTTCTCCCCATATTGGGATTGACAATTGAACTGATCAAACTGTTTAATGATGGCATTGTGATAATGTAATCTTTGATTTGACAAAATGTCTAGGACCGATGTCATTTGAACTTTACTATCACCACATTATATTTATTTCATTTTGTCTCTGAAGCTGTTCTGCATAAGTCTTAAAAATTCTATCACTTTCTCACATTTCTTTGCTCCCCCATGAGTGTGTCAGAGTGAACATAAATTTAATAATTAATGGCAACTAGGGATGTGTCCTTTCAGGCACCTAGAGATGTGTTTGTCAACACTGAATCTATTAGTTGGTAAAGATGTTAAGTGAATGACAGCTAATTATCATTTAAGAGTGTATTTTCATGACATTGAATTAATCTCTAGAATGTAGCATCTGCTGCAATACAATATAGGAATTTTAGGACCACTGAACCATATTCTCCCTAGATAAAAAGGTCAAGAGTTATCTGGAGAACCATGAAATGCTCTAGACATTTCAAATAGTAATATGATGATGCTTACGATTAGTGTATCCCCTATAGTGTAATACCTAGAAAACAATATTTCCCCTAACTTGCAATAACCAATGACTGACTAATTTCCTGGGAACATCTGGTTCATTTATGGAATAAATACTCATGGCAAGGACCCTGTGAGTAGCTCTTTGATTTTCATATTTTAGAACTGAATGATATCTAATTGAAGCAACAGAAAATAGCAACGGAATCATTAAAGAAAATCTGGACGCTGGAGCTAATTCTCAGGGGGTGAAGGGTTAACAACAAGAGTGGCATCTATGTGTCGTTTGATACAATGCACACTGAAGGCTTCAGGACATGCTTTTATGCAAAGTAGCTTTAAATTTGCTTAAGAAAAAGGAACACATTCTTTGGATTCCCATTTAGCACCTTTACAATTAAACCTTTCTCAAGTGGTCGATTAAACAAGTTCCAAGAAAAAAGTACTTAGTGATGTGATTTAGCTTTGGGAATGTGTGGGCTTTCCTGGGCAGTACAGCTAGATTGTGGAGCTGACAACAGTCCATTGTAAAAATACAAGGAGTCGTCACATGAATAAGGTTGTAAGAGTCCAGAGAATGTAATTAGTGACTTAGGAGATATATTTAAGGAAAAATTACAGTGTTTAATCATTTTAAGAGTCCAGAGACTAGGAAGCAGCGGCAGAATAAAATGTGTGTGGCACAGAAGTAAACACAAGTCACAGTAATGCACAATACCGTTAACATAATGGCTTTGCTGTCTTGGCAGTTCAGTTTATCATTTAATGCTATATTACCAAGGCCTGACATTTTAATTTCTTTTCTACCTAATTGAGATTCCTTTTATACAAGGTAAAGACAAACCTTGTTCTGGTGTTTGCTATGCTGCTTATTGGCTTAGCCAATGCAAACATGCAAAAATCTTATTAAAATGTCACTTTTTCCTGAGTGGTCTCTGATGGAGATTCTGATATTTAGTTGTAAACTGTCCCAATGCAAACTGCTGTAGCTCACAAAAATTTTCATTTCAGATCAGTCTGGTTTTAGAAGTCTATGGCTGTAAGATCTTGCATCTTTCTTTGATCTCTAGAGAAGATGCACTCTGTTTGCTCATAATAAAACATACTTCTGGCCTCTAACTGATTACTGTATCAACTGGAATATAACAAGGTAGTCAGACTTTCCAAATGGTTATGTGTCAAAGAGCAATTTCAGCTTCTTGGTGGAACAGAGGAATTTCTGAGAGTTTCACAGTATATTATTTATAGGCTTGATCCACAAAGGACAATATTAGATTATACACAAACCTTTTGATTACTCATTCTTCTAGAAGAAGGCATTCCAGAAATAACAGTTTATACATCTGTTATGAATATTTAACCAACTGCCAGAGATTAAAATAAGCTTCAATATGTTGGCAGAATGCATAAGCAAGGTGAGTAATTAAGGGTCATGAGACCTCACTGGTGACTCTCTCACCATGGATGCCAATTAAAATATGTTGCATATATTTTCCATGACCTGCTGTAGATCTACCTGCCACAATTTGTGCAATAACACATTTCAGAAAAAATTTGCTATGGATTACATTTTGTATATAAAGTAATATATTGATTTCACTAAGAATTCTCTGGTGTTAATGGACTAAATGTTTGTGTGCTCCTCCCCACCAAATGCTTCTATTGAAAACCTAACCTTTTGTGGGGTTGTGATTAGAGACAGAGTCTTTTAGGAAGTGAAGTTAAATGAGATCATGAGGTTGGGGGGGGCCGAATCTATACTATTAGTTCCTAACACAAGAAGAGACACCAGCAAGCTCTCCCTCTCTCCTCATCCACACTCACTGAGGAAACCTCAGACAGAAGGTGGCCTCCCCACAGCCCACTGTGCTGTCACTCTGCCTGACCCTGGACTTCCAGCCTTCAGAACTGTGAGAAATTTCTGTTGTTTTAGACATCTACTCTATGGTATTTTGTTATGGCAGACTGGGCTAACTTACACATCTGTTAGGAACCATAGATAAAAATAAAATATTTTGTAAAGTTAACCATAAACCCCTAAACAGAGAACATGGAAAGTGGATGAAATTACAGAAATTATCTTATGATAACACAAGTTCCAGAGTGTTCATATAGTGGGAGTAGGAGAAAGTGAGGTACTTTCCTTCTAAATTATAAGGAAAATCTGAATTAAATTTAGTAGTATTGAATATGAATTAAAATATATTTTGGATTTTATCTATATTAGATTAAACTTTCATTATCCTTAACTATAAGTAGCACCTTAAATTTAGTGTAAAAATTTAAAATTTATTATAAAGAGATGTAGATAGTTTATGCTAAATGGTATTTATGTGTATTATGGAATTAAAATGATTTAATGTGACTTGAGTGTAAGGGTAGACTGACAGACATTAAGCAAATTAGAAAATGAAAGAAAAAACAAGTATAAAAATGCAATATATGATAAAAGAAGTATACACATTGGAATAATTAAAAATAATTGGAGCTAAACAAAATGAATAAGGATCTCTGGAATAAAACAAAGGCTGTCTAGCTTATTTATTACAACCTGTTCTTGACAAACTAAAAGATATATACATTCACATATCTACGTATATTACTCACATGCAAAGATATTATATTCTACTTATAAAGCCAAAAGAGAATTAAAAGTTAAATGAAAAAATAATTATCTTAACTTGTATTTGGAAAAACAAGTATAGCATTAAACTCAAGAAGCTCAAAATAAATTATTTATAGTTTTGACTAAATAAAGTTTTTTAAAAATCATAAAAGATTAAAAACAACATAGAAGAAAAAAGAATGATGAGAGGGGAAAGAGAATGATAAACTTACCTACATTTGCCATTATAAAAAATCTCACAAGAATTAGTTAAAAAAATATATCTTCCTCACCCCACTGCCCCACTCTCCAGAAAATGAAAAAGTATAAATACTGTAGTCCTCAAAAGAAAGAAATAGACAAATGCCCAGGGGAAAAGATATGCACAGTTACTACTCCTTAATCATGCAAATTAAATAAACTAAATAAAACAACGTGGGATTGCAGGGGTGAGGGAGGGTATAAGAGAGTGAAATGGTAATAGGAAAAATACAATAAAATTAAAAAATAAAAAGATAAGTCCAAATATAAAAAAAATAAAACAACTATGAACAAATTTTATCTGGAAAATTTACATGCCACATAAAGATGTTTTAAAGAATTGTATTTTTTTTGTAAGCAGCTATCATATTTCTGGAGGGAAATGCAGAGTCATATGGCCACTGTTTAACTCAGAAATCCACTTCTAGTTATTTGGGAAATAATCACATATCATATTATGTGATAGAGGAAGAGGTTATATTATACAGAAGAGGTAAGAAATTTCTTAACACTAGAAATGATCAGTAGTGTGTACAATGTTGTATGTATAAAACATTTATAGTGGCATTATTTATATTGGGAAAACATATGGAAACAAAAGACTTCAGACAAACAATTTATTACACCCTTAATGGTAGGCATTCTTTAAATTTATATTTAGTCAAGTGCTGGAAACAACCTAAGTGCCCATGAGTAAATGAGTGGGTCAAAAAACTGTGGTACATTTACACAATGGAATTCTATGCAGCAAAAAGAAAGAAGGATCTCCTACCCTTTGTCACAGCATGGATGGAACTGGAGAGCATTATGCTAAATAAAATAAGCCAGGTGTTGAAAGACAAACACCATATGATCTCACCTAGGAGTGGAACCTAATCAACAAAACAAATAAGCAAGTAAAATATAATAAGAGACACTGAGATAAAAAACCAAACTGACAGTAACCAGAGGGGTGGGAGGAGGGGGGTAATGAATAAATGGAAAGGAAGGGTCATCAAGGAACATGTATAAAGGACCCATGGACAAAGCCAAAGCCAAAGCCAAAGGAGGGTGGGATTTGGGAGGTGGTGGTCAGTGGGAGGTTGGGGGTTCGGGGTGGGGGTCAATGGGGCAGGAGAGAGTGCTGGGGGAAAATGGAGACAACTGTACTCGAACAACAATAAATAAGAAGTTACTAGGACTATAGAAAAAGAAAATATAATTACATATAAACATACATAATTTACATTAACAGAAAAGGCATATTTAAATAATATGTAAAAATAAAACTAATTTCTCTGCTACCATCTAGTAGAGCAAACTATCTGTCTCTTTATTTTTCTATCTGTGAAATATACCATACTTTGCTGTACATAATGGGCACTTTTTTGCCTAAATTTTGAGGGAAAAATAAGGATGCACATTATACATAGGTAGTGCCTGAAACACCTTGTATCTATTCTTGTATTTTGTAATTTTTTGTTACATAAAACTTATTGTACTGTAATATGTTCAAAAACAAATACTAAATTTTTTATAATATAAAAAAACATGTATATGAATATAAATAAATAAAAGTTGAATTAAAAAATTCAAAAAGGGAATTTTTTTCAGGAAAGTTTGGTCCCAAAATGTGGGTGTGCATTATACATGGCAAAATATGGTACAAGGAAACTGGCCAAAATGAAATAACCCTCAGTGTTGAACATTGACATTATGAGTGACTTTGTTTACTTTCCTATACTTTTCAGTATTTTCCAAAATTAATATTTATTAATTCTATGAATAGAATTAAATTGACAATTAGTATTCTTTTAATTTAAGGTTTCTCTCCCTATATTCTCTGTGGGGAAACATGCATGACTAGATTCCCTGCCACTCCCTCTTGTTCTCACTGACCGTGCAGTTGTTCTCAACCCTGGCTGCCCATCAGCAATACTCAGGGTGCTGATAGAAAATACATGTGCCAAGGGAACTTCCCCTCAAATATACTTAGTTAATTATCCTGGGATATACATGTCTTTTAAAAACTCCCTAAATGTTTCTAATTAATATACAGCATAGAGGTTCTCCAACATTTCTTTGTAAGTTTCACTGGCGGCTCTTGTTTAAAATACAGTTTCTCTTTTCCTGGCTGGTGGATTGAGTGCCAGCCTGCAAACCAAAGGGTCACGGGTTTGATTTCCAGTCAGAGCCCATGTGTGGGTTGCAGGCCAGGTCCCTAGTAGAGGGTTCTCAAGAGTCAACCATACATAGATGTTTCTCTCCCTCTCTTTCTCCCTGTCTCCCACTCTCTCTAAAAATAAATAAATAAAATCTTAAAAAAAATAAAATATAGATTTTTCTCAAGCTATATTATTTGGAAATTTTGAGATATTTGATCTTGAGTTAGGATTTCAAAACACACATACACAACTCATGATTACTTCCTATCAGTAACAAGTTTGGAGGAAATGACCAAATCACAGTCTTAGTGCCTATGAGGAATTATTCAACTTAAATGACACCACTGTGGAAAGACAATAATGAGGGAATAGAAAATATTATCCATAATTCTATTTAACTAAAATTGAAGGGGAGGGTACCACTTATACATAGTACAGATCGATACAAACTTAATACTTCCTACATTTGGTGCCTAATGTGCACATTAAGTCCTAAAGAAATTGAGAGAGATAGAGTGCAGAGGTTGGACTGGAGTAGAGGTAAGAGGCTTCTGTAAAAACACAGACTAATAGATGGAGAGCAGGATGACAGCTAGTGGGGCGGGGGGAGGGGAGGGGAGGAGCAACTGAACAAAAAGGAAAAAGGAGTCTTGCACATGGACAACATGTGGCGATTGCTGCCGTGGTGGGGGTAGGGATATAAGGAGACTACATGGTAACAGTAAAAATACAATAATGATTATATAAAAATAATAATAAAATTGTGATATGAAGAATAGCACAAAAATAAGGCAGTTAGTTGATATGAAATCTTAAAAGATGGGTATGGGTAAAGTAGGCTTAAAAGCAATGAGAGGAACTTTCTTTTCAACAGGAGGGAGCAAATGAACAGGAACAAGCAATGTGGCTTATTAATCAGGAGAGTGAGGAGAGGTAAGAGGAGAACATGGGTTATAATCAAATGCAGAGGGACTAAAACGAGAGGCAATGGGGTAGGATGACAGGGGACTGAGTACCATGATAAAAGACTGTAGTTAAAGTAAATCTCCCTACAAGTATCTCTGGTAGACATACCTCATTTATTAGCGTAGATCAAAAATCTGTATCAGTGAGTGGCACTCATTAAAGGCTTAATAAATATCTTCTCATAAATGAATATGATTATAATAATAATGTGATAGGTTATCAGTTGTTTAGGACTAATGGAAAAATACAGTAAAGTATTATTTTATAAGGCCTTGGAGAAAGGATATTTGCAATGTGAAAATGATTGCCATGATGTCATTTACTACTTTAGTTCCACTCTTTCACCAACCTCCTGTCCTCACCACTAGAGGGTCCTCACTTCTACTACAGGAGGTCCTCCATAATCACCCCCTCTGTGTGACCGGGAATACGTAAGAAAATAGCAGATGATTTAATGCTGTGAGAGTGCACAATGTTGTCAGCAAGACCCGGGACAGCATAACAGGTTTTACTGCCACTACTTTCCTACATCTTACTGGTGGAGTTTGGGACGAAAGTGGCAGTAGCAGGCAGAACTTCAAAATTTCCTGTCTGAGAGAGTAAAGGGAGCTTGTTCAACATAGGAGGAAAGTGGGAGTAGTTTGACTTTACATTTTTTTCTTCTAGGTCAGCAGTTCTTAACGTATGTCCAAGGATTAACAGAATCGCCTGACCCAAGAATTACTGAAAATGCAAAGCCTCTGGTGCTTATCTCTGGATATAGGGCTCAGTAACCTGGGCAAACAGCCCTCCAGGCAATTCTGATGCAAAGTCAAGTTTAAGAAGCTTTCTTTTCCAAAAGTTTGATAGTTTTCTCACTACTTTCTATGTTGTAGGCCTCACTCTTTGATACTTTTTATGGTTATGTTTTTTTTGTTTGTTTGTTTTCTTACCTTAATATTTCTCCATCTCTACTCTTACAAATTTAGCAAATTCTCTAAAATATTTGGCTGGATTTGTCAGCTCTTCAGCAGTGAATATCAAGCCCTGTGTGACGTTCTTGGGCCTGCCCAATTATTCTGAATTTTGCATTCAGCTCCTAATACAATTTAGAATACTCTTCTCTAAACACTGGCTTGGACAGTTGTACTATTTACGCTACCTGTGGAGTTGTTGGTGATTTATGGAGCTGCTTAGGTGTTATCAACCCTGGAAAGGATGGTTTGGAATGTGTCCTTCAAACTTCAGCTGGTGTGGCCTGATTCCGAAAGAGGTACCACCAAGTTCCGAAGAAAACATTGAGGGTAAGTGGCCAAAGTGCCACTGCTTCGATCACAATTCTAATTAATTATTTAAAAATGTATTTGTATTTTTTTGTCTAACTAGAATATTAGTTCCATAAGACCAAGGCTATTCTTTCTTATCAAAAAATTAACAAAGCACAGTTCGATTCCCAGTCAGGGTACATGCCAGGGTTGCAGGCTGGTTCCCTGCAGGCCAGTTCCCAGCAGGGGACGCATGAAAGGCAACCATACATTGATGTTTCTCTCCCTCTCTCCTTCCCTTCCCCTCTAAAGATAAATAAATAAAATCTTTTAAAAAAATTTAAAAAAAATTAACAAAGGCCTAACAAAATGTGTGTTCATTATAAGTAATCAGTAAATGTTGAATAAATGCATAAGAGAATGAATGAATGAAAGTATATTAATTGCACAGAACTCTAAGAAGGAAGTATATTGAACTTACTACGTTTGCTCACAAGTTTTTACTCTCTCTCTCCCTCCAGTAATGATGTATTTCTTTGCCCATTTGAAGGAGGTGTGGCCACATGGCTGGGCCAAGTTAGGCGAGTGGCAGCTTTAAAAGTGCATAGTAGGAATGAGGTCTGAATTTTTGTTTTAGAAACCAAGATTTATGTTAATTATATATATTTTCTCTCTTTGAGGTTTAGGACACATAAAGTGCACCAATCATAAGCATACACATCTATACATTTATAGGCATGAATGCACCTGAATAACCACAAGGATATCAAGATACAGGGTATTTCCAGTACATCAGAAGGTACTTTCATGTCCCTTTAGAGTCCATATAACTTCCCACTTGCACCTCACTGATCACTATTCTGAATTCTATCATTGTAGAGCAGATTTACATGATTTAGGAACTTTATACAAATAAAGTCATATAAAACATTTTCTTTTGTGTTTTATATTTTCACCCAAAATAAAGTCTATGAGATTTGTTTCATATATTAGCAACTGTACTTTTTATTGCTGTGTTATAAATACCACAATCTATCCATTCTCCTGTTGATGAATATTTTTGTTTCAGCTTCAAATTATTATGTATAAAGCTATTATGAAAAATTCACATATGCATTTTGGTGGAAAATGCATTCATTTCTCTTGGTATAATTTTAGTAATTGAATTATTGAGTCACATGACAGGCATATACTGAGCCTTGGGAGTCTGCAGAAGTGTGCGGTGGTTCTGTTAGGGACCAGTCAGGAATGAGCAGCCGGAGAGGAAATAAGGCAGGGCCCCTGGCCAGTGCACTGTAATGAAGAACTGAGAGCAGACAGCCAGAAACAAAAGGGAGGGATGTCTCACCTGTTGACTCAGCAGTCCTCAGCCTAGTCTGATAAGATTGCCAGGCATTCCAGGAATCACAACTGTTAACCGTGATGGCACAGGAGGAGGGGAGGCCTTGAATTTCTGTGTATGTCACTTCCATGAAAAAATCTCTGTGGGAATTTCACTAACTGAGAAAGAAAGCCCTTATACTAACCCCAACATCTGGAAGGGGGAGAAGGAGGAGGAACCTAGAAGCTGACTAAAGTATATAAACCCTGCCTCACCTCAAGTATACAAAATAGACTTACTAACAAACTTACTACCTATTTCCTCTGTACTTCATAAATAAACCTATTTCTGTCTCACTTGAGTTCATCTCTTGCAAGCAAGGCAAAACCTGAGGATGGGAAGCCCCTGACTCAGGTCTCCCCAGTAACAGTTCCCTGCACACTTTTACTGTCAGAATCACCAGGAGAGCTTGCTGTTGACAACACCACAAATCACTTGGACTCATCATAAAGTCTATGCTTCAATGGGTCCTGCTAGATCAAAGGTTTGGTGTTTCTGAAACTCTGAGCTCATGCTGAAGCTGCTGGTCCAGGGGCCATACTTAGGAAACCATAGATCGTTTAACAAATTTGAAGTTAAGATTTTAGAATTATATATTACTGTAGCTTACACTAGCCTCCCTTGACTGATTCTAACATCAAGTTTAACAAATAAAAATACAGGATTCAAGTTAAATCTGAATATTAGATAGACAACAAATAGATTTAGTATCACTATGCAGCATGGGACATATTTATACTAAAATTTATTTACTGTTTATCTAAAATTTCATCTTAACTAAGTTTTAGTAGTTTATTGAGTAATCCTAACTGATACAGATATTAATTATTTTTTCCACAGAAGACCCTGATATGCAGCTCGGTTATTATCTAAGGACCCACATTTAAAAAATGGTGGCAGCAAATCTATAACTTCAATCAATCCTTCTACAGTCCAGATCCCTTCTACTCCAACCTTCTACCTACTACCTTCTATGCTACTCAGTAGCTGAGTCTTGAGTGAGAAACAATCTCAGGGTCTGGGCTGCTAATCTAGCATCAGATAAAGTATCAAATTTATGTATTCACACTTTAGTCTGGGATGCTGCTTAGAAATTGATCTTCCTCAGGCTGAAGAAGAAAATAATCATGACCAGTTGCCCCTTTAAGCTCCCACCTACCCTTGTATCTAGACCCTGCTGCCTTTCAGATCTGACTTTAGTATTATAGGGTTGACCTTTCTGTTCCAGGGGTGTGACTCCACACTAAGTCACCTGCTGCAGGGTCCATCCAGGAGACACATGGCTTACCTTTCTCTCCCAGAGGAGGAAAGTACCTGTCACTTCTACAAATTGCTCATTTGTTGTTGGACAGAGGGCAATAGGCAGTTAGTATTTCCCTAATGCTTGTCTCCATTCCTGAAATCCAAGGTTGGGCCAGTGAAAATGATCTCAGATGAGGAGGAGACCTCTTGCTTTAGGTAAGGACTTACACGGTCTGCTGTGGGTCCTAGTACATGTCGGCAACCACCCCAGCACTGTGATTTTACACTTCTAGTGTAGCCCTCATATTCTCCCTTCATAACAGATGAAGTTCTATTATTATTAATTTACCCTTTGATTTTCTGAAGGATAACTGAAGGATTTCAGAAGGATAGCTAGTGGTGGTAAAAGCCTTTAGAAATTCAAGTTCATTATCTGGACCAAATATGAGAGGATATGCCACCAGCAACTACACCAAGGAAAGGAGATTCCTCAGCCTCTCTCTTCTTCCTAACAGGAAAACTCTTGGGCTCCATAAAAGTACTTGAAAGAACAGACAGAAAGGAAGAGATAAGTTCAAGTGTAACCGGGTACAGAGCAATGATCTCCTGAAAACAGCACAGCATATCCCCCACAATCCTTGATTGGAGGAATGGAAGAGTGGATGGTATGGCATTTGAGATGCATTGTATAACAATGTCAAGTTAATAGCCATGCCTTACTGAAGGGAAGAGGCCTTGTGTATGTACATGACTATGAAAACACTCGGGGAATAAGATAGCTGTGGGAGCACATATAGCACCTGTGCAAGATGCAGGGAGTGCTACATGTCACTGGGAATTTCCCCTGACTAAATATGTCAGCCAAAAAAGGTAAAAGATACAGGGAACTGGCAAAAATGGTGGACACTAACACATCATAGGAGGGGCTGAATAAGAGTTCATGCAGGAAGTTCCAGGCCAAGCATTTAAATGAAGATGGGCTAAGAACAGGTTAAGTGAGAGACTGCCTCTACCAGTGAGGTTTTGGGCCATGTGGAACCTAAGAAATGTCACCTGTGTGACTGGTAAGTGGGATCGGCAAGAAATGAGGCAAGATTCTAAAGCCAGTGCTAGTCCCTCTTCTTTTGGAACTCTGTCTTTGCTTGTTTTTTTCTTTGTTTATGCTCTGGAAGGAAATTCAGGTTTCCCAGGAAGAGTTGAAACTTCATACCAAGTGGAAAAGCAACCAAGGGAAAGTATGAAGCATGGAAATGCAATTTTAGTGACTATTAGAAGGACAAGGATTTTCTGTCATGCTTTGTATTTTTCTTTCTACCTCATCTCCCCAGAATTTGGCATTCTGAAGGAGGTTTCTTTGCATAAAACCAACAAGACCAGTTGCCATTGGTGATTTTATTAATCAAAGGTTTCATTGGAATGTTATGCCTGAAGGAGCATGCCTGGGCTCTGGCTGTCACCAAAAGGCCGTGAGGAACTCAGAGTGAATTTTTTGTGAATTAACATGAATTTTGGAGCTAGTGAAAGCCCACTAGAGAAAAGCCTGATACCATGGTTGGTTGTGCAGTTCATGTCATTCTTTCCAGGGAAGGGAACGCAAGGATGCTTTGCTGAAAGATGGCAAGGAGGAAACTTAAGGCACAATGGAAACCTCAAGAACTTGAGAGAAGCAGGTGCTACAGGTGAAGCCGGATGGCAGTATGTGGCTTACCTTCTGTGCCCTGAAGGGCTGCCTAAAGCTTTAATCTAAAGGTTCTTTGTATGAGTTCCAGGAAAACAGACCTAAAAATCATGTGATCGGTTGATGCTCTTGTGTTTATGAAAACAAACAGGCAAAATTAAAACTGGACCTCATGCAGTCCCTTTAATGACAATGAGAGTGATCCTAAGGAGAAAAAATGTGATTCAAGTTAAATCACCGTGCTCAGTGGTGGGCATTAGACTAGTGCAGCTGACTGTCTTTTATTTGGGCGTTGAAACTGGGTTTTTGACATCATCAAAGATGCCCAATTTGTAGGCAAGAAGGATCTGTCAAACTGTCACTGTTAAATGCCATTCCAGAAAGGCATTGCAACTGGGAGTCTTCCCAAAAGAGGATCTCACAGACTCAGAGACTGGTTTGTGGTTTGTTGTGTGAATTAATATGTATGTTCTTCCTTCTGTTTCTATAGGGAGTAAGCCTATGACCGCATTACCTGAGCGATTATTTACACATATAGGCCTCACTTAAGAAGCCCATCTGCATCGGTGCCTCTTGAATCTCAGCTGTTTGGCTGAACTAAGTGGTTGGGTGGTGAACTACAAGGCACTCTGTCGGCTTCACTTTAACACTGGTTTCCTTTTCTGCCTTCATGGCATGGACAGAAAGGCCCTAAAGGGCCCCTAAAGGGGAGGAATCCTAGAACATTACCCTCAGCCCAAGCTAAATGGGCAAAATCACTTTGGACAGGTGTGACATCCCTTGCACACCTTCCTCCAAAGAAGCCATTGTTTTTTCCTAATGTGGGACATTGTAGAATTGGTCCTTACCTTTGTCATTCAGTGGTTGTTTTTAATTGTGGCTTCTAACACTCTCCCCAAATTTGTTGTCTCTAGAATATGAAAAGGATGCTAACTTGTTCAGCAGTGTCAACCTTTGGACACTGAGCATACCATTCTCCAGGGGCAGCCAACTGACCTGGACTCTGCAAAGTCCTTCCCTTCACATGAAGACCACTCTCCACTCCACATCCCCGACTCTTTTAGGGATATCCGGACCCAGGGGTAGGTAGGACTACATCCATGGTTAGCAGGAAGTAGCTGCAGAAGATTATGAGACCTTTGTCCACTGTCCTTTGTAAGATCACAAAGGGTCCAGAGAAATACAAGTGGGAATTTTATGGGGTGCAGAGTAAGGGTCCCCCGAAAATACCAGTGCATAACCCCCTCAATCCTTGATTGGGGGAAGGAAAGAGTGGATGGTATGGCATTTGAGATACACTGCATAACTAAGGCAAGTTAATAGCCTTCCTGAAGGGAAGAAGCCTACTGCCCAAAGTGAATTGTGTACATGACTTGAAAACATTAAGGGACTCATGACATAGCTGGGATATAGCACCTGCATGAGAGTCAGGGGGCAGATGCCCAAAACGATGTCTGTGAATCACTGGAACTTTTGCCCCAACTAAAGATGGCAGCCCCAAATAGTAAAAGACACAGGGGAACTGGCAAAAAATGGCAGACACTATCATATCACGGGAGGGGCCAGATATGAGTTCACACGGGAAATCCCAAGCCAAGCATTTAAATGAGGGCAGGCACAAAGAGAAGAGGATCTGCCATGAGATGAGGAGTGTGAGAGAGTGTTGTAGACCGCTCTGCCTGATTTTAGGAATTGTATCTCTACCCCTTGTGGCTAAGGGTGAGAGACAAACTTTGGAATGCCAGCCGCAGGAGACAAAGCCTGTCTCTGGTAGCAAACGCTGCCTCAGTTCCTCTCCCTGCCCCCAAAGCTTGGTCGGAAGTCAATGACGGGTAAGACCCCTCACAGCGGGGGGCAACCTAAACCACACTCGATCATTTGGGAGGCCTTTGTGGAAGGACTCAGTGTGGGGGGGGGGCTGCAACAAAGACCAATGGACTCTCACCCCCGACTCTGACAAAGCCCGAGTCCCCACGTTCTCTGGGAGAAGTGCTTCCTGGCTTTAATCCACTTAAGCCTGAATAACTGATGGAGAGAGGTTCAGCTCCTTGTCTTGCTAGAGCGTGTCTTGGGGAAAAATCTGGCATCGCAAAGACTTGCTGATAAACCTGTGATATCTGCTCTGCTAAGAGTGCTTTCATTCATATGATAAGGGTCCAAGAGGAAATGAGTATGTCTCCCAAAGTTTCTGCAACTCTCTTCCTGACAGACGCTGACTCAGACTCTGAAGCCCTCAGATCTCTTTGAAACGGTATCTACTCTTTGATCCTTGCTGCCCTATTCCTGTGTATTACAAGCCAATAAAAGGCTTTGGAGAAAGGCGCTTGGGGCCTTTTTCTCCTCAGAGAAACTGGCCACAGCCCACTTCTCCTCCCCAAACAGATCCATCATCTCTCCATCATATTTACTCATTCACGCATGTCCGTGGCACCAGGGGGAATTGCAGAAGAAGTCACCCCCGCAAGAGATGAGGTCCACTAGGAAAAACCATGCAGTCTGGAGTAAGAGAGTGAAGGTCTGGAAAGCCAGAAGCCTAGTGAGTCACCAGAGTTGGCGGTGCAGCAGCAGGGGACCTGCCCCATCACCCAAATTCAAGCCTGCCTGGAAAAAATGGAGGCAGACCTGCCTATGCGCCCGGATTTGTGAGGGATGCTTGGAGCGGAATGGCGAACAGGAATGATAAGCTGCAGACTTCTGCTTTTCTGAAAGATGGCACCTCTGAGTTGTGTACCCTGGAACTAGCCAGGTTTGGCAAAAGGAGACAGGACTATGTGTTTTGGGGTAGTTTTTAAAGGGAGTAGGACTTAGCAGCAGAAATTTGCCATTATTCTGAATCTGTGTTACTTTTAAATAAAAATCTTTTTCTTTTTTCACCAAACTCTTGTTTTTGGTGGTGGGCAATCAAGCCCCAGGGCTGTTCAGAATAGGATTGGTGGAGTTCTGTAACAAGCAGTACATCTGAGAAATTATGCCTGTGCTTTCTGCCTCTGGAGGCTGAATTAGGCATCTTTTCAACCTGTGCTTTACTCTATTTTACCACCCAAGTGTTGCAATTGTCTTTTTAAGTGTCAGTCCTCCTATCAAGGTGTGCTGCTTTTGAGAGAAGAAACTGGTTAATCTCTCTCCTTCAGGACATCAGCAGTGTGCTTAGTGTATGCCAGACATTTAGGACAGTTTGTCAGACTGTCTACCTGAGCAGACAAGGACAGACTTCTTTGATTTTACATCCTGGGCCTTAGACTAGCCTATAGATGCCTTTAGGAACCCTTTCGAGAACAGCCTTCTGCCTGGAGGGAGCTTTTGGTATTTGGTCCACCTCCCTAATGGACCAGAGATGCACTCTGAAGTTGGCTTTGCAAGCTTTCTTCTATTGAGTTGTTTTGAACCCTTGAGTTCTGGATACTTTTGGAAAGGATAACCTCCAGGCTATTTTGTAGCTTTTTGGTTCTCTTAGGTAATCAAACCCTATACAGAAATTGCAAGACGAACAATTCCCACACAGCTGCTGAGAAGGAAACAGATCTGACCTTTAAATCTGAACTGATGTAAAAAAAAAAAAAAAACACCCCAGCTTGATTGAAAAGTGAAACATTCATTCCCACTGAAAGAGTGAATTAACTCTTTGTTCCCTTTTGCCTTTTAGAGCTTGGATAATCTAAGTGTGGTCCTCCAAACACAAGCATCAGCACTGGGTAGTTAAAAATGTAGGATTCCAAGCCTTAGCCCCAGGTCTGCTGAATCAGAACGTGTATTTTTAATAGGTGATCTGTGCATGCACAAAAATGTGAACAACCCCCTCCTCAGAGACAAGCAATCGCAAATAATTTCACTCTTATTGATTTGCTTTTTGGTGTATTTTGTTTGGTTACCGTGAGGGAGTAGAAAGCATTAAGTCAATTGAGAATCCCCTCCCAGAATAGTAAGGGAGATCCCTGCCTGCAAACCAGTGACCCTCAGGGAAATAACAAACAAACAACAACAACAAAAAAATGCTGGATTATTCTCCATGAGATACTACACATATTTCCCCCCCAGATATACTATGCTTTCTAATGTCCTTGGCTTTATTTTAATATGGGTATTCTCTGCTTGTTTTTTCTCTCATCTTGTTTGTATTTAATTTTTCTTTCTTGTGTTCTCTCTCTTCCTCTGTCTTTTTCTATTCTTTTTTCTCTCCTTTCCTTTCCTTTCCTTTCCTTTCCTTTCCTTTCCTTTCCTTTCCTTTCCTTTCCTTTCCTTTCCTTTCCTTTCCTTTCCTTTCCTTTCCTTTCCTTTCCTTTCCTTTCCTTTCCTTTCCTTTCTTTTCCTTCTTTTTCCTTCCTTTCCTTTTTTAAAGCAAAAACCCAGTTACAAAGTGCTTGCAGATCTCAAGTGAACAGTGGGAATGAGATTTCTGGTGAGCCCAGCTCTGTCAGGGACTGGCAGCTTGTTTTGAAGAAAACACATGGCAGTTCCTGCTAAAGGTCTAGAAGGGTCCGCAGGATTTGCATTGTAAGTGAAGGAGCCACAGAGTGATGTGAATTAGGATAGGAGTGATTTATACTAATTCAATAGGTCTAATTAAAGTCAAATAGTGTTCTCACATATGACACCAAGAGCAAAAGTGATTAATTATAATAATAATAATAAACAATTTGGGCAGTATACTACTTTTTAAAAACTACACCACTATAAAGGTGAAAAACAATCCAAAGAATGGGAGAATATATTTGCAAGTCATATATTTGATGAGTGACTTGTATTCAGAATACAGAAGGAACCTTTACAACCTAATAATAAAAATAAAACTAACACAATTTTTAATATAATCAAGGGATTTGACTAGATAGTTATTTTTTCAAATAAGTCACCTTGGCTGGTGTGGTTGAGTGAATTGAGTCCTGGCCTACAAACCAAAGTTTGCCTGTTGGATTCCCAGTCTAGGGCACACACATGGGGTCCAGACCAGCTCCCCAGTAGGGAGTGTTTGAGAGGCAGCCACACACTGATGTTTTTCTCCCTCTCTTCTTCCCTCTTTTCCCCCTCTCTAAAAATAAATAAATATTTTTTAAAAGATGTTTGATAAGATCAGGTACTCCAAAAAATGTTCATCATCACTAGTGATTAGGAAAATGCAAATTAAACCACAAATTTACTAGAATGGCTATAATCAGAAAGGAAGACAATAACAAGTTTTGGTGAGGATGCAGAGAAAATAGAACCCTTGTGAAATAAGCCAGGCACAGAAAGACAAATACCACATGATCTCACCTTTAACAGGAAGCTAAACAACAACACAATTAAACAAGCAAAATATAACCAAAGACACTAAAATAGAGAACAGGCTGACGGTGACCAGAGGGGAGAGGGGAGGGAATTTCAGGGGAAAAGGGGAAGGGTTTACAGGAACTAGTATAAAGGACACATGGACAACAACTAAGGGAGGTGGAAATGGGAGGGAGGCAGGGAGCAGTGGGGGGGATGGGATGGGAGTAAAAGACAAAAAACTGTACCTGAAAAATAATTAAATTAAAAAGGCTTAAAAAATAGAACCCTTGTATGTTGCTGGTGAGATTGTAAAATGGTGCATCCTGTTTAGAAAACAGCAGTCTCTCAACATGCATAAGCCTTGGAAACATTATGCTAAAGGAGAGAAACCAATCACAAAAGATGTTGTATGATTCCATTTATATAATATCCAGAATAGGCAAAGCTAAAGAAAGAAAAAGAGATCAGTGATTTCTTAGGGTAGGAGGAGAAATGATTGCTGCTGGGAATGGCGTTTCTTTTCAGAGTGCTGAAGTGTTACAAAATTTATTGTAACAAGTATACAATTCTGTGACTACAGTAAAACAACACTAATTTTTACAATGAAAATTAAAAGGGTTAATTTTATGTTATGTAAATTATATCTCAATAAACCTGTTATTAAAAAAATCAAACAGTAAATAACATGTAACATGTACACTATTCGGCTATTATGTGTCTAGCACTTTGGAAAATGAGTAACACCTTTGTGATAAAGGCATCAAACCTCAAAAAGTACTAGATATGTGCCTCAGACAAGAATCCATAAAAGTTTAAATAAGCAAGAGACCACTGCATCCTTTGCTTATTTATTTATTCACTTATACATGCATTTTATGTGTTCGCTGCATGTGTACTAAATGTGAAGCATGGTAGTCATCTTCTGGGATACCAGGCAGACATCACCCCTGCGGTACTGTGACCTACGATCCAGAGGTAAAGTTGAAGCAACAACAAATAATTCAACAAAGCCTGGTAATTAAAAGATAGGGAATGGAGCAAAGGTAGTCATACTCACTTTGCTTGTATAACCCCTAAAAGAATTTTGATAAATTGTTTTCTCTACACATTTTTAAGTTGACATATAAATACTTTTAGTATAAGGATAAATTAATATATCTTATTTATAGTAGCTAGAAACAACTATAAGATAAAATAGTATTAGTGAATATAACTGGGATAGATATTTCATGATATGAGTTGATAAAATAGATTTCAACAATATATTAAATCAATGATATCTGAAATACATTATGTAGCAGTTTTGCCCATGTGTTCTATATAATAAGCTTTGAAAGCATATGGAGGACTGGTAGTCCTCCAGTGCATTCCAACAACATTTCAACTTCACTAACCAACAGCTCTGGCTGCAGGCATTTAGCACATCCCAAATAAGCTAAAACATTTTTCTAACAGCAGTATCACTCCTCCCTCATGGAAAAGGCAGGGAAAGACAAGAAACTTTATGAATTTATATTCCCAAAGTTAAATATTAAAATGTACTTTTTTAAGCCAATATTTCAACTTCTCCTATTTGCTGCCCTGGTGTATTTTACCACTTGATGAGGATTTTAAAACGTCGCATAAGATTTGTTTGGTATGGGTGAGTTTTGTTCATTTATTACTCACTTGTTTATTACTGATAAATTGTGGAAGAGAGAACACTATTAATGCTGGTTCATTCTCAAGCATATTAGTTGTAGCAAAAGTCACATCAGAAAGCTCAAGATCTGGAAACGGTGCTTCCAGTTGTGGTGCAGATACATCAGTGGACAGTCTTTCTGTGTCACCATAAGTTCATGTATCACCACAGGGACTAAAAAAAACCCCTGCTCTAGAATAGACTAGGGAGATTCAGAGTCCTGTGGAATTACCAAAAATACAGTGTAGATTTGTGGAAACAAACAGGAAGTGAGGAAGTAATTTTAAATGTGGTAGAGTTTGTTTTTCTTGCAACCTGCAGGTGATAGTATACATGAACCTGGAAGAAGGCAGGGCCAAAGTAGGATGGCGCCAGCTTTTTAGGACTTTAAGGACTATGAATTAGAGGTGAGTGAGAGCATAAGCCTATACATTAGAACTTCTGCTCTATCAGATTATTATTATTATTATTATTATTATATGTCAGCATCTCAATTGGGCGTTGAAGTTTGAAAAAAATATTTTTTGCCATTCAAATTAGGCTGTGCTCAGGGGGTGGAGTAGATTGTTTCAAGATGGATGCTACTGATCCTTCCCATCCTTCTATATGCTAAGCCATTCTACCCTTGTGAGCTGGAGTTTAGTTCTCCAATCCCTTGAATCCAGGATGCCCTATGATTGAATTAATACTGTCTGACTTTTGTAATTAGATCAGAAGAAATATTCCAGTTTCCTAGGTCTTTTGGGCCATGTGCTCTGAAGAAAGCTACCTGCCATGAAGAAAGTCTCTAGGCTGAGATCTCTATGCTGTTAAAAAGCCAAGCCTATCTAGATGAAAGCCAAAGGTGGGTAGGATCGAGGGTGGGCAGTGAGGATTGCTGGAGTTGCAGGGAATGGCGGGGGGAATAGGAGACAACTACACTTGAACAACAATAAAAAAATAAAAAATAAAGTTAATAAAGCTACTATGAAAAAAACCACAAAAAAGGCCATGAAGAGGGATGCCCAGCTAGCATTTATCTCCTACAGCCATCTAAGATTCTGATCACCAGTCCCAATGTGTGCGAGTTTTCCCCCACATACTGAGGTGATTCTTCAATACTAGCCTGTGTCTTATAATTCAGCTCAAATTTGACACTTTATATCTGGAGATAGCAACAGAACCTGCAGGTCAAAATCTTTGTCCTACAAGATTTTCCTTCTCCCAACTTCAGTTGCCAATCACAAGTACAGGTTGTCACTTGTGCTTCTAACTGTTATAAGGTAGAAGTTCCCATGACCCCGTCCTGGGATTCAATTAATTTGCTAGAATTACTCACAGAACTCAGAGAAGCATTTTACTTACTAGATTTTCAGGTTACTATAAAAGGATATGATTCAGGAACAGCCAGATAGAACAGATGCTTAGAACAAGGCAGAGAGTGTCCATGCTCTCTGAGTACATCACTTTCCCACATCTCAATTTGTTCATCAACCCACAAGTTTCCAAAGCCAATCCTTTGGTGGGGGGTGGTTTATGGAGGCTTCAATACATAGGCATGATTGATTAAATTATTGGCAATTGGTGTTTGTATCAACCTCCAACCCCACCTACTCAAAGTCATCACCATCCTTCTTGAGGCTAGCCTACATCTTCCTGCTTACTCACTGATTCTTCCCATCCATTCTGCACAGAGCAGCAAGCTTGATTTATATATTAATGCCATTGTCACTAACCTGCTTAAAATACTTCAGAGGCTTCCCACTGTCATAGAAGTCCAGCCAGCTTACCAAGACTCACAAAGCCTGGCCTTCTCTCGGTTGCTTCACCACTAACCTTACTCCCCACACAGACCTTTGAGATGGCTGTTCCCTCTGCTGGTGCTGATGCAAGCTCCAGTGTGGCTGTTTTGTTCTCTGTATTTGGGCCTCAAGTTAATGCTCTAGAGATGACTTTTCTGAACATTCTGTCCACAGTAGCTGTTCACCATTCACTAACTCTTTATCATGTTACCCAGTTTATAACCTTCACAATGATGGTTCAATTGTGTTATGCACCACCTGCTTATTGTTTATCTTCTTCACTATAATCTAGGAGACCAAAAACCTTCTTTGTCTTTTTTTATGTTTTATTCTTAGTGCTAAGTACTGTACATGGCAGAGACTGGGTATTCCATAAATTTTTACAGAGAAACAAAATCGATGAGTAAACGGACTCATTGGGGCTAGGCACAGAAAAAAACACTTAAAAACATATTGCACATCCTCTTAGAGGTTATTATTTGTCACTGTGACACTGAAAAAACATACAAAACAACTGTTAGAAAGATAAATTCAAATGAAGTAGAGAACATAAAATTTTCAATTCAAAGGTGAGCATGTGCTCAGACCCATGCTAGTCATTTGAATTTTACTTTTTAGACATTGTTGGCATCATATTTGATTTATAAGAGCTCAGCATCTACTCTTTGAGGCATATACTTGTATATAAATATTTGTGTATAGTCCAGATAGTAGTCACATTTGCATGCTAAAGAACAAGAAAGAGCCTTAGATTTCTTCAAAGGCTGTTTCCCTTCATGGAGTGAAGAAGAAAAGGGAAATGATTTTCTAGATTACCTTAGAAAACGAAGATCAAACAAAGTCAAATAAACTTATTAAATTTTAAGTATATATCATAAATAGTTTTTTATTAGCATGAACTATTATATTTTAAGGGATACATTTAAAGACTATTTTTTAGACATTTTCTAGGCACAGAATTCTTGTTGTGGGTTTCCCAATTGAAAGGAATACACACACACACAAAAGCAGGTTTACAATTGTGAGTACATGAAGCACAGAGTTTATTCTTTATTATTATTATTTATTAATTGTATTATTTTCCACATGAACAACTGTAAACCTAGTTTTGTCCCATGCTGTATTTTCTTTTGTATTTCCTCATACCATACAGCACAGTTCTAGGTGCAAAATAAGTCACCAATGCTTACAAATTGCCTAGAAAATAAAGTAGAATAAAATAAAACAAACAATAAATAAAATGAAATGAAATAAAATAAAAATGTAGTGGAAATATCAGTAACTTGGAAATAAAAATATGTGTTTTAAGTGTGATATACCTCTGAAATTCTAGGTAAACTTAAACCTCAGCATCTATTTTATCAGCTATGAAATGAGAAGGCTAAACTAAATTATTTCTAATTTATAATTCTTCAAATAGGTAAAATCATACAAAAAAGCAAGGGATTCTTTGAACATTTTTGACTTTTAAAGAAATTACCAATGTTGAAGGAAATAAAATAAGTGTTTCTGGAGCCTTAGTGACTGACAAAAGGATAAAGAAGTTTGTCCTGCAAAAAATAACAACAACAACAAAAAATGATGTTGTCTACTAAGAATAAGAAGAAAATATATAATTCTAGAATAAAGGGCAGACAGTTTATTCAGAAGCTTTGGTAAATATGAAGAGATGCTTTAAGCAAAATGCAGCTTTGCACCATCCAAAACAGGGAACAAATGAGAGTATATATTCAATCTAAATCTGCCAAGAAAAATACTATGACTCAGACATCAAACATTTAAATTTTATATAGACGTAAAAGAGATTTCAAGAAAATAAATCATCTCAGTTTTTATTCAAATAAATCATAGTTAATATGTCTTATTTTCCCTAAAGGCAGTCATCAATACTGTCTTATAATGTCCAATCCCTAGTTATTATCTATTAATAATTATGTGACAAATTGTGCCATGTTGACTCTTTAAATCTAAATATTATGGATTATTCATGTAGTTGACCAATAGATTATAAAATTGTACTTGAAAGTTTGGGCAATTTATGTATCCATTTAGGGCCCTTGGGAATACTAAGGATATCCTTCCCTTTCAGTTTTTAAATACTTTTTTATTTTAAGAAATTCAACTTGCCACTTATTTTGAAAGCATTACCTCTATCTCAGTTGAGGTCTTCTTGTACATCCAAGGGATTAATTTTTCACTATAGGAATTTATTTCATTAATTCATTCTGGAAAATTCTCATACATTGTCTAGCTCCATTCACTCTAGTCTCTCCTTTTGGAATTTTATTTAGATGTGTGTTAGACATTCTTACACTTCCCTCCATGTCTTTTAATTTCTCATTCATGTTTTATTATTTTTTCTTTTTCTTTGTTGCACTTTAGATATTTTAAAAATCTTCATTTCATTTTCCTTTAGTAATTCTTTCTTCAGTTGTGTCTGATTTGTATTAGGTTATCTATTAAGATTTAAAATTTTATAACTGAATGTTTTCAAATCTAGACTTTCTGTTTGGTTCTCTTCTAAATCTGGCTGTTGATGGATTCTTGTTGCCTCCTCCAGATTACCCATTAGATATAGTAGGAATAGTGCCTGCAGCACATGACACGTGTGGACCTACCAAAATGTTCACCTTTTATAAAAATATAAGGAAAAAATAGAGCACTTTTAGGTTGAAGAAAATATTTTGATACACATAATTGTTCGTCTTTACACCAGCATAGTCATAAAATATAAGTTTCTGTATGTGTGTATATGTATGCATACATACAGATGTCGAAAAGGGCAAAAGCTAAAGATACATCAATTCATGAGTGGATGGAAAAAGTGGTTTGTTCATAACATTGAGCATTATTCAGCAATAAAAAAGAAATAAAGTACTGATATTTGCTATGAAACAGATGAACACTGAAAATGTTTATGTTAAATGAAAGAGGCCAGTCACAAAACACAGAATACATGATTCTGTTTATAAGAAATATCCAGAATAGGCAAATCTATGAGATAGAAATTAGGGGAGTGGTTGGCTAGGGTGAGAGGGGAAACGACTGTTAATGAGTATTCAGTTTCTTTGAGGGATCCTGAAAATGTTCTAAAATTAGATTACTTTGATGTTTAATTAACTCTATGAGTTTTACACTTTATTTGAAAATTAATTTTCATTAAAATGTAGTTGAAATAAAATTAGTTTTTAAATACAGAAGGTTGAAATACAAATATTAGTTTTCAGCTGTACAACATAGTAATTTGACATTCTTATAATTTATGATGATTACTAAAATAAGTCTAGTAACCATCTGCCATATACAAAGTCATTGAGTATTTTTCCTATGATGTGCATTGTATCTTTACCATTTATTATTTTATAGCTAGAAGTTTGTATCTCTTATTCCTTTTCACCTTTTTGCACACATTTTCCCACCCCCTGAGTTGTATGCTTTAAATGTGTGAATTATATAATATGTGAATTATACATCAATAAAGCAATTTAAAAAATAGAAATGGACTTCATGTATGTTTTTGTAAGAAAGAAACATAGTAGGTATTATACTCGGTGAAATGTTAAATGCTTGCATTTTGAAATTTAAAAATAATGACACCTTCTATGAGTATTTTTTCAAAATTTTACTGGAGGCTTTTGTCAGAAAGCTAAAGTCATAAAAAATAAAAGAAAAATGAAACCAGTTATAATTATAAGATGATAAAATTATTTGCATATGAAATATTAAACAACCTCAGATCAATTGTTATAATTAATGAGTTTTCCAAGGCTGCTAGATACTGACAAAATTACATTTTTATACTTCAGCAATAAACAGAAAATAAGATTTTACCATATATAAATTAATATATATATTATATGTTAATTTATATATATTATAAATTAAAGTATATACATAACTTTTATTATATTATAAATTAAAGTAAAAGTATTTATGTAACTTTTATTATATTATAAATTAAAATATATTAAAAAGTGTGTGTGTATATATATATATATATATATATATATATATATATATATATATAATTCCAATATCCATAAAGGGAAACTCCTGGGTTATCCCATATTCATGGCTCTGGGAGGAGGCCATGTGGCCTGTTGAAACTGAAGCAGTGTCCCTATGATATTTGAATCACCTTTGAGGTCATTTTACCCTTCTTTTGAAGAACAGCATCCTTCAGAGCCAAATAGTTCTATCAGCCAGTCCTATCAACTCTAAGGATTTGGCAGTTTTTCTTCATTTTCTGGCAGAGTCCCTGCTTGTACACTCCTATAATCAAGTGATAGTCCAGTCATACCCTTACTGTTCTCTTGAAAACATGCTTTCTCATTTTTTGCAATAGGGAATAAGCTGAGCATTTTTTAAAACTTCAAGTTTTGATTCCTTTCTGCTTAATAGTTTCTTCTTCAATTAAGCTCTCTCTTCTTACATTTTACTCTAATCAGTCAGGAGAGATAATTTTTCCTCCAACACCTAGCTTAGACATATCCTTAGCTAAATACCTAATTTCATTGCTTACGAATTTTACCTCCCACAAAACACTAGAAAAAAACACAACGTATCAGAATTATTTGCCACTTTGTGACAAGGGTCATCTTTCTTTCAGTTTCCAGTAACATGTTCCTCATTTCTATTTGAGACCTCAACAAATTGGCCTGTAGATTCCATAATTCTACCAACAATCTATTTAAGATTACTTATATATTATTTAGGAAGATAAAAACATTTTTCTTAGGTTTCCTCTTTCCCTTAATCCCCATATTTCTGCCATGCACCTCAAAACTCCCCAGCCTCTATCTGGTACCCAGTTCCAAAGCCACTTCCACAATTTTATGTACTTGTTACATCATCCCCTGTCTAGCACCAAAACCTGTCAACTATGGCTGCCATTACATTACATAGTCTGGGGGCTAAAAAACAGATTTCTATTTTTTACAGTTCTGGATGCTGAAAGTCCAAGATCAAGGTACCAACTAGATAGATTTCTTTCTTTTTTACAAATTAAAAACATTTAATTACAGTTGACATTCAATATTATCTTAGTTGCAGGTATACAGTATAATGGTTAGACATCGATATAACTTTTGAATGGGTCTCCTCCATAAGTGTAGTAACCACCTAGAAGCATACATAGTTATTACAATACAATATTACTGACTGTATTCCCTATGCTGTATTTATCTGTACTTCTTTTTAAAATTTTATATTTATTTATTAAGTATATTTAATTGATTATGCTATTACAGTTGTCCCATTTTTTCTCCCCTTTGCCCTCTTATGCCCTGTATATCCTTCTCTCCAGCATTCCTCCCCCATTGGTTCATGTCCATGGGTCATACATATAAGTTTTTTTGCTTCTCCATTTCCTATACTTTTCTTAACTTCCTCCTGCCTATTTTGTACCTACCAATTATGCTTCTTATTTCCTGTACCAATCTTAATATCTTTCCTTTTTTCACCCATTCTTTGTACCTTCCTTATATCAAAATGTTTTCTGTATCACCCTGGCTGTGTAATTCAGTGGACTGAGTGCTGGCCTGTGAACCAGAATGAATGCTGACACTTTGATTCATTGTCAGGGTACATACCTGGGTTGAGGGCCAGGTCCCTATTTGGGGGCATGCAAGAGGCAACCAACAGATATGTCTCTCCTTCTCTTTTTCCCTCCCTCTCCCTTCTTCTAAAATTACATAAATAAAAAATTTAAAAAATGTTCTCCATATCTATGTTTCTTTTTGTTTTGTTCATTTGTTTATTTTGTGTGGACAGCAGGACCAATATAATGGCATTGGTCCAATCAAGGTAGCATGAAGTATTTAAAACAAAGTGGAATCAGTCATGTCAACCAAAATAGCTATTACTCAGCCATGACACTTTGGTTCAAGAGGGAAACTACCTAACCTAGAGCAGACAAGTCTGGCAAGGAGACACTCTAAGATATCTGCACACATGATCAGAACAGCCATGTCTGCAGAGTGGGACCACCCACAGATAGGCTCCTGGGCAAATACCCCACTTGGCATGATGAGTATCAGGAAAACTATTGAAACGACACAAAAGGGTAGAGTACACCACTTTCAAAGTATAACTGAGACAGGATCCAGACCACTGCTGAGATAGCTGAGCTCCACTTACCTGAGTGCTGCTCCATGGACTTGCCGACTGAGATTCCAGGACTCGGGTTGGTTATTCCCCTTCGACTGCTGTGTGTGTATGATATTACTCTCAGGTTGTTAAGGGTGTGAGTAGGATATTAATGTATGTTGATGTTCTACTATGAGTGAGCCTGCATCCAGTAAAAGCTGAGTGAATAGCATAATTACTGTGTGTGACTCTTGTCTACTCCTTGGTGCTGGGATGCTCAGCAGGCAGCTAGCTGAGCAGTTGCCTGGCTGACTTGTAGGAAAGACTACATCACAAACATGTGCTTGTGCATTTTGATTTCTAGATTCTATATGTAAGTAAAATCATATGGTATTCATTTTTCTTTCTCTAACTTATTTTACTTACATCTGTCTATCCACGTTGTTGCAAATGGTAATATTTCATCCCTATTTGTAGCTAAATATTATATTATTTCATTACATATACATAGATCTTATTTATCCAATCATCCATCAATAGACACTTAGGTTGCTCTTATATATTGTCCATTATACATAAAATGTCCTTCTTTGTCACTTGTTATAGCCTTTGCTTTAAAGTCTATTTTGTCTAATATAAGTATTGCTACCTTTTGCATGAAATATCTTTTTTTCAATCCTTTTATTTTCAGTCTGTGGTAGTGTTTTTTGATCTGAAGTATGTCTCTGGTAGGCAGCATATGTATGAATTTTGTTTTTTCTCTATTCAACCACCTTATGTCTTGATTGAAGCATTTAACCCATTTACATTTAAGGTAATTATGGATACATATGTAGTTATAGCCATTTTATTATTCATATTGTTTATTTTTTTCTTCTTAAAGAAGTAACACTGGTTTTGTGGTGGTTAACTCCTTTAGCTTTTTATTATCTGGGAAGCTCCTTTGATTCTAAATAATATCTTTGCTGGGTAGAATAATTTTGGTCATAGGTCCTTGCATTTCATCACTTTGAATATTTTGTACTGATCCCTTCTGGTTTGCAAAATTTCTGTTGGGAAATCTTATGGGAGCTCTCTTGTAGGTAATTAACTGCTTTTTTCTTGATCTTTTTAAGATTCTCTCTGTGTCTTTAACATTTGAGAGATTTCAGGAAAGCCTGCAGCACAGGCTGAGGCCAGCACCTTGTGAGGAACGGCCACCACACGTGGGTTCCTGATGAGACTGCTTCAGACCTCTGTCCCTACCTGCCCATCTCTTCATGATTTTCTTCTGTATATTATTAGTTATATGACTTCTGTTCAGCTTTGCAAGTTGAAGTATTGATGTAGCCATGGGAGGAGGTGAGCACAGCATTTACTGACCCTTCCATGTTGACTAGAAGTGGTAAAATTCTTTCTGAGGCCTGTTTTCTGGGCCTGCAGCCTTCTTGTTTGCTCCCATGGCCTTTCCTCAGGGTATGTGTGTGTGGGGGGGCAGCAATCTCTCTCTTCTTAAAAGGTTTCCAGTTCTACTGCATTCTTATGACCTCATTTAACGAAATTACCTCCTAAAGACTCTCCAAATATAGTCACATTGGAGGTTAGGGCTTCAATATATGAATTTTGAGGAAACATATAGTCTATAGCATGTGGTTATTAATTAAATAGTTTAATAATATAAAGACCACATTTTCTTCAAAATTCACGTAGAGACAATGAAGTCAAGTCTAAAATATAAACATATTTTTATATGGTAATGGAGTAAAATTTAACAAGCAAATTCTAAAATTTTCTGAAAATAACAGACCAACAACAGCCAAAAGTTAAAAAGAAGAACATAGAAAGAGGTCCTCAGCTTGATATCAAGACGTGTTTTAAAGAAATGCCAATCAACAAAATATGGCATTAGTGCATGGATTGAATCTTGACAACTGAATAGTTAGAGTTTATAAGTACATCTTTTCATTTGTGTACACTTAATTTATGACAAAGGTAACACTGCAGAGCAACAGTTAAAAAAACAGGGTTTTCCCTCAATAAATGGTATGAGAACAATTGGATATCTACTTGAAAATATTGAATTTGATACCTACATCACATCACATAAACAAATAAACAAATCAACTTAAAGTATATTAATGACCTAAATTTGGAAGAAATTTTTCTACAAAGCTTCTATAAGATTATATAACAAAATATCTTTTTACATTCAAGTTTAAAAAAGACATCTTAAAAAGATCTCAAAAAGTAATAAATGATAGGTTAAGTTATATATCACAATTAGTGACTTTTGTTGATCAAATGAAATGAAGAAAATGAAAAAATAAGCCACAAATGAGGTAATATTTCAAAGAGATAAAGAAACAAAAGATTGTGTTCAAATAGGCATAGCCCTTCCACCAATGGTGCATTCTTATTTTACACAGATGGCCATGTAAAAGGGAAAGGTAAGCGACCGAGTCAGAAAAGAGCAAACACTTAAATAGGTACCTCACAAATGGGGAACTCGAAATTTTTAATAAATACGTGAAAATGTGATCAACTTTATTCATAATCAGGTGAGCGAAAACAATCAGATATTACGAGATACTCACCAGATTGCCAAAATAAAAATATGGACAATACCATGTACTTCTAAGCCAACAATGCTTCTTTTAGGTACACATCCAATATAAGGTGTACACATGGCCACTAGGAGACATGCACAAAATGTTAATGGAAACACAATTGTAACAGACCCAAATGAAACAACCAAAATGTTCATCAATAGTAAAATACATATGAACATTGTTACATTTTCAGCAATGAAAATGCACAAACTAAAGCTACATAACTTAACATAGATAAATATTATAAATGTATTATTGGGATAAAAAAGAAAATTACAAAAGAATAATAATGATTCTATTGTATAAACTTCAGAAATCTATACAATTAAAGTACAGTATGTAAGGATGCATTTTTAGATGGTAAAATTATAATGAAAGTGAAGAATTCATTACCACAAAGGTCAAGAGTGTGGTTCTGTCTGGGAAAGAGGGAGGGATTTTAACTGGGGAGAGACACATGAAGGACTTAAGAGGGTCTAGCACTGTTGTATTTCTTGTTCGATGTGATAGTTACAGAATACCTTATTTAACTGCAAAGTGTTAAGCTTTACATCAACGTTTAATGCATTTTTCTGGTTGCATATCTTATTTCCCAATAAAAAGTTTAAATGAATAAAAAAAAACTAAGCTTGTCTTTACCATTATTTATCTGACTCTAGAAAATATATGTCAATCATCTGTAAAATGTACATAGTGAGAAAGTATTTTCACATATAGAATTTTGGTATTGACTAAATTACTATGTATAGTTTTCTTTGGGTAGCTATCTGCTCATGACTGTTTAAAAAAATCCTGAAAGAAGAAAAAGGTATTCATCTAAATAGCTAATATGCATTTTTCCTCTGTCACACCTCTCTCCATGTAATAAATTAGATGAGATTCTCAACCACCAAAACTACATTAAGATTCTAGTCCACATCCAGAAGATTGATTTAGAAGAGACTTAGAGAATTAATGACCTGCAGTTGCCGTGCATATTAAGTACAGGCCACTCTATTAGAGAAGAGATTAAGCAAATTGTTGCAGAGACATCAGGAGAAAAATAAAACCTTGTTCTTTTCTTCAGTTTGTTGATACTGCAGTTTGAGAGCTGTGTCTCTGTAAAATCAACATATACCTTGCTACTGAAAAGTAAAACCTTCTGCAAACTAAATCGTTGCATTACTGTTTAAAAGCATGATTTAACCAATTGTCCTATGAAGTATAGATATGTGAGTGCTGTGTTAAGTATTGACTAAGTTATTATTAAATTTAGATTTAACTGTCATTTATAGGGTCCTCACTCTTTTCCAAGATTCATAACAATAGTCTTTAATTCTTACAACTTGTATGATGAGAGTTTTACAGCCAGAAAAATAATTTGAAAGAGATTAAATAATTACTGGAGGTTATACAGCTAGTAAATGTTAGAGGTACAGATTGAACAAAAGTATCCTAACTCCTTTTGCAATATGTTTTCACTCTTGTATCAGTTACAGTAGGAGTTAGCCTAGTTATACTGGCAATCTATAAACCTAAGTGGCTGAAAATAATAATATTCATTTTTATTACACAATTCGACATTCTGGATGCCAAGCTGAGGAATAGGGCTGTGCATTCATAGTCATTAAGGAATCCTCCACTCCTATCCTCCCAATGCCAGTGAAGTCTTCTGTTGGGTCCTTTAGCATCTGTGCACCATACAAAAGATCAGAAAGACACCAAGGGTCCTATAGAATAGTTTGAAATTCTCCATTTAGAAATAGCCTACATATCTCTTATTCATATTCCAGTAACCCAAAGTCATCAACTGGACTCACCTTACTGCAATTACACTAAGAAATTAAATCCTCTAATACAACCCATGAAGAAGAGAGAGGAATTTTGTGAATTTCTGTATATAACATAAGGCCTCTTTTCTTGGGACTATGGCCAGCCACATTTGTATAATTCCTCATTGATTATGGATTTTTTCTGATATTTTGGCATTCACACTTCATTATTTTATTTTCAACCAATATGCTAAGTACTCATAGCTCTCATTTTCAGGTCCTTTAGTGAAATAATAGTAGATGTACTTTGGCTCATACTATACATTAAACATTTACTATTTAATAATTATTAACCAGTTTTAGCTTCTCAACACATGTATATGAAGTAAGAACCATTATCATCTTTTATAGCTTAGCAAACTGAGGCATAGAATTTAAGTAACTTACCTAATTGTCATATTTCTAGTAAGTACAATAAAGAACAACTGGATTTTTACAGTCGGTATCACATTAATCCTTTTCTATATTTAATTTTCCTTGCCATCGTTCATGTACTTTTCCATCTTTTACATATTATTACTTACTCATTTTGTCTTTTTACATTTTTTTATGAAGGATAAGGAAAATGGTAGGTAGCCATTGGGAAGTTGCATGAGGGTAGCAAGGATTATTGGGTGGAAGGGAGCTAAATTAATATCTGGTCAGAATTAACCCTGGCGATGCTTTGCAGATAAGGAGAAAAGGGCAATGCCTAAGATATCCTTTTTATCTGTTTGACAATTTTAACTGGAAGGTTTACTTTATTTATTAACAAAATATAAAATATTTTTCATTGATGTTAATTTGATGAAATAAAATTTAAGCTTTAATTTGCTTATAAATCTGGAGTGAGTTGTTATTATTTCTGCAAAGTGAAGATTTTCTTCTTATTCTGGAAATCATGACTCTCCACGTTTTGTCCCAACCGCCCTTTCTCACCTTGATAACGCTGTTAATCTGTCTGAGTTTCTCATTCTACAGCCAAGATAAGTTACTTACTCATCTACCTCTCTAACACGCTGTGCCTCATTTTCTATTTCTTCATCATAGCATTATTCTCTCTGCCCCTCACACCTGTCCAAAAGCTGCCTAATTTCTAAGACCAACCCATGTCCCTGAAATCTTCCCCATCTAGAATTAGATTTTTCCCCTTTGGACCACCATAGCATTTTATCTGAATCTCTGTTAAGGCTTATACTGCTTTCCTGTTTATTATTTTTTAAAAGATTTTATTTATTTATCCTTAGAGGGGAAGGGAAAGAGAGAGGGAGAGAAATATCAATGTATGGTTGCCTCTTGTGTGTCCCCTATTGGGAACTGGCCTGCAACCCAGGCATGTGCCCTGACTGGGAATCAAACCGTGGTTGTTTGGTTCCCAGGCCCACACTCAATCCACTGAGCTAAACCAGCCTGTTTATTATTTTTGATTCATATTAACTCATAGCACATGTGCAATATATTTAATGATAAATACATGGCTTGGAAACTACACTACATTAAGCATCAGTATACTGGGAGAAGGATATATTTTGATGAAGAATCCTGGTTATTCATCTTTGGGAAATTGTACCTTTTTCTTAGTATGTATTTCTTGAAACCCTGCAACATTCAAGAAGTTATTTAGAATATAAAGGATTCAAAATCTTGTTTAACTCTGGAAATCACGATATTTTAATAAGGACTTTTTGATCTTGTGGTATATTGGTTTTCCATGGAATACACTTAATACTCATGTCTAATGCGGAATGGTTTTACCATTGCCTTAGCTCAGTGGAAGATTTTTAGTTAGATCTGCTAAATTCCATCTTTCCTAGTTGTGGGAATTCATTATTTTTTAACACCGCCATTTTTCTTGGCTCCATCTTCTGTCCTGTGTTTTGGAAAGAAGCCTTGTCCACATGGGAAGGATATGATGATGGAAGGTGGTTTTATGAGCAATTGCAGTAATTAAAGAGCTACAGGCTGCTATTGGTTGGCAGTGCTCAACAAACAGCTAGGAGAACAACTCATTTAACTCCTTGCCATAGGCAATGTACAGGGTTCATTTGCTTGAAGACATGAGGTTCTCAAGTTGCTTACAAGCTCCACTGGCTCTCTGGGGCAAGTTACTAAGTGCGCCCATGGAGCAGAGCTCAGAAGGCTATCTTTATCGACTCCATTTCATTTGGTGTGGTCTTTGACCTCATTCTCTCACCTGCCCTGTAGATCATTAGTACAGTTTTGTTGAAAGAAAACAAATTAGATCATAGATTTTTCTTTTCCTTTTGAAATTTTGACTAATAACTCAGTGGTTCATATCATTTAAACTTAAGAGCCAAGAGTTTCATTTTGTTCTTTGAGAAAACACACATGACCAATGGGCATTGATTTTACCACTGTCTCATCTCAGTGGAAGATCCCCTCCAAGGTAATTGATATAGGAAATCTAAATGACTACATTGATTGGGAGGGGGAGATCTCAGGACAAGGCTTTAGGGTACTAGAAAGATTGAATGGTTATCAGTAGTAGATGGTTAACATAAAATAGTATTTTAAAACACCAATATACATATATTAGGTCCCTTACCAGCTGAAAAATTTCTTGATATTTATCCTTGGTAGTGTTATGCTCATATTACTCAGCAAAGATAGTGTCTTGTGAATGTTGTTAAATTATTTTGAAAACTTTAAGACATTAGTTGTGGGGAGTGTTTGGCAACCACCTCTGATGTTTTTGGTGGGGTTATTAAGTCTCTAGCTCACAGAGATGGTAGAGAATTCTTCTTCTAAAGGGGGTTAAGGATTCTGCCTTATGCAGAACTGATACTGTGCCCAGACAAAAAAGAAAGTGTGAGTCTGTCTACAGACTGACAGACATCCTCAGCAGAGGGCACATTCTTCTAAGGACTAGGGTATAAATCATTATTTGATATACAATGTGATATTGAAAGTAAAGTGCAGATTTCTTCTTCTCTAAATTATAACTTTGACTCAATGCCATTCAATCACTCTTAGCCAAAGATTAGCAGCCTATTTATTCATCCATCAGGAAAAAATGCATTTTAAAGATGTTACCAAATGATTCTTCAATAAGGTCACATGATATTCTTGCAGTGATTTGAAATTGTTTGCTCATGACTGATTATGCTCCTTTTTTATAGAAGTGCTGCTGATGGCAAAGGCTCTATGTGTGAGCACAATTAAGACAATGTTTTCCATTTGGTTCATTCCCCATAACCACATACTTGGAGATAACCATAATGCACTTCTGTCTACTTGTGGCATTTCTTGATGCAGTTAAGCTAAATTTTTAATAATAAACCTTTCCATTTATTGGATGTTTAACATTTTTAAGGTACTTAACACCTGTGTGCCATATCAAATTAGTAATAGCCCCAAGAGGTAAAGAGAGTGAGAATTCGGTTTCTAATTAGACATTAACTACATATGGCAAGCAGCATTTTTCACAAAGTTTGTAACAGACCTTTGTCTACTTTGACATGTCCTTAAAATATCTTTCACCTGTGACAGTTGCCTCTTCCCATGCTCAGTTTGCAGCATCGTCTCACAGTTGCTTGGACACTTGGCTCTCAATCACTCTCACAGATACTCTTTCCACAGAATTGGTTGGGGTGGGCATTTCTGAAGTCCTTGGAATTTGCCTAGGACTTTTTTTCCCCTCTGTCTTTTTTAAAAAATCAGTTTTGATTTTTACGCAGTAGCATCTTTCATCAGGATGTGATTTTCCAAAACTACTGACAACTAGAAACATGTATCAGATCTAAATTTTTGTATTTTCTTGAGTAGGGTGATGGCAACAACACCCCAAAGCTCTCACATGGCATATACTCAATAAATAAGAGACACAAAAATATTGTTATTTCCAAGTTGATATGCATTGTCAATGCCTCACTTAGCTCCAAACTCGATTTAGTCATTCGTTGAATTATTAGAACATAGTAGACCCTCAGTTATGCTTCAAGAATAAATGATACTAATAAGTATCCAAGTGTTAGGGGCAAAAACAAGTGGGTAATAATGTAAATGGCTGTAGTTGTGCTTTATTTTTCATAAAATTTTGAGAAGCTAGCTTCAGGATATTAAGGACTATTCTGCATTTGGGGGTCAGATTCAACTTTGCTCCTTTGTACATGCTCTGTTTCAAGCTCTTCTCTTTCTGAAGGCCCTGCTCTGTACCCTTATTGGCAGGGGGTAACTTTATACGTTATTTCTAACCCCTTTCCCCCCTCAATATTGCTTCCTGTCCCTTCCATGCTTAAATTGCTTTTTCCTAACTCTCTCCAATTTCTTGAGCAACACGTTTTTCTCTTTGCCTTGCAGGGCACAAAATCATCTAGAAAATGTGCTCCTGACTCAAATCTATTTTACTACCTGCTAATGCATCAGTCAGCCTGAGATCACTTCTTGCATGTTCATCAGCACTGGAAAATACAGGTATATCTCATAATACGTCTTGTACCATCTGGCATTAAACCATGTTTGTCTCTCCTCTCCATCAGCCCATATCTCCAAACATAGTCAAATTTTAAGGTTCTAAAGGTAAGATTTCAACATAAGAATTTCAGAGACACAATGTGGCCCTCAATAAAGAATACAAAATACCTCCAGAAGCTTACCTTCCTGAGGTGGGGCTGAGTGTAAATGAAAAGCTTCTGGGCAAAGTTATCTCTGGCGGACTGTGTCTCATGACGATACCTCCATTATAAGAAGGAAATGAGAAGAGGTCCTTCATCAGGTTTAAATCAGAGAAGAAAGATCTTTTCAGTCTTCCAGTGCATTATTATATTCTTTAAGCAGGGAGTGTTTTGTTCTTTGAGTTTCATCTTGAAGACTTTAATACAGTCTTAAATCACTCTCAGAATGAAATTCAAGTTATATCTATAAACTAATTTCAACTTTAAATCCTTAACTAGACCACCCTTGATCATAGTTTATTTTCTGTTAGTTACCAAAGTTAGTTTTCAAAGTAAAACTTTCTTTAGTCTTAATCATTATATAGACATAACATTTTGAAATGTCACTCTGTGTCAACATCTTTATTAAATGTATCTTTCTTTTACCCAATACAGTCTAATGACTTAGTTAGTATTTTTTAATGACACATTCAAAGATAAAGTAATCAATCAATTAACACATTTGGTGTGTCTTACTCTATGCTGGAAAATTTTGCTTAAAATGAGAATTAGAGAATCTCACTCTGTGCTGACCACTGGTATCAACGTCCTACAATTCAAAGACAACTATTATGATTCTCACTTTTTATATGAGTAGCCTGGTGACATGGTACAAATGACACATGTGAGATGAGACCACTAGAATGTCCTATGACTAATGCTCAAACCCTCACTTTCACTGACTCCAATACCTATGCTTTGTAATATGCCATACAATACATTTTTCCAAATGGTGAGATAGAAAAGGCAGTCTCATTTATAATAGTCGTCTGATCTCGATGTTGTCATCCTTAGAAGCCTCTCTGAAGTACATACAATTATCACCATTTTAAAAAGGAATGATTTCCACTGTAGGGGAGGTGAGCAACCTGCTACTCATGATGGCACAGTGCTAAAAGAAGATGAAACAAACCTCAAGTCTTTGTGCTCTTAAGACATTGTAAATTAATGGGATAGTTGTAAAACTATAAAACTAGAAAAAATTATATTTAAGCCCAAATGGTGCCCTGGGAAAAGTGAATATGTTCTAAGAGGACTTAATCCCAGAGCAGACTTTTAATGGTTAGGTTTATAACTCTTCCCCTTGGGCCCATCTTGAGTAACCTAAATTTTAGTCTTCACTGAATCACTAACCCAATCACCTGAGTAAATTCATGTATACGTAATCATACAATAAATCCTCTTTAACTGGAAGTCCCCAAACCCAAAGTGTTCATGGGCACCAGACATTATTGAGAAGACTAATATTTCAAAACACTTAAGTGTCCTAGCAAAGTAAGGGAGAGCCTGGGGAATCTGTGCACTGGCAGAGATTTGGGAAATGGGTGGAAACGATGAAGACAGGAAGAAAGAAAATGAGGAGGATCAGGAAAAACAGAGACTACTATGGATGGCACTTGAGGTAAAATAAAATAAATAACCCACACTAATGGAGAGAGCAGGAGAGAAAATGAGTCAACCCTGGGAGTGCCAGGTTGGAGGAAATGACAAGTGGCATGATGGGAGGAAGAACATTAGTGAGAAAGCATTCATTAAAACAGCTCAGTGTCGCATGTGATTGAATAACTGTTTATGTGCAAGGTGGGACAAAAGTAGGTTTGCAGCTGTGACTATGTGAAACAATTTATTATTTAATTATTATTTGTTAATTATTGTATTATTTTCCATAGGAACCACTGTAAACCTATTTTCCCCACCCTGTATGCCTGTCAGTACATCCAGGGCAATGCCTCTGACTATATGACTGAAGATTTTGTGTTGCCCAGTGAAAGTGAGAAAAGCACTCACAAGGATTCCCAGGGAGAGGTGTTTATACATGTAGACACAATGTATACATGCAGACTTGACAATTTGAGCAAATAAAATAATATTTAAAAATTTAAGGAAGAACAGACACAACAACATAAATAATAGATATATCTGAGCTTATGTTTTCAAAAGATAAACACTTTTACAATCACTGCCAAGTTATTTTATTCTCTAGATAATGATTTGTTTTTCAGAATATAAACTGCTATACAGACAAACTCCATGAGAAAGTTAATCTATCTTGTAGGCACCATTATGGAGTTTTCTATATCATTATATTAATAAAAATATAGGATGTTCAGTGGCCAACTGAGATTTAAATTTATATATTATAAACTAGCAAATAGAGCATAGAGAAGGTTTTATTGCTAGTATTTTTTTTAAGGAAGGGTGCCTACAATAAATTGTTTTTTTTCTCCTGATATATGGGAAAGAGTTGAAATTAAAGGTAAGTTGAAGGAAAAGAACAAAGTTGGAGGAGTGATACTATCTGACTTCAAGACTCACTATAAAGCTACAGTGATCAGGGAAGTGTGAAAGGGTAGACAGTTAGATCAATGAAACAGAAAAGAGCTCAGAAACAGACCCACATAAATAATGTCAGCTGATCTTTGACGAAGGGGCATAGGCAGTAATACAACAGAGCAAAGAGCGTCTCTTCAACAAATGATACCGGACATGAAAGAAATAATTTATATGCTGACTTCATTAAAATTATATAAAAAAACTCTTCTCTGTGAAAGACAGCATTAGGAAAATGAGAAGATAAGCCACAGACTGAGAGAATATTTGCAAAAGACACATATGATAAAGGACCATTACCCAAAATATATAAAGACTTTGTAAAACTCAGCAATAAGGAATCTATCAATCTAATCTGATTTAAAAATGGCCCAAGATCTTGGGAGACACCTCAGCAAATAAGATATCCAGAAGACTAATAAATATATGAAAGAATACTCCGCATCTTATATAATCAGCCCCCCAAAAATGTAAATCAAGACAACAGTGAGATACTGCTGTATGCATACACCTATTAGAATGGCCAAATTCTGGAACACTGAAAACATCAAATGCTGATGAGGATGTAGAGCACAATGAACTCTCAGAGTTTACTGTTGAGAATGCAAAATTGTGTAGGCACTTTAGAACACAATTTGGTGCTGTTTTGCAAAAGTAAACAGTCTTACCATACAATCCAATAATCATGCTCTTTGATATATTCACAAAGGAGTTAAGAATTTATGTCCAAAAGCACCTGGCACATGGATGCCCATGTGAAGGAGAGCAAAGGCTACATACTGCATAATTTTAACTATATGACCTTTTAAAAAGGCAAAATTGTGGAGGCAATAAAAAGATTAATGTTTTCCTGGATGAAAGGGGATGGGATAAATAGGTGTAAGTCAGACAAATGATTTTTAGAGCAGGAAAAGTATGCTATATGATACTATAATGATGTTTATGTGATATGATGATAAATGTTCATATAAATTTTTCAAAACCAATTAAATATACAACACTAACAGTAAACTCTAAGGTAAACTATGGCCTTAGGTATTTTATGATGTGTCCATGTGAATTCATCCTTAGGAAAAAAAATGGCCCACTCTGGTGATGTTTATAACAGGGGCGCTTGTGAGAGCAGGGGCTGGGAGTGTTTGCACTGTCTCTGCACCTCCCACTTCGTTTTGTTGTAAGCTTAAAACTTCTTTAAAACAGTAAAGTCTTAAAAAATTGAATATAGGAGTCCAAACTTTAGTATAACCTCAGGAATATATTTATCCAGATATTGGTGATTTTTCCTGAACATTTTCATGTAAAATGTTTTAAAAGTGTACATCCTTCTAGAAATACTTTATCTCTCTTTTACCTTATATTTAACTTTTGTCAACAAACAAAAATAATTTTATTACACTTATAAACTTAAAGAAATTTAAATTTATAATTGCTGGGACATTGTCATGAATAACACTAAACACATGTAATAGTTCTAATTTATTGAGTGCTGAAAATATGTGAAAATATATTATATATGTGTGTATATGTATATATGCATGTACATATATATATTCTTATTTGAATGCTTTGAGGTTGACTATTATTCCTGTTTTTCAGATGAGGAATTTGATGCTTAATATGTTAAATAATTTGCTGTGTGATGCATACAAAGAGCAAGTGGAAAGCTTGGGTTGTAACTAGGGAATCAAATTTCTATTCTATGTGCCAAACCACCACCTGAACTCTGCAGTCTTTATTTATAATGTACTTTTGAATGCATTTTATAGCTCCTCTGTGTTTACAAAGGATCTAGATGTTTAGACATCAGCGTGTCGGTGATGAACACTATCAATTTATGAGCAATAAGAAAGAGTACAATGAAGGCAAATCAAATAAGTTAAAAGGTTATGTTACACTGAATGTGCATGTAAATCCCTCATATTTTAATAAAAATATTCTAATAAAATTAGTTTCTTCCTATGCCCATTGAATGTTAAGTGGTTGAAACTATAAATGTGAAGGGGAGGCCACCGGTGGAACATTTCCTTGTGGTGGATCCCAGCTCCAGGCTCCCTCTAGCAGCAGCACTGGGTTTGCACCACTGGGTTGTCAGCATGCTCTTGCTTTGCCCCTTTAATACGTAAGGGCCATCCAGCTCTGAAAGGACTCTTAACAGCAGTACTGTTTCTCTTTTACAAAATATGCCCTACCTGTAATGAAATTAATCTGGACAAGAAGACCACTGTAGTATAAACTAGCCTCCCCAACCCACTAGTGCAGTGCCCTAAATATAACTCCTCAATACATCCTTATTTATTTGCTTTACATGAGATCTTTAATACAGTGGTAGGAAAAAGAGCTATGTCAATAATATTAACTCACCTGTATTTTACAATGTAATTCAAAACATCTGAAATGATATTAACAAATATTATGCATACAGAGGGATGTAAAGTACTTGATTTTGTTTTACCTTATAATTTTTACTCTCTAGATTTTAATGACATCCAAATGCCATGTGAAGAAGCTTAAACTCTATGCTAGATGTTTGAGAATGGGGTCACAATCACTCCCATTACCCGGCCCACATGTCAGACATGTGGGTAAGGCCATCTGAGACATTATCCTGAGCCCAGGTGAGATCGGGCTGGCTTTCAGCATATCTTAAGGCACTTTTTGATTTTCAGTTGCTTTATAATACCAGGGTTAGCATTGTAGGTATGTATGTATTTATTTATTTATTTTCCACCAAAATATTGCTCTAAGGAACATACTACCATCACTCAAATGAATAAGAAAAAAATTTACTAATATACTAAGTGGTACCAAGTAAAAGGAATGAAGACATGTCCAAATGAACCAAAATGAACATATTTAAATAATTGACACTGTTTATTCATATTTACTTCTAATTCACTAAGAATGAAAGTTAAACTGCTCCTGGAAAGAATCCTATTATCCTTTTGTTGTATTTTGCCCTCATAATTTATATTGAAAATGATGATTGCTGTAGAAGAAAAACTATATTTAATCAATGAACAAACACTTGTTGTGAACCGCTGCCCTCTATACAGGCACAAGCTCTTGTTACTTGTCCATCTCTGTAACACTTGACCTTTGGGAAACAAAACTCAGTTCCTCTACCCCAGAAAACATGCAGGTCTTCCCCATCACATCCTCAAGAAGGGATGAGCCTGGGACATTAGGAGAATATACTTGACCGAAACCAGTATAATCTGTTTCAGTCACAAATTTCAGTAAGAATTGTGTGATTCTAGATTCAGAATCTATTTTTTCTGAGCCTGCATTTTTTTTTCACTTAAAGAAAAGAACTTACCTTCCTAGTCTCAACAAGTGATGTGATAATGAAAGTTAGCATTTTAGAACTGATAAGTATAATTGAAATTTTATTAACTGGAAAAATAGTTGTTTCACCTTGTATACATAAAGGGAAGGTGTAGATTGCATTGTTCTCATTTAGATTCACCCATCAGGAAAGTAACTATACCAACTGGTGGATTTGGCACTCTTGAATCAGTTTTTGTTTTCTCCTTTAATTTACTTAGTTTCTGACTAGAATTCATAACTTTCCTGATCTTGATTTTAGATACTTTTCATTTTATTTCATTTTAGGTACTAGTTATATTTTTATTTTAATTATTTATATGCATTTAATACAGATGACTACATCCTTTGTAAAAATATACTACAGTTTTATTTATTTTAAATTTATACTTATTTATATTTTAAAAGTTAAAAAATTTTTCATAGTTTACATTCAATATTATTTTGCATTAGTATAGGAACTGCTTTAGGTATATAGCACAATAGTTAGAAAATCACATATTTTACAAAGTGTTCTCCCTGATATGCCCAGTACCCAAATGGCAGCATGCATAGTTATTAAAATCTTATTGACTATATTTCTTATGCTACTGTACATCCCAATCACTATTTTATAATTGTCAATTTATCAATCTGTGCTTCTTAATCCCTTCACCTTTTTCATTCAGTTTCCAATTCTCCTCCTCTTTGAAAACTGTCAGTAATTTCTCTGTATTTATGAGTCTGTTTCTATTTTGTTTGCTTATATTGTTCTTTAGATTTCACATATAAGTGAAATCACAGGGTATTGGTCTCACTCTGACTGACTTATTTCACTTAGCGTAATCCCTTCTAAAGTCCATCCATGATTAAAAAAAACTAAATAAAGAGTTTTCTTACTCACAGGGATTAGAAGAAGTACACTTCATACTTTCAGAGGCTAGAGATTTTGCTCTTTCTTTTTGTAGCCATTCATTAGTCATATTATGTGTCTTTCTTTTTCTTCTTTTTTAAAATTTAATTGTTGTTCCAGTATAGCTTTCTGTCTTTTACTCCCACCCCATCCCACCCCCCCAGTGCTCCCCACCTCCCTCCCACTTCCACCCCCCTTAGTTGTTGTTCATGTGTCTTTTATACTTCTTCCTATGAATCCTTCCCCCTTTTCCCCTGAAATTCCCTCCCCTCTCTCCTTTGGTCACTGTCTGCCTGTTCTCTATTTCAGTGTCATTGGTCATATTTTGCTTGCTTGTTTGTTTTGTTGTTTAGGTTCCTGTTAAAGGTGAGATCATATAGTATTCGTCTTTCAACACCTGGCCTATTTCACTCAGCATAATGCTTTCCAGTTCCATCCATGCTGTGACAAAGGGTAAGAGCTGCTTCTTTCTTTCTGCTGCATAGAATTCCATTGTGTAAATGTACCATAGTTTTTTGATCCATTCACTTACTGCTGGGAACTTAGGTTGCTTCCAACTCTTGGCTATTGTAAATTGTGCTGCTATGAACATTGGGGTGCATAAGTTCTTTTGGATTGGTGTTTTAGGGTTCTTAGGATATAATCCTAGCAGTGAAATTGCTGGGTCAAAAGGCAGGTCCATTTTTAGTTTTCTGAGAAAATTCCATATTGTTTTCCACAGTGCTTGTACCAGTCTGCAATCCCACCAACAATGGATTAGGGTCCCCTTTTCCCCACAACCTCTCCAACACTTCTTATTGGTTGCTTTGTTTATGATGCCCATTCTGACCGGTGTAAAGTGGTATCTCATTGTGGTTTTAATTTGCATCTCTCTGATAGCTAATGATATTGAGCATCTTTTCATGTGTCTCTGGATCCTCTGTATGTCCTCCTTAAAGAAATGTCTGTTCAAGTACTTTTCCCACTTTTTAATTGGATTGCTTGTCTTCTTAGAGTGGAGTTGAGTAAGTTCTTTGTATATTTTGGTGATAAAACACTTGTCTGAGGTATCATTGGCAAATATGTTTTCTCATATAGTTGGTTCTCTTTTTATTTTAATACTGTTTTCTCTAGCCATGCAAAAGCTTTTTATTTTGATGAGATCCCATTTGTTTATTTGTTTATTGTTTCCTTTATCTCCCTTGCTCTAATATCAATCAAAATGTTGCTGCGTGAAATATCTGAGATTTTCCTGCCAATGTTCTCCTCTAGGACTTCAATGGTTTCAAGGCTTATATTTAAGTCTTTTATCCACCTTGAATTTATTTTGGTGTATGGTGTAAGTTGGTGCTCAAGTTTCATTTTTTTGCACGTAGCTGTCTAGTTCTCCCAACACCATTTGTTGAAGAGGCTATCTTTACTCCATTTTATGTTGCTGCCCCTGTTGTCAAATATTAATTGACCATAGAGACTAGGGTTTATTTCTGGGCTCTCTGTTCTCTTCCATTGGTCTATGTGCCTGTTTTTATGCCAATACCAGGCTGTTTTGATTACAGCGGCCTTGTAATACAGTTTGATATCAGGTATTGTGATCCCTCCTATTTTGTTCTTCTTTCTCAAAATTGTGGCTGCTATTTGGGGTAGTTTATGGTTCCATTTAAATTTTTGGAGTCTTTGTTCTATATCTATAAAATATGCCATTGGTACTTTAATAGGTATTGCATTGAAACTGTATATTTATTTGGATAGTATGGACATTTTGATAATGTTAATTCTTCCAATACATGAACACAGTATATGTTTCCATTTGTTTGTGTCTTCCTTGATTTCTTTCTTCAGTACTGTGTAGTTTTCTGCATACAGGTCTTTTACCTTCTTGGTTAGGTTTATTCCTAGGTATTTTATTTTTCTTTTTGCTATATCGAATGGGATTTTTTTTTATTTCTGCTTCTGCTGTTTCATTGTTGGCATACAAAAATGCCTTTGATTTCTGAATATTGACTTTGTTTCCTGACATTTTGCCAAATTAATTTATTGGGTTGAGCAGTCTTGGGGTACAGTCTATGGGATTTTCCATGTACACTATCATGTCATCTGTAAACAGTGACAGTTTTGTTTCCTCCTTTCCTATTTGGATGCCTTTTATTTCCTTTTCTTGTCTGATCACTGTGGCTAAAACTTCCAAAACTATATTGAATAGAAGTGGTGAAAGTGGACATCCTTGTCTTGTTCCTGATCTTAATGGAAAAGATTTTAGTTTTTGCTCATTGAGTATGATGTTGGCTGTAGGTCTCTCATAGATGGCCTTTATTATATTGAGGAATACTCCCTCTATTCTCACTTTGCTGAGTGTTTTTATCATAAATGGATGTTGTACCTTATCAAAAGCTTTTTCTGCATCTATTGATATGATCATGTGATTTTTATTTTTGTTTTTGTTTATGTGATGTATTACATTTACTGATTCGCGAATACTGAACCATCCTTGTATCCCTGGGATGAATCCCACTTGTTCATGGTGTATGATCTTTTTAATGTATTGTTGGATGTGGTTTTCCAATATTTTGTTGAGGATTTTAGTGTCTATGTTCATCAGTGATATTGGCCTGAAGTTTTCTTTCTTTGTTGTATCTTAACTGGTTTTGAGATTAGGATGATGCTGGCTTCATAAAAACAGTTTGAGAGTCTTCCATCATTTTGAATTTTTTTGAATAGTCTGTGAAGAACAGAGGTTAGCTCTTCCTTAAATGCTTTGTAGAATTCTTCTGTGAAACCATCTGGTCCAGGGTTTTTGTGTGACAGGAGATTTTTGATTAGTGCTTCAATTTCATCTGCTGTTATTGGTCTGTTCAGGCTTTCATCTTCTTCTTCATTGAGTTTTGGAAGATTATATTTTTCTATAAATTTGTTCATTTCACCTAAGTCTTCAAATTTTTTGGCACACAGTTCTTCATAGTAATTACTTACAATCCTTTGTATCTCTGTGTCAGTTGTAATCTCTCCTCTTTCATTTGTGATTGTGTTTATTTTGGTTCTCTCTCTTTTTTTCTTGATGAGCCTCCTTAAAGGCTTGTATATTTTGTTTATCTTTTCAGAAAACCACCTCCTGGATTTATTGATCCTTAGAATTGTGCTTTCAATCTCTATGTCATTTAATTCTGATCTGATCTTGGTCATTTCCTTCCTTCTACTTGCTCTGGGCTGTCTTTGTTGTTCCTCGAATTCTTGTCAGCATAGGGTTAGGTCGTTTGTTTCAAATGTTTCTGTCTTTTTTAGGTATGCCTGTATTGCTATGAAATTCCCTCTCAGGACTGCCTTTGCTGTTTCCCATAAGTTTTGGGTTTTTGTGAGTTCATTTGTTTCTAGAAACTTTTTGATTTATCCCCTAATTTCATTCTTGACCCATCCATTGTTTAATAGCATGCTATTCAATCTCCATGATTTTGAGTGTTTTGGGTCTTTTCCCTTGGGGTTGGTTTCCAGTTTCAGTCCCGTGTGATCAGAGAAAATGCTAGGGATGATTACAGTTTTGTTGAATTTGTTGAGGCTTGTTTTGTGTCCTTTCATGTGGTCTGTCTTTGAAAATCTTCCATGCACATTTGAAAAGAATGTGTATTTAATTTCTTTAAGATGAAGGGCTCTAGATGTATCAGTTAAGTCCTTTTCATCTAGGGCATTGTTCAATGCCACAATATCTTTGTTGATATTTTGTTTGGAAAATCTGTCCATTTTTGACAGTAGGGTTTTAAAATCCCCTACTATAATTGTGTTGCTGTCAATATCTTTCTTGAAGTCCTCTAAGATTTTCTTTATATATTTAGGTGCTCCTATGTTTGGGGCATATATATTGACAACGTTTATGTCTTCTTGATGGATTATTCCTTTGAGTATTTGAAATGATTTTCAGGGTCTCTTTTTATGGCTCTTTTTTTTAAAGACTATTTTGGCTGATAAGAGTATTGCTATCTTGGCTTTTTTTTCCTGGCCGTTTGCTTGGGAAATTTGTTTCTAGACCTTTACTTTTAGTCTGTGTAAGTCTTTTGTCCTGAGGTGGGTCTCTTGTAGGCAGCAAATGTGTGGGTCATGTTTTCTTATTCATTCAGCTATTCTATGTCTTTTGATTGGAGCATTCAATCCATTTACGTTTAAGGTTATTATTGATAGGTACTTATTCATTGCCATTTTTGTACCTGTGTTCCTCTCTGTCTGTGTCTTTTCCTTCCTTTCCTTAAAGCAGTCCTTTTAGTATTTCTTGCAGTGCTGTTTGGTGGAGGTGTATTCTTTTAAACTTTTTTTGTCTTGGAAGCTTTTTATTTGGCCTTCTATCTTGTTTAAAAGCCTTGTTGGATAAAGTAACCTTGGTTGAAGGCCTCTGGTTCTCATTACTTGGAATATTTCTTTCCATTCTCTTCTGGCTTGGAGCGTTTCCATTGAGAAGTCAGCAGCTAACCTTATAGGTGCTCCCTTGTATGTTATTTCCTTTCTTTCCCTTGCTGCCTTTAAGATTTTCTCTTTGTCTTGGGATATTGACATTTTAATTATGATGTGTCTTAAAGTGGGCCTCTTTGGGGTCCTCTTGATTGGGACTTGCTATGTTTCCTATGTTTGTGTGACTTTTTCTCTCATCAAATTAGGGAAGTTTTCCATCATTACTTTTTCAAATAGATTTTCTATTTTTTGCTCTTCTTCTTTTCCTACTGGTATCCCTATTATTTGGACATTATTACATTTCATATGGTTTTGCATTTCTCTTAATCCCTCTTCATTCTTTTTGAGCCTCTTTTCCTGTTCTTGCTCTTTCTGAGAGTTCTTTTCTACTTTGTCCTCCAACTAGCTGATCCAATCTTCTGCCTCCTTGATCCTGCTTTTGATTCCTTTCCCTGTGTTCTTCAGTTCTGCAATTGTATTCTTCATTTTCTCTTGGCCCTTGCTGATAGTTTCTATTTCCTTTTTCATGTTAATACAGTTTGCAGTGAGTTCATTTTAGCTCCCCTGTAGTTTCTGGTAGCTCATTGTGAGCTCTTTGAACTTCCTGATAACCAGTGCTTTGAATTCAGTATCTGATAGCTGACTTGCCTCTATTTCATTTAGCATTCTTTCTGAGGCTTCCTCCTTTTCTTTCATTGGGGGGTTGTTTCTTTGTGTTCCCACTGTTTGTGAGACTCTTCTTCTTTGCTTCAGCTTCTTAAATTTATTTGTTCCGGCTTCATGGGTTTATGGTGTGAGCTTCTGTGGTATAATACCTGCGAGATTCAGTGATGTAGTCTCCTTGATCTGCCTAGCTCACTGGTCTTGGGCTGACCTTTACATTGGCTCTGAGTTTGTCTTTGGTTTTTGTTGTTTCTTGGTCTTTGTTTTGTGGGTCCTTCCCACCAGCTGGTGATGATCCATCCCTCTGTCCACTACCCATTTTAATTTGTTGTGTTGAAGCTTGTTCTTCTGTGTGTACAGGGCTTTGAGGATTCTCTTTTGCTCTTGTTCATTTTTTTTTTTTGCACTGGGTAGTTTCTCCACTGTTTAGTTGTATTTCCAGATAGGTCTTTGATTGAGGTTTGTGTGGTTTCCACTCTCTCCTTCACCTTCTTCTGTTGTTATCTATTGGTGGCTCCTTTGTTGTTGGGCTTTCTCTTCCAGTGGGTATCCTGGTGTTCACCACTTCCACCTACTCTTTTTATGTGTGTGTGTGACCAGTTGGAGGGGAAGGCAAACTGGTTTATGACAGCAGGAGGGTAGTCTATGATATTCACAGTAGCAGCTGGTGAAGAAGAGATAGGAGATCCTTTGGCTATCTATAGTGATAAGTGTAATCTTCAACCCAATTAGCCACTTTTTAGAAAGGATGGAAAGAAGATAAGGCTCTTGTTGCGGAGGGAAGTTTTGTGAGTTGGATCTAGAAAGCAGTGAGGTTGAGGGAGGTCAGATTCTGAGGTAAGGTGAGAATAAAGGATGGTAAACAGGTGTAGTGTGAGAGAGAATAGAGTTAACCACTACAGTATTATAGTTCAGTCAACAATGAAGTGGGCTAAGATCTGGGGGGGGGGTATTGTATAGTATTTACAATAGTATGGAACAGCTATTATTTACAATAATTTTAGAGCAACAATCATATAACAGAATCTATGAGATACCAAGAATAGGGAATATTGGTCCTTCAATAGCGTGCTAATGGAGCACAGGTGAAGTAAAGGACAGTAAATTAGCAATACACTATGAATAAGGGGACAGGGAAAACCTGTCAAGTGATACAATATATCCGGCCAAGGCCAAGAAGACTATACAGAAAGAGGAGAAATACAAAGATACTATTGAAATAAAAGATATAAGAATAATGAAAAAATAATACAAATATGCAGTAACTTGTAGCTTTTCTGCTGTAGCAAAGTGAAATTTGTCTCTCTGTCTCTACTGTTAGGATGCCCTCTCTTTGAGTCCAGCTCTGGTCTTTTTGCAGTTCCAAGTTTTTATCTCACTTGTGGAAGGGGGAAAAAAGGCAGCAGAAGGAAGGGAAAAGCGGTAAGCTTAGAAATAATGAAAGAAGGAATAAAACAAGAAAGAAGGAGATAGAGAGGGTAAAAGTACTGAAAGATAAAACAATAATAAAGTTTAAAAAAGATTATTAAAAAAAAAACCTCTTGCTGGTTTCCAGCTGGCCAAACCGTTTTTCCTGGTCACACTAGCCACAGTAGTCTGAGGGGTGATTGGTGTGGCCTTTCTCCCTTCTCAGTGTACTCAGCCAGTCTCACAAGCACTCTCCCAAGATCCGAACCAGCGCCTCTCCCCAGCACCTCACTGAGATCAGACTTTCCCTGGGAGTCACTGTCATGGGCTAGGGTGTGGGCGTAAGCTCCTGGCCAGGCTTCCCTGGTTCCACAGGCTTGGGTGTCAACCTCTCCCAGTACTATGGGGAAACGCAAGGGTGACTCAATTCTCCCAAACTGACAACCACAGGCTCCACGGGTGATAAAAGTCCTCTTGTTTGCTTCTTCTTGCCTATTCCTCTCTCTGACAATTTAAGAAAACAGATCTTTCCTGTGCCTGGCTGGGTTAGGGAGGGAGCTGATGACCCAGATCTCTCCCAAGGCCCTTGCTGCCAGCTCTCGGCTCCCAGAGTTCACGGCAGACTCTGCCCAGACCCTGGTGCGAACTGGCAGAGGCGGCAGCCCTGGCCTGCTGCCTCTGTGCTGTTCCCTCAGACCTTATTGACCTGCAGCCATCTCCTCACCATCAGGTCATTCAGTGTCCACTCCAATTTCTGGAGTCCGATTTTCCTATATGCTGGGTCACTGTTGGTTATTTGCTGTGCTCCTCCGCAGATCAGCCAGGTTTTTCTCCTGTGCGTGGGGGAAGCAGAATCCTTTGTCCTACTCTGCCGCCATTTTCTCTCTCTTTTTCTTCTTAACAAGACCCTTTAACATTTCTTGTAATACTGATTTGATGGTGATGAACTGGTTTAATATTTTCTTGTCTGGGAAACTCTGTTCTTTCATGCTAAATGATAGCTTTGCTGGGTAAAGTAATCTTGATTTTAGGTCCTTGCTTTTCATCACTTTGAATATTTCATGCCAATCCCTTTTGGCCTAAAAAATTTCTGTTAAGAAATCAGCTGACAATCTTATGGGAGCTCCTTTCCAGGTAACTGACTGCTTTTCTCTTGCTGCTTTTAAGGTTCTCTGTTTTTAATCTTTGGTATTTTAATTATGATGTATCTTTGTGTGGGCTTCTTTGGGTTAATTTTTTGAGGGACCTTCTGTATTTCCTGGACTTGCATGTCAAATTTTCTTCACCAGATTAGGGAAGTTTTTCATCATTATTTTTTCAAATAGGTTTTTAGTTTCTTATTCTCTCTCTTCTCATTTTGGCATCTCTATTCCCTCTCTCTTACCTACCTATCCAGCACCCTCATGATGTGAATGTTGGTATTTTTGAAGTTGTCCCAGGGGCTCCTTATTCTCTTCTAGTTTTTCTTTTTTAATTCTTTTTTTTCTTTTTACTGTTTTGACTGGTTGCTTTATTCTTACTTATATTCCAAATCACTGATTTAATTTTCTACTTCATCTACTCTACTGTTGATTCTTTGTAATTTATTCTTCATTTCAATTAGTGTATTCTTGATTTCTGGCAGGTTCTTCATTATAGTTCTCATGTCATTTTTCATATTGTTGAAGGCCTTGCTAATTTCCTTGAACATCATTTTAACCATTGTTTTGAATTCTGTATCTGGTAGTTTGCTTGCCTCTATTTCATTTATTTTTATATTATTTTTTTTGGAGATTTCTCCTATTCCTCCTATTCTTTCATTTTGTACTTATTTCTTTGTCTCCACCTTTTAGCTGTTTTCCTCTGTTTATGTCTATGTATTAGGTAAAGCTGTTCCATCTTCCAGGATTGGTAGAATGGCCTTATGTAGTAGGTGTCTTGTAAGGCCCAGTGGCACAGCCTCCCCATTCACCTGACCTGGGCTCTCCCAGTGTGTCCGCTGTGTGGGCTACATGCACTTTTGTATTAGAGTTGAGCCTTGATTGCTGTTGGCATATCACTGAGAGCAACTGACCCCCAGGCTGATTGATTGTGAGGACCAGCTGCTACTATAGAAGAGGACCTGCTGTGCAGCAGCCAACTCTATGGAACAGGACTTGCTTTGGTGGAGCTTTGGTGCCTACCAAGTCTTCCCCTTATATGTGTCACTTGTGGAAGAGAGAGGGTTGTAATGTGGTGTGGTCTGAAACTCTCTACCTGGTACACTGGATTTGGGGCCTCTTGGGAGGTACAAGGTCAGTCATTACCTGTGACTTGACTGGGGCCACGTGGCATGAGCTACAACAGAATGATCTGCAGATAGCTGTTACTTGCGCTAGGCTTATAGGTGCCCATGGGAGACTAAGCGGGGAAGGAAGGCCAGCTATTGATATTACTGAGCCCGGAGCTATTTAGTGAGAGGTATGGGGCTTGCAGAGGCCAAATGCTGCTTTCTAAAGATTTTAGAAAAGTCCAAAATGTGATGCAAGAGAGGCCATTTGTGTAAAAAAGCCACTGGAAACAGCTTGGTGAGCTTACAAGCTGGGTCAGTGGAGTCTCAGGAAATCACCACAGTGGGGTGAACAGCATGAGTCAGTTTGATGGAGACTCAGATATGTTGCCAACCTACTGGTTCTGTGGGGAAGGCTTAGCAAAACAACAATGGCCTTTGCCAGCACTTCTGTCTGGGAGAAAGTGGCCACTCAGCCTTCACCCTGAAGCTAGACAATTTAGTTCTTTCCCTTTTGCCCCTGGCACTTTTCAAGTTACTACCCCAGTGCTGGAGCTCAGAGGGAGAGAGTCTGAGTAAGTTTGTTAGTGGGCCCTTTGTCTTCCTCAGCCACAATCCCCAATGATATATACAGCCAGAAGTTATGGGAACTTCTTTTCCTGGCACCAGAACCCTGAGCTAAGGGTTTGTATGTGGGACTGACACCCCTCACTCCTTAGTGGGTACCTCTGTAGTTGAGATATCTCTCCTTGTTTTTTAACTGCCATACATCAATGTGGGATCAGACTCTGTTCCTAGTCTCCATCCTTCCTACCTCCTACCTGTCTTGATGTGGCTTCTTCTTTGTAGCCTAGTTTAGGACTTCTGTTCAGCTGTGTTTTAGGCAATTATGAATGATGGTTGTTGTAATTCAGTTGTGATTTTGATGTGGTTGTGAGAGGTTTTGAGTACCATGTCTACCTATACTGGCATCTTGACTGAACTCTAGTAAATACATTTTTGAAGCATATATGCATAAAACAAATGATTGTTCTAGGGGGAAAAATTGGTCACATGATATAGCTTCAGGACAGCATCAACTATCTGGTCAGGTTTTGGATTTTAGTGATAATTATATACACTGACTCAAAGTTTGCTCTCAGCGTATGTAATGGACTGTTAATGTGCTCTGGAGGTACTCTGGTGCCTCTCTGAGTTTCCCTGAAGAAAGACTATTTCCCAGAAAATCTGTGACATAATAATCAATGACAAAAGGGCTGGTCATAATCTCTATAGTTTTATTTGTTCATAGTCTAGGTCACTCAATTACTCCTTAATATTTGTTAAATTTCTCTCACTGATTGAATCTACTAGTTCATTGATAGATAGGTAGATAGATGGGTAGAGAGAGAGAGATAGATGATAGATAATGTGTTCAAATGCTTTGAAGCAAATTCAATATAATCAATTACAGCAAATGTACCAAAGTATTATAAATTTTTGGAATCCAAATGCCAAGTGAAAGAGCCTAAGCTTCACTAGATCTTGGAGACAAGGTGTCTGCTAAATATAAAAGACAGAGGTTCTCAGTTTCTCTCATTACTCCAGACAAATGCCAGATATATATATGTGAAGCATGTTACCAGTCATTAATGGCAAAAATGATTCCCTCATTATTCTCTATATTTAGGTTTCTGATTTAATTTTGAAGAGAAAATAAGTTATTGTTCAGGACATTTAAGTCTATGACTACAGACACACGGGTCATCCACAAAATATACAGATAATATCTCTTCTATTTCCAAAATGCATTGTCGAATATGAAATAAAACTAAAGCGAACTCAATTAAACCTATCAGAATAGCAAGCAAAATATAACCAAAGACACTGAAATAGAGAACAGGCTGACAGGGACCAGAGGGGAGAGGAGAGAGAATTTCAGGGGGAAAGGGGAAGGATTCACAGGAACAAGTATAAAGGACACATGGACAAAAACTAAGGGGGGGAGTGGGAGGGAGGTGGGGAGCACTGGGGGGTGGGCTGGGATGGGAGTAAAAGACAGAAAACTGTACTTGAGCAATAATTAAATACATGGGAAAATAAATTAAATTAAATTTTAAAAAAGAATAGCGGTCACATGAATACCAAAAGGTTAGTAAAGGATGACCTTCGGAGAGTTGTTAGTGTACATTTCTGTTCAGTTCTCATCCTTTGCCTTACTATTATTTGAGAAATCAGAGTTTCTGAATTTTTCACTTACATGTTTTTTTTCCAATATGAATGTATGCAATTCTACATTTGCATTGTATTTGATTTTGACCAAACAAACTTGTTTCCTTTATATCTCTATATCTATTACCTTTACAAATAAATGTTTAAAATTTTATTTTTTTAAGTTTTGTAGACCCTCTTGCCTTTTTATATACTTATATTCAGTGAAATTCAGTCTTTGGAAAGTTCCTTAAATGATATTGCTCATTAATGACTGATCATAGCACTTAAAATTCAAATAACAAATTACACTGTAGAGTACTTTTCCCCTTTTAGTAGAAACTAATTTATTTTAAAGAGAACGTTTTCATTAATCTCATCTAGCATGTTTCTTTGTGTATGTATTTCCTGTAGTTAAAACTAAACTCTGCCCCCCTAGATAATGCTCACCAAATTATAGGACAGTGCTGATGCAGCTCCTCCTTGGCAAGCTGTAACCTGCCTTATTAATGAATATTTTTAAGCTTCTTCGAAGTCTTGAGTATGAAAATAGAGTAAAAATGTGATTACTGTCACAAAAACACTGCCAAACTTGTTAATGAGTTGCAATATTCTTTATTTTGTCTTGTGCCAAATTTGATGCTTATTGTGCAAACAACACAAAGTAATGATTAACATGTAAGCTAAGTTTCTCAGCTTTATGTTGCAGATGTCTTTTATGCAAATTTTTTCAACATTCCCCTTAGTGTTTGGGAGGAATCAAATTTCACAGCTTCAACTACTTTACTTATTCAGTACAGATCCTAAAAGTACATAAAATGGAGGTGAAAAGCTCCTCAGGGAATAAGTATAATCTCTTATATGTTGTCATGAAATACTTTATTCGGTGGCATTTGTCATCTAAACTGTGGTTACTAAAATCCTGAAATCCCATTACTACAATAATTTTCCTCTTTATAAGTGCTAAATTCCGTGAGTTACTGAGCATGGTCTCTTCTGCTGAACTTAAAAGATTGCAGGGTCCTAAAACCTGTGGAGAAGCCCATGGACAGCACAGGGAACTCCTGCTGATGAAGAAAATGGTCACTATATTGACAAGTTTTACATAAATTATTTAAAAGTCTTCTTGAGCTATTTATCTATAAATTCCATTCTTTGTTTTGCTATTTTTCTGTCAAGTATTTCAGTTACCACAAAGACAGCCCACCCTCACGCCCCACCCAGACTCATTGAGGCTACAGTGGGTTAGATATTTGGAATCATGTTTATTCTTTTTCCTCACAATTTCAGCTTTTTTACTATATTTTGAAATTATTTGAGAACTATACAGATTGCTTGCTTTTACAGTAAGAGAAAAGGTACACTGCCTATGTAAAGAATGGAAGAAAAGAGGCACTGTAGTAAAACTGACAAGCTCAGGGGAGACTTGCATGGTGGTCTTGTTACCGAACAAGAGGAGGTGGTCCGAGGGAGGGGCAATACAATATTTGGCCCACCTAGGGATTCCCAAAACTGCTATACAACAGGGGCCCCTCCCAAAAACAAAATACTAAAATCTACTGGGCCCTTCTGTCCGCCGCCAATTGGAAAGACATCTCTTAATGCCAGAGATTTGTGAAAAGGAAACAAAATGTTTATTTAATGCTATTCAGGCCTAATGCCACCACTAAAATATCAAAGTCCTTTAGGTTGTACACCTACACCTACACAGCGCTCCCTTCTCCCACTGTCCCAACTCCGGGTACCGTAAATCGGGAAAAGAGCACACGTCTGTATTGCAGGCCTCTGGCACCGTCAGCTGTGTCACCATGCAGGCAGGATCTCGAGTTAATCCAAAGTACTGTGGTACCCTGTCATGGTCCACTGGCAAGAGTCCTTTGTACCCAGTTCCAGTCAAAGTCTCTCTTGCTTTTCAGGCCCCGCGGCCAAAGGGGGCACCCCAAAGCTGCGTGGGTCTCTTCTACCAAAGCTGCAGGAGTCCGCACTCCATCAAAAGCATGCGGCTGTCTTCTTCACCTGGCTGCAGGGATCTCCATTCTGGCAAAGCTGCGTGGTTTTTCCCTTTCACCTGGGAAAGAGGGGGTCCACACCCTGCCAAAACCACGTGGCTCCCTCTCATCTGGCCAAGCGGGGGCCCTTCATGTCCTGGAGCCAGTCTTTTCCAAGCTCTCACCTAGGCGCTCTCACTCCGGAGCGCAGCCCCTAGTTACATCTTGAGTCCTCCTAGTTCCATCTTGAGTCCCTTGCTTCTCCCTTCTCCCTCAGGAGTGCTGACCCTAGTTACATTCTCCTGAGTTCAAGTCCACTCACTCAGGAGAGCAGCCCTTAGTTACATTCTGAGTCCAAGCCCTCACTCCCTCTCTCTCCTTCTTCCTGGCTCCAAACTTGGCCACTGCTATTTAACATATCTATGAAACCAGTTAAAGGTTATAGATATGTTAAATAACCATTCCTCCAGAGGTTAGCTCCAAAACTGTTGCTATGCAAAATAGCTCTCAATGGCCTGGATCCATTCATCCCTTCCCCCGGCGGGGGGTGGGGGGGTGGGGGGTGGGGGTGGGGGGGGTGAGGACATCTTGTATGTCTCTCCAATATTTCTATACACTTTGAATTCTGGACACTATTCCAAATCTTTTTTTTGGGGCCCCCCCTGGCTGCACCCTGTATCAGTCTTACAAACTCAAAGACCCAAAGTAATCACACAGGATGGGTTGAAATTAAAACTTACTAACTAAAAGTAGGTCATGTTAAGTGGTCATGACCTAGGCTGGTATTTTTCCCTAAGGAAGGTCAAACTTTGCCTTAACTGAGCCTGTCTTTTCTTGTCTTTTGGCATCTACAGTAATACACCTTTGGAATGTCAATTTCCTTTTTCCAGACCTCTTAAAGCACAGGGACCACACCAGGGGAAGTTCGCAAATCCTCTCACTGTTATTTAACTATTGACTGTCACTATCCAGTACCCACCTATGTAAAAGATGTATCTATCATTTCACTTTTTCCAACCCCAGAGCTTTCCTCACTTTGTTTCCTCCTGCTTCCCTATTACCCTGGATTTCATGTAACGCACTTACACCTTCTCTTTTGATTATAATGTATGAAATAAGGTGCAGAACTGCCATTCTCCAAGGCATTTTCTCACCTCATTGAGGTTTTGCTTCTTAACAATTGTCCTCAGTTTGGCTCAAATAAGCTGACAAAAATTCTCTACAGGTTTGAATGTTTTTTACATTGACAAATACTAATTTTTATTCTTTTCAACTCCTACTGTTCCTTTGAGACTGCTAGGTTAAATAATTTTTAGAGTCTAGATAAATTTGTTAGAGTTTTAATGGAGTACTAACAGGAAAAGAGGGTATCTGCGAGATGTTGATAATAAAGATAGTAACAAAGGCATACCGTTTTTTGAGCAGAAAACTAATGAAATAACAAAAACATTAAGTATTACTAGATAGTAAATTCCCTGAATACAGAGACTGCATCTTCTAAAACATTTAGCATGCAAACCCTGTCTATTCTGTGGTTAAATGAACTTGAGTTTAATGATTAACGAAAAATAAAAAAATACAAATGTAGAAAAAAGTGATAAAACAATTTACTTATAAAGTCATCTACTTATTTTAGTCATCTTTGAAATACAAAGGATATGAATAATTCAGTGCTTAAAACAAGAAAATTATTTGCCAGACTGCCACTAACTCCTGGGAAAGAGAATGATTCACATTCATGGTAAATCTTGTTTATTCCATGACTTCATTCCATATCAGGCAATATGACACAAAATGAAGGGCTACTCGGCTAAATGTATTTTGTCTATAAAAGAATGGGTATATAATTGATCTTCTGCATTGTGTCTACAAAGAGATATAATCAACAGTCTTAAGTGGATCCAGATAATCAATAGTCTAAGTAACTCTTCCCATGTAGCAAATATTTGATGAAATCATTTTATTTATTTATTTTTTATGTATATTTTATTGTATTTTTCATTACCGTTTATCCCCCTTACACTCCCTCTGTTCCACAATCACCACACTGATGTCCATGGCCATGAATCATTTTTCCTTTCTGCTCAATCCCTCCCCTTCTAACCTCTCACCCCCAGAGCTGTCAGCCTGCACTCTATGAATCTGTTTCTATTTTGCTTGCTACTTCAGTTTGTTCGTTCAATTCCACATATAAGTGAAATCATACAGCATTTTCTTTCTCTGACTGGCTTATTTCACTTAGCATAATATTCTGTAGGCCCATCCATATTGTCACAAGGGGTAAAATTTTCTTCTTTTTTTATGGCCAAATAGCATTCCATTGTGTAAGTGTACCATGATTGTTTTATCTATTCAGCTACTGATGGACACTTAGGTTTCTTTCAGATCCTGAAGATTATAAATAATGCTGCAATGGATATAGCAGTCTGACTAAATCACTTAAAAATCATCTTAATGTTGTTTCCTTCTCAAGTTTTTATTGATTAATTTATAAAAGGTCTGTTTTGGCTTATCCTTTGACTTTCTTAGTAATGACAACTTCATTTATTTCCTAATCTGTGCACAAATAGAGAGAAATACTGAGGTGACTATCAGCTTTTTCTCTCTAGATCTTTTACTATTTCACTATTAAATATGGCCAAATTAAATATGGCCAAATAAACACTGAAGTCCTAATGCTTTTCTCCTTAAATATTTACCTTAAGTCAAAGATACATATGAGCAAATGGAGGTGGGGAGACCAGACAAAAAAATGCACATACATAGAAAGAGGGAGGGAAATAAATAGCTTGGTCATTAAAGGGTTAGACATTGAAAAAATAAATCTGATTTTGTTAAACTTGTCAGAAAATCCTTAGCAACTACAGTAACTTTAAATACATGTTAAATAACATATAAAGAACAGGGACTATGATACCAAATGTTTGGTGTTTAAGAAAATTTTACAACTAATCAGCTAATAATAATCATAACAACAATGATAATGATTTTGTTAGTGACAATGACGATGACAATTTTCTTGGTCAGGCACAGGCAATTCTACATATGTTAAATTGATCAATTTAATTTAAACGTCACTAAACTCCCATTAGGATAGTTAAGTGACTGGGCTACAGGTAACAGTACTCACTGATTATGGCTCAGTTGCTTAACTTTTTTAAACTCCCGTCCGAGCTCTTACCTTGTTAAACTGGGACTGAAGCTGTGGGCCTTGAGCTATGAGCCCAAGAAGTTAGGAAACATGTGTAGCCTGAGTTTACTGTCTCATGCAAATACCAGGGAGGATCTAATGCAAGTAGTCCAAAATCAGAACTACCCCTTAGATGGACTAGATAAAGAAATGAATCAAAAATGTGCAGCTAAATGGGTCTGAGATGAGGTTTGTCACTGGGCGGTCGGTGTCAAGGGGTTCAGAGGAAGGGGAAAGAAGCTGGATCTGGAAGATGTTCATGAGTCAGAATCCAGATACTTGGACTGTTTTGTATACAGGATAATACTGTGGTCATAAGGAGAAGAGTTTTTGAAAAGATGATAAAGCAAATCCCATAGCAAAATAAGGGTATCAATGGCACTTATTCTACCTACCCAATGGTTTACTGTATGAATCAAATTAAGAAACGTATGTGAAAGCAAGTTTTGCATATAGACACATTGTATACAAATATGCAGGGCTTTTTACTATAATTATTCAGACAAAATTATAATGGGATCTTAAGGCTAACATTGTGTGTTTTAAAATGCATCACTCTGTAAGTTGTCTGTATCTAAGTGAAGAAATTCTTGATTCTCCCTCCCTTATACTTTGCTTTCATCTTATAAATATTAAGTCCATTATATATATGTTCGATAGGTTGATCTTACATGTGACATAGTCATTTCTTCCTCTAACACTTTTAAAGGCACTTTTTGCTCTTCCCACTCTCATTCTCAGTGACAAAGACATTCATTCAACAAAGTAAAATCATAGAGCAGCCCCTGTGAGATTGGAAAGTCTAATCAGTAGTCTTTATCATATTCACAGCACCATGCTCCCCATTAAATCTCAAATCATTCACATTATGTAAGAGCATTCAAATACATTTAATTCTATATGGCTGCAAATTCTTTCACATACTATGACTTTTATAAATTGTTTTATCAGACCAACTTTTCTTCCCTTTAAGACCATTCATATAAGAACATAAAAGAAAGTCCTTTTGAGAAAGGACTTTTCAAAACATCTTTGTCTATACAAAATTATTTGTTTCCAGCCAAGAACTTTGAACTCTGAACTTATAGACAAATGTTGAAGAAAATATGTTTAACACAGGAAAGACATAATTTATCTTGCATGCCTTAAACACATAGAGCACATAGGCAGGAAGCATCAACAGATGGGTAGGCTAGAAAATACAGAAGCACAGTTTAAATTTGAGGCAAGCTACACAGTCCTTTTCCCCATATGAATTTGGAGACTGGCCCCTCCTGTAGTTTTCTTGCCTTATGGAACTAGGAGCTCAGTATAACTAAAATACTTAAAGCAAAAGTCTAGATTACACTGTAAAAGTGCAGCATAACATTCTAAGGAGAGCATGAACTCTACAACCAGTTTTGCTGGGTTTAAATGCCAGCAGCACTATTGAGTTGCATTCTGACTATTAAAAATGGAGTAGTAATAGGATAATAATCCCCTATTTTATAGAGTTAGTATGAATAGCAAATGATTTATAGAACATTTTTAGAATGACTGACACATAGTAAGCAATATGTAATAACAATTAAAGAAAAACAAGTCTAGTAAACTTTAAAATACAGAGCAAGGACATCATTGCATAAACCAAAATGTAATTGTAAATTTCATTCAAGCTGCATAATATGAGTTTTGAACCCGTGATTTAGGGGAACGTGATAAATAACCTGATAACTAACCTAGGAGGAAAAATAATCTTTTTCTGTGTTGCTTCAGATGAGATAGAACTGAAATCTATGAGTGGAAGTGAGAGAAAAGTCTCATTTCAGTGAAGATCAGAAGCTATGTTTTACCAATTAGATGTGTCTAATAGAATGAACTGCCTAAAAAATTAGTGAGTTCCTTGTCACTAATTTTTGTGATTCAAGCAGAAACTATAGAATAGAATATCTTTTGGAGATATAATAAAGAGAATTTCTGTAATGTGTAAGGCTTTAGAAAAAATGAACTCTAAACTGCTGTCCGACTTTAAAGTCATGAACCTAAGATGACAGATATTAGAGATCCCTGATGCACAAATAGAATGCACAACAACCAGGGGCCCCATCCATAACCCACAAGCAGTAGGTAGTTACATCAATGATCAAGATGGCAGAGTGGAGGGAAATGGCAAAGAATAACCATCGGTGTTTGTTCAGACTCAACAAATGTCCACCATGGGGCATGAAAAACACATTGGCTGAGAAGGATGATGATATCAGAAGGTGGTGCACTGTCAGGTGAGGGGAAAGAAGAGTGAGATAACCAGAATGGCAACTTCCCAAATAATGCCAACCACCTCTATCTGTCCACTTGAGCCTGTACTAATGTGATGGTTATGGCCCTGAAATATCTTAAAGAGCCTGCTTGGCTTCTGACAATTATAAATCTTTTCTTCAAGTAAAATTTATGGTGGGGGAATAGAAGGTAGATTGGCTTGATAGAGAATTGACACCAAGATGAATGACCAACCACAGTTTTGCCAAGGGCAAGTACTACATCTTGTCTTCATTAAGGGTTGAAGGAATCTATTTGTATACAAACTCCCCTGCACCTTCCCCTCCACACTTACAGAAATTGGAGAACTATACTAGAGACAGAATTTTATTTGTTGACTTTTCGAAGCTTAGCAAAACCAGTTCTTTTCAAATAGCTTTTCTTAACAATGTGGACATTAAAAAGAAGATTATTTTTAAAGCCAGTGATTTGCTTTTACTCTGACATGTCTGACATTCTTTGGTTAATGTTTTTATCCAAGGGCAAGTTGTTTTTTTTAGTCTCCAAAAGGTTCAGTTTTAAAGAAGGTTCTATATCGACCCTAGTGAATTTTATAAAACAAATATATTACCAGAGAATATTTCCTATTATTTACATACCATAGCCTTTTTCTGATAATTTTACAATTTTTCCTATTCTCAAACAATACTCATAAATATCCTAAATGCTACAGAATTTTAGAATTTAGAGAATTTTAAAGACTCACTGCATGTTTAAAGATGAAAAAGGGGTGGTGGAAGCCAGAGAACAAGCTAGTCCAAATTTTAATGGTTAATAAGTGGTAAAAACCAAGAATTTGATCCTAAACATTATAATTTCAATCTAGTATTCCTTCTATGCCACAGTTAAAAGCAAAAATATCTCTAGTGACACAAACATTAGCTGAGTTTCCAGTAGAGTCTGCACCACTGAGTTCAGTGTTGGGGGCACAATAGAGTAGCTTCCTGTTGTCAAGTTTTGTCAAGGCCAAAAGTTAAAACAAAAAAGCCTTCAAAGAAATTAATATAACATGTGAAAATGGCTAGCATAATCTATTAAATAGAAAGTTACTCTGAGATGGGCTGGGTTTAAATTTCAAAATGGTGAATTGTTTATTTGTTCATTGCTTCTTTTGTTTTCCAGATGCGAGGAGATATATCAGAAAAAAATATTGCTATGAAAAATGTTTGAGATTTTTCTGTCTATGCTTTCTTCTAGGATTTTCATGGTTTTAAATTCAACATTTAAGTTTTTAATCTATTTTGGGTTTATTCTACTGTATGTGGTAAATGGTGGTCTATTTTCATTTTTGGCATGTATCTGTCCAATTTTTCCAACACCGTTTATTGAATAGACTGTCTTTACCCCATTGTAGGTTCTTGCCTCTTTTGTCAAATATTAACTAACCATAAAGGTATAGGTCTATTTCTGAGCTCTCTATTCTGTTTCATTAATCTGTATGTTTGTTTTTATGCCAGTACCATTCTGCTTTGATTACTATAGCCTTTTAGCATAGTTTGATACCAGGTAGTTTGCTTTCTCCTAAAAAGTTTTGCAAAGCAAAGAAAATCATTGTCAAAGTAAAAGGACAGTCCACTGAATGGGAAAACATATTTGCCAACAATACATCTGATATGGTTAATACCCAAAATTTATAAAGAAATAAAACAACTGAATGCTAAAAAAAAAAAAAAAACAAACAATCCAATTAAAAATGGGCAAAGGACCTGAATGGACACTTCCCCAAAAAGGATCCACAGATGGCCAATAGACATATACAAAGATGCTCAATATCACTAATCATCAGAGAAATAAAACTTAAAAGCACAGTGAGATGTTGCCTCATACAAGCCAGGATAGCTATCATCAGTATATCAACAAACAAGTGTTAGTGAGGATGTGGAGAAAAGGGAACACTTGTATACTGTTGGTGGGAATGAAAATTGGGGTAACCACTCTGGAAAGGAGTATGAAAATACCTTAAAAATTTATAAATGTAACTGCCTTATGACTCAGAGGTTTCACTTCTTGGAATATGTCTGAAGAAATCTGAAACACTTATTGAAAAGAATATATGTAACCCTATGTTGTGGATGAAATGTGAGATGAAAGTCTTGGGAGCCAGGGTGGCTGGTTAAGAGCAAGAGACAAGAGTGATTTGATCTAGGGCAGTTATTCTCAATGAGAAGGAAGGGCGTTGCCTTCAGGAGACATTTGTGGTGTCTGGATGATGCTGACCAGGAAAGGAAAGGTTGCTATTAACATCTAATGGGTAGAGATCAAGACAGCTGGTCAATATCCTACAGGGCGCAGAACGGACCCCACAAAAAGAGTTTTCCTGTGTTAACAGGAACATCTTTGAGGGCTTATGACTTGTGCAATCTCATGGCTCCCTACCCACATTCAGAATATAGCCACACTGGATTTGTTGCTCTGCTGTCACTCTCTTTGAATCTTAATAATTTTATCTTTGAATTTTGATTTGTGAGTGAAGTCCATTGGGACCATGAAGTATGCCTGTAGATTAAGGAAGTATGTACAATAGGCCTTCCTTCCATTTATTGCTGACATAAGGACACATAGGGTTGCCATACTTGATGAGCACAGAGTTCTGATGGACCTGTGGGATTTTAATAAGGCTCAAAGTGAGTACAAGGTAACCACATCACATCTACAACTGAGTAAGCAGGATCTGAGCACCTCAAGTGTTGCATGTTATATTGGAAAGTATTTCTGAAGCAGGAAGAAGGCAATGCTTTTCCAAGTAACATTCATGACTAAGGGATCTTACATACCCTTTCTTATGTTGCTCATGTTTCACCCAACAACTTATTTGAAAATGATGTTATTGATGGACAGTAAAAGAAAGATAAGACCATCCTTGTTCTCTTTTTTAACCTTTTCTTATTTAGAATGAATTTAGATTATGCACATATCAAGCAGTGAAACAAAAGTGATTGATACTGTTTTTTTTTAGCATTTCCATTGTTCTGATAAGAAGAAAATGTATATGTGTACGGAGGCTATGAAATAGTAATTGTATAATTTCAATGATTTTGCCTATGAGTTAGATGTTCTTATATTTGCATTTGAAACTGGCATTGTCCAATATAAAGATGAATGTCAGAATTCATGCTAATAATTTAATTTTTCTTTAGTAGAAAGGCATTAAGTAGAAAACTGACACCATGACAAGAGAGTGCAGAGAAAGGGGATAAGTTTTGTACTTTGAGCATCTTTCATGTCACCTTGTTTCTGCACTTAGAACAAAAGACTCCACATTTTCATTTTGCATTGAGCCCTGCAAATTCAGTATCTGGTTCTAGCTCCAAATATTAATACTGTAAAGGTTTAGAATTCCTGGTATAGAGGGTGTTAAGGAAGATGAAGAAAAGTAAACAAGAAGCAAGATTTGTTCTGGAGTTAAAGTAGAAAGCACTGGACAAAGGTGAGGAGCCAATGATAGCTAATTTAGGGCTTGAGTAACGTGATAAAGTAGGGGGAAATTTTGTGATGCTGTGTATCATCTAATTATGTCCTTAAATTACTAATATTAAGTATATAGTATTTTTCTCATCTTATGCTATAAATTAAGGATGAAACTGGATGTTTAAAATCCCAAAACTAATAAAGGTAAAATCCAAAGCCCTTGGAATTCAGAGATCATGTTTTACTAATTTTTCCGCTTCCCATAATTAGAGGAAAACAAGAAGGCTGAATGAAACTCACCTACAAATCACAGAAAAAAATGTGAATGGAAACCTGTGGCACAGAGCTCAGAAATTCTTTTCTGTCTATTCTGATCTGTGGATTTTCCTGCTCTGCTAGCGATGCCAATAATGAATATTCCTTTAACCGTGTCTTCTCAATTCATCTTTCTTCCAAGATTGCATAATATCTTAGAGGATAGTTATAGAAATTGAAACATATGAGTGTATAAAACAGAAAGTATTTTCTGTGGCTTTTCATTATATAATGTTCTATATTTTATATCATTCATATTTTTCTTTATAAATTCCTTGTCAAATATTTGAACAGTCATTTACTTGATCTGTACTTTGAAAGAATACTGAATATAATATCAAAACCCTAAAAAATCACCCAGCCATTCTTCTCAATAAAGATTCAAAGTACATAAATATATTGGAACTTCTAAAAACTCATTTTAAAATGTCACATTCTGTTAGACATACAATAATATTGAAATCCACAGCTTTAAAGACACTCTTGTCTATTTTTATTATTTATATATATTTGAAATTATTAATATGCTAATTAAACTATTTCTTTAAATTATACATGAACCCCTTCTATTAGAAACAATAAAATAGCATACGAAATTGAAATGTGTTTATGCCAAGAATTTCAGTAATTCAATTGTGTAGTAATGAATGTTTCATTATTTAAGTTATGGTAATTTCTTAACTGTCTCCACCTGCTTATTTTGATAACTGGAGTCTGAATTTTTCTCTGAATATTTGGATCAAGTACTAGCAAGCTGAACTGCCTTTCTCCTTTTCAAAATTTGTTGTTTCTCATCAAGCACACTGCTGAGAATTTGGGCTGAACGTATTAGTTTCTCAACAGAGCTTTCACTGTCCCAGAAGGCAAAGTTAGATTTATTCCAAGTCAGAGCCAAAATAAAGATATTAATTTTGGTTCTGAAATAAGCAGAGGAAAAAACTCTAGCAACTTGCATTAATGGTACTCACCATGCCATGTTGTAATTTACTCATTTTACTTTTTTGCTGTCCCAGTAGACTGTGAGGTCTTTGTAAGTATGTACCATGTCTTATGCCTCTCATTCTGTCCCCTCTCCTTTGTAACATCCTTCTCCTTACAGGGCTCCAATAAATGTCTGGTAAATCAATGGATATTGAAGACAATTCTCACTGACTTAAATAATTCCAAAACTTTGACAGTTACTTCTTCTGACTCAGGGCAATTAAGATGAAAATGAATTAAAGGTGAACTATAACACAGAGCCACTCTCTCTAACAATGCTCTCAAGGAAGACTAAGACTTGACATATAGATTATAAGCTAATTGTGTATCAATGTTTTTGTATTTGTTGTTGTTGTTTATTGACTTGGCATATATGAATAGCATAGAAACCGTCTGTCTCCTCTCCAGTAGTATAAGGACAGGTTAATAATAGCTCTTCTGGAGTCAAAGTGCCCAAGACCAAGAGCCTGTTCCTCCATTTACAAGCTGACCGGGAGTGGATAAATTGACAATTCTAAGCCTCAGTTTTCTTAACTGCAAAATATAGGCAATGATATATATATATATATATATATATATATATCACAGAAATGTGTGAGTTCCAAAATTTTTAAATGAGTCCTGAGTACAATTTCAGACATACAAAGAATTCAGTAAATATTAACTCATTAGTTTAGTGTGATGACTAGCTTTCCTTTTAATCTTTCAAGTTTCAAAGTGAACTCTACCACCTTTATTAGGCCTTCCGTAGACCTATTCCATTCACTTTTAATTTCTCTCTTTCCTTATGTGAATAGCACATTTTGATTGGAAAAGGACTTAGGTACTTTAGAATTTTCATATCTTAAACTTCTTTGTAATTGTTTCATGAGCAGAAGTTGTGTTTCTTCAATATTCTTTCCCTATTATGAGGAATGATGGATTTTCCCCCCAAAGGGTTTATGACAACAACTTCTCCAAAAAAGAACAAGAGCTAGGTTGCATGAAGTGATTATATGACAACATGCAACAATGAAAAGCTGGAGGGCGAATACCAGCCTTCTTCTAGGGAGCATCAGTGACTATAATGAAGGAAGCCATAACCATATATTTATCATCTTTCATAAGGCAACAGATGAAAGAAAAAGAAAAGTGACATGTTGCTTAAATTTAAAAAAAAAGAAAAAAGAAAGGGAAGGGAAAGAAAACACAAGGAGAGGAGACATTGCTGGCATTCATTGTTTTCTCTGATCCTGTGGGACACTACCTGTGAACTTCAGAGTTTGAAATCATGTAATCAAGTAGTTCTATGATAAACCTAACTAAGCTGTGCTAAATGCCTCATTGCCCTGCCCACTCCAGCTATAAGTTCATGAAAAGACTCTGAGGAATACCCTAGGATAAGAGAAAATGTATTTAACACAAACATTCTTTTGAGATTAATATGCACTTGACATTAGTTCCATGAGTTAATAAATGTTTCATTATTTCTAAGATCTATTTTTACATGATCATTGAAATCCATTTTTAGTAAAAAATGGAGAGCCCTCTGCTGTAATAATTATCAAAATTTCATATTTTCTTGACATTCTGTAACACTCACACTTAGGAAAATATCTTCATCTCTCAATGTCTCATCAGCCTTTTGTATATTTCCTCCAGTCAAGTGTTTCCCTTCTACTTTCCTACTTTGTGTAGTTCCTGTTGCTTAAACAAGAGACTTTTTTTCTCATGCCACATAGTCTATTGCTATACAAAGGAAATTTTAACTACTTTTGAGACATTCTCATCTCTATGTAGAATCACTGTTATATGTTCTGTATTAAAATAGGAAATAAAATCCATTAAATGTTTACTACAGGTCAAGTATTATTTAGTGTTTTTCATAGTACCATTTACTTCACACACACACACACACAAACCTATGAAGGAGGCTTATTGTTAAAGATTTGTTATTATAAACATTTCACTAAAAAGAAAACAGGCTTTAAAAAGTTTGCCCAAGGTCACATATTAATAAGATAGAACTGGATATTAAACTGAAGTTTTCAATTATACTATTCTCTATTGTAGAGATAGAAATATATCAGCTGTTAAGGGTGACAATGCTGTTTGCTGAAAACCATGTCCAAGATTAGAGCAAGAACTAGGAAGCAATAAGTTAGAATTAAGATTCATTTAGATTCCTACAAAGACCAGGTACGAGTTTTATTCTAACTGTCCTTATATAATGGTGACTTTTTACCTCTTTTCCCATTATTGAAAGCATTCAAAAAATTGTGTACTTTCTTGCTCTGGCTGGGTAGCTAAGTGGATTGAGCATGGGTCTGTGAAGCAAGGGGTTACCAGTTCGATTCCCAGTCAGGGCACATACCTGGGTTGCGGGCCAGGTCCCCAGTAGGGGACACATGAGAGGCAACCACACATTGATGTTTCTCTCCCACTCTTTCTCCTTCCCTTCCCCTCTCTCTAAAGATAAATAAATTAATAAAATATTTTTAAAAATTGTGTACTTTCTTCAGAAGAGTTGGAAAAATCTGTGTAAGACCACACTGCCTTTCTGTACTTAGAAATGCAGGATCATTCTTTAAAAACAATAGGTGAAGGTCCAAAAATGTCAGGTTAGTCAGCTTGTGATATCCACAGAAGAAAGGCCTATAAATTGGAAAAGAGACCAATTTTTGTCTGGTCCCCAGACTGGGTAGCCTGGGGACCACCTGGGTCCCTGCAATATGCCTGAGTGTGAGAAAGTAGCACAAGGTCCTACCTTCTCTCACCATTTCCTTTCCTGATTCCCACCAACTCTCTCACTCAGTCTGGGTTAGGTTCCCATATTAGGATAAGCTTATTCTACCCTTACACTTATCACATATCATATGATAATTACCCATATATTAGCCAGTGTTATGAAATGAGTTGTCTTCCAAAAATTGGAAGACAGTTGTTTTTTAAGATCTGTTCTTTAAGATTCAGAGACTATGACACTGTTATGACAGTGCTGTCTCAAAAAATTGGAGCCAAAAAATTGTTGAAGTTCTAATTTCCAGTACCTGAGAAAGTTACTTTATTTAGAGTCTTTCACTATGGCTGGTGCGGCTCAGTGGATTGAGTGCTGGACTGCAAAACAGAGGGTTGTCAGTTCAATTCCTAGTCTAGGTCACAGGCCTGGGTTGCATGCAGGTCAGGCCCCTAGTAGGGGTTGAAAGTGAGGCAACTACACACTGATGTTTCTCTTCCTCTCCTTCTGCCTTCCTTCCCTTCTCTAAAACTAAATAAATAAAATATTTAGAAAGGGGGTCTTTAAAGAGATAATTAAGTTAAAATTAGATCATTAGGGTGATCTCTAATCTAATACAACTGGTATCCTCATAATTGAGGCATTATTTTTATTTCCATTGTAATTACAAGGAGTGTACATAACTTCCAAAGTCCATACAGCCAACAAGAAGAGAAGCCTGCATTGAAACCTAGGCATTTGGACTCCAGCGTCTGCACTCTTAGCTGCTTCATCTCTATGGAGTGTATGTTTGTTACAGCCAGTCTTGCCTTTAATTCAAGGAAAACATTCTTAGATTTCAAGTTAAGTATGGAATATATATATATATATATATATACACACACACACACACACATATATACATAAAATCACAGTCCGATAAAAGCCTAAATGCATACCTTATTGCATACACTTTTTATTTTATAAATAAAAAGTGTTCCTCTTAAGCAATCAATCAATAATCCTCAAATAAAATGAAACCAACAGCTAAATCTCATAAATATAATGGAACCTTTTGTTTCCTCAGCTTTCTCAATGGTGCAAATACTGATCTAAATCTTTTCATGAATGCTCTTCTTTAACCTTCCCAGCACTGCGAGGTAGGCATTATTTTCCCAGTTTTGCAGCCAGGGAAACAGAGAGACTCAGATAGGTTGTTTAAGTTAATAAAATTCACCCAGCTAAAAAAGTGGTAGGGCCAGCTTTGGCTGAGACCATAACTCATGATCTTAAACACTGCACAAGATTCATCTAGCAATGCTTTCCAGTTTACAGTTTAGAGTTTTTGTTTTCTATTTTAGAGTTTTAGTCCTGATCATGTGCCCCTGAAATTTTTGTAAGATCCACATGTAGGTTTTTTTCCAGATGGTTAATCATCCAGATCTACCTTAGTCCTAGAAATCATCCCAACTTAACTTAATAAGTAGCTGGATGTTCTGTCATTTGTCTGACAATACTAAGAATGTGCCTTTGGCTTACTTCTTGTCTCTTGGTGTTGGCCTCATGACCTCTATGTGATAAAATAACCATTTCCAGAACTCCATCATGGATTGAACTAAAGGTGAAGGCAGTACAATGGAGAAAATAAAATTGTCCTTGGAGGATTAAACTACAAATCTATACTTTATAAATGAGGTCACAATCAACTCAAGATATAATGTCCTTTATACAAAAACCTCTTACAACATAATGACCCTAAGGCTACCAATATTTAACTATTACCACATTGAAGGCTGTATTTTTTAAAAATCAAGTGTCTATCAGAAACCTGGATTAGTTCATGATAGAACATGGGAATAATAAGTAAGCAGTGACAAATTCTGGCAAAGTTCAAGCAGTAACCTGAGAGAAGGAGTCCTAATCAATGACTCCTCCGTATGATCTGGGTAACAAGTAGCTCTTTAGATAAATTGGGTTCTAATATCTTGAGGTACTTGAACAGTCAAATCAAAATGAATTTACCATTTTTTAAAAAATTGAAGTATAATTTACATACAATATTATATTAGTTTCAGGTATATGGCATAATGATTTGATATTTGTATACACTGTGAAATGATCACTACAATACATCTAAGTATCATTTGTTACTTAGCACAGAATTTTTTCTTCTGAAGAGAACTTTAAAAATGTACTATCTAAGTAACTTTCAAATATGAAATACAGCATTATTAGCTATAGTCACCTTGTTGTATATTATATCCCCATAACTTATTTTCAAGTTGGAAGTTTGTAACTTTTACTCCATTTATACATTCTGTTCATGCCCTGCCACAACCTCTGGCAACCACTCATCTGTTCTCAGTGTTTATAAGCATGTGTGTAAGAGTGTGTTCTCAAAGTGCACATATAAGTAAAATTATATGGTATTTGTCTTTCTCTGGCTTATTTCACTTAGCCTCATACCTTCAAGGTCCATACATGTCACAAATGTTATCATTTTATTTTTTATATGGTCCAATAATATTCCATTGTGTGTGTGTATACACAGCTCAATTTTTTATCTATGTATTTGTTGATAAACACTTAGGTTGTTTTAATATCTTGGCTATTATAAATAATATAGCAGGGAACATTGGATTGCATATTATTACAGTTAATGTCTTTGTTTTGTTCAGATAAATACCCAGAAGGAAAATTATTGGATCATATAACAGTCTTCTTTTCATTATTTTGAGGAATCCCCATACTGTTTTCAAGTGGCTGCACCAATATAAATTCCTAACACCAGTGCACAAGGGTTCCCTTTTCTCCACATCCTCAACTATACTTGTTATCTCTTGCCTTTTTGATAATAGCCATTGTAACAGGTGTGAGGTACTATCTCATTGTGATTTTGATTTGTATTTCCTGGAAAATTATTGAGGTTGAACATTTTTTCATGTACCTTTTGGCCATTTGTATGTCTTCTTCAGAAAAAATGTCTATATACAGATGGCCAATAGACACATGAAAAGGTGCTCAACGTCACTAATCATCAGAGAAATGCAAATTAAAACCACAATGAGATATCACCTTACACTTGTCAGAATGGCTATTATCAATAAATCGACAAACAACAAAAGCTGATGAGGATGTGGAGAAAAGGAAACTTTTTGCACTGTTCATGGGAATGCAGTCTGGTACAACCACCGTAAAAAGCAGTATGGAGATACCTCAAAATATTAAAAATGGATCTGCCTTTTGACCCAGCAATCCCACTTCTGGGAATGTAAGATCTGTCTGGAGAAAGTCCAGCCAGTGTTAATATAATGAGAATGGTTTGCATGACATCAATGTTACCTGCCAGCCAAGGAGAGTGGACTGGAATGCAAGCACATGAACAATGATGACTCCACTGTACTGGTCACTGGGGGTGGTAGATGCTGTTGAGTGAGCATGTGTATCATGTGGCTGTCATATTCAAAATTGCTGAGCAAGTAGAGCAACTAATCTGCATCAAATTTTTCATTAAGCTTTGCCCATAGCTTAATGAACATTCCTATGCAGAAACTATTTGGATAACTTATAAAGCTGCAAATATGGGTAACTTGTGATTGGCAGCCTGATCAGGACAATGAACCTGCTCATGCATTATATCTCATGCGGAGTTTTTGGCAAAACATCAAATGACCTGTGTGACTTAGTCCCCCTACAGCCCAGATTCAGCACCCTGTGACTTCTGACTATTTCCAAAACTAAAGTCACTTTTGAAAGGGAATAAATTTCAGACCATTGATGAGATTCACAAAAATATGATGGGGCATTTTATGGTGACTGGAAGAACTGTGTGAGGTCCTAAGGTACCTACTTTAAAGGGGACTGAGGCATCATTATCCTGTGTACAATGTTTCTTGTATCTTGTATTTTTTCAATAAATTTATCTATTTTTAGTATTACATGACTAGATACTTTCTGGAAAGATTTCATATACCCTAAGACAACCAAAACACTAATTTGAAAGAATGCAAGCACCCCTATGTTCATTGCAGCATTATTTACAATCACCAAAATATGGAAGCAGCCTTAGTGTCTATCAGTAGATGAATGGATGAAACAACTATGGGACATTTGCACAATGGACTACTAGGCCATAAAAAACAAGAACATTTTATACTTTGCAACGGCATGGATGGACCTGGAGAACATTATGCTAAGTGAAATAAACCAGTCAGAGAAAGACAAATAGCATATGATTTCACTCACACGTGTACTCCACTGAATATACTGAACTAACAAGCAAAATAGAGACAGTCTCGTAGAGGGCAGGCTGATAGCTCTTTTGGGGAGGTGTTGGTGGAGGGATCAAGAAAAAGGAAAAAAAAACTCATGGACATGGACAACAGGGCGGTGATTGCAGGGTATAGGGGAGTATTAGGGGGATAAATGGTAATGAAAAATGTAATATTTTTAAAATAAAAACAAAGAGAAAAAGATATAATGGCCGAAAATATTTCTAACTTAGAGAAGGAAACAAACATTAATCTGCAGGCAGTTCAGAGAATTCCAAACAAGATGGACACAAAGATACACCAAAGCACACATAATTAAAATGTCAAAGTTAAAGACAAGGAGATAATCTTAAAAGCAGCAAGAGAAAAGCAACTTGTTAGGTAAAAGGGGACTCCCATAAACCTATCAGCAGATTATCCATCAGATATGTGCAGCCCAAAGAAAAGTGGCAGGATATATTCAAAGTAATAAGAAAAAAGTATTTCAAACCAAAAATACTCTAACCAGCAAAGCTGTCATTCAGCTGCGAATGTGCTGGGTAGTACTTTGGGAATGGTAGTCTGGTGAGAGTTGTCTCTCTGATTGGGATTCAGGGAGGCAAGGTCCCTGGTCACAAGATCCAGACGATCAAGACATATCCCCTGGGTGGCAGTCATAAAAAACTAGGGCACCAGGAATGAAAGCCCCTAAGTTTCCAGAGCCAGGAGATTAAGGGGTGCTCCCTGGGTGGCAGCAGCAAACACTGAATCACCAAACTTCAAAACTGGGATACCAAACAAATATAAGTTTCCCTCAGAGAGATTCTGGTGTTCTGCAGTGCAGCAGAGAAAGAATGAGAAGAAAGTGCCCATCCTCTAAGGTCTCATAAAAGGTTTGTAGTCAGCCCTTAGATGTGTGTTTAATTAGAAGCCTGTTTCCCAAGCCCCAGTTATTATAATAAGCTAACAGTCCTCTTTCACAGTAACATTGAGCTCCTGGGTCTGTTGTCTCTTTCTTGTTCAGTCCTGTGGGTAGTAGCTGTTTAAGAGGCCTTTCTCCATTGGATATAGTCTTGGGGATCCTGCTAGATAAGCTTTGCTGGCCACTAGAACCAGGCAATGTAGATGTGTCCTTCAGCAGCAACCACAAAAATAAGGGCACCCAACAGAGGCATAAGCACCTTTCTGGAAGACACCAGTGAGCTGGAGCAAGGCAGAGGGAGAGTACAAAGATTGCATCTACTATTCTCCATTCCTGAAAACACTGTCACAGGCTTCTACAAGTATGCCAATTTAGAAGTTTGTCTCTCAGGCCAAACCTCCTAGAAGGCAAATAGGACTGATTATCAGAAAAACTAAAGGTGGGTTTCAGTCTGCTATCTGTGTCATGCCCTGGGAGTAGTAATTTACCCAGAGATGTCTCTCTACTTATGATAGTCCCATGAGACCCAGGAATGAAAGACTTCCCAGCTCCCAGAACCAGGAGAACAAAGGGTGTCCCCTGGGTGGCAGCTGCAGGTGGGGAGTTCCCAAATGCAAAAACCAGGGCCCCAGAGGTGTGCTGCAGCTCCCACCAGAGAGCTAGCAGTGCTCTGGTGAGCAGGAGGGGCAGATCCTGCACTCCAGCAGGGGGAGGATGGCGCTCACCATGGGGAGCAGGCAGAGGGGGAGTACAAACATTGCACTGACTAAAAAACTGGGGAAAAGAGAAATAAAAGGGGAAAATGCTTAAAGAGATGGAAAAATGTTTAAGGGGTAAGAAAAAAGAAAAAGAAAAATGGTGACTGCCTTTAGCAAGGCAGAAGGCATTTACAAAAATTGAGTGTATCAGCCTCCAACCCTAGAGAGTATCCCAACAGGCCCCTTCCCCTCAGAGCAACTCTTTAAAATTAGGAAATAAGTTCCATTCATATAAAGTCTGGGATCTTTTTAGTTGGATTCTTCTGAGCTAGGCTTTAGGGTGGGTGAGTCTGCATGTGGGTAAGGAATTAACTGAACCACTCCTCAGTTCAACAAGCCATGCAGGTCTTGTGGGCAAGAGTCCCACTGGTATTCAAGTGCCAATCTTAAAAGTTAGGATGTCCAGTGTGAGGCATGAACACTTTGCTCCTAAGAGAGAGGCTTTGGGTTATGAGTTCCTGACTGTGTGACACTGTGTAGGAAGTAGGTTTATGGCAAAATTGTGTCTGTCTTTCATACCTACCTTGATGTAATTTTCCCTCTTACTTGCTCAATTGGAAGGGGTTATTCCACCCATTTTTAGTTTTTTTTTCCCCCAGAGGAAATTGTTTTGTATGTAACTACAGATAAGGTGTGTCTCTGAGAGAAGGTGAGTTCAGAATCTTCATATATCACCATCTTAAACTGGAACTTGAATTCATTTTGTTTAAAGGCTAATCACATTTTACCATAATTTGGTTTTAAAGTATTGGGCCACAATGAGGAATTATTGACTAACAGGTGTATTAGATTCCTCTGGTAGTAGTCTCTTTAATTGCAAGTTAATACCTGGCCATTCTTGTTTTTAGTATTATTCAATGAGAGCCGTGTTAATTTGATGCAGTCTTCAGACCTAATTAAGTCTGAGATACTCTCCACAAGATTGTTTTTGAACCTGGGGAGTAGAGGGTCAGATGTGAAGCCTGAGAGAACCCAATCCAAGGGCCTTTACTGCTGATACAAGTGACCTCCCTTTCCTTTGGGTGCCTTCAGTAACATCTTGGACTTCTTAAGAAGGAAAAAGAGAAATCTGTCAGGAAAGCCTTCCTTCCATGACATAGTGTAGGCATAAAAATGGTTTCAATTTTAGTAAGCTGTAGGCTGGAGCATAATGAGACATACAGTCATAAATAAATACTCTCAACATTTGGGCAAGATTTTCTTAAGACAGATGTCAAAGATTATAATTGCAATATACTACACATTACTAAAAGTTTTCATAAAATCTAATGAGATTCTAACTTATAAGAAAGAGGCATAAGAAAACCTGTAGCAACATAATTGAATGACACTTTCTGTCCAAGGGCAAAAGAAGCTAAAAAGTGTTAACTGGTATATGTGTTTCTAGAAGGAAGGGACTCAGGAAGACATTTAAAATCCAGTAAGTCTAATTAAATGGCATTGTTTTTTGAAAACTAAAAAACATTTTTGAACAAGAGTTTCATAAACAATAAAAGCTCCCATCAATCAAATTGTATTGAATGAGGTAATTTCAAAGGTGAAGATATGTGATGGAAATGAGAGCCAGAAATGAACTAAAGAGACTTTCTAACCCAGATTTCTAACTCTGTGCCTGAACTGTCTAGAAAATCATCTTGTTTTAGACGTGGCACCGAGACCTAGGAAAACAATTCACTTTGATTTAAATCAGAAATACACAAAGATCTTGAAGAAAACACAGAAAATTAATGAGCTGTGCATTTCATTTTCTATACCTTCTTTGCTCATTAATACAGAACATAAAATTCTCATGAAAATGAGTGGTAGTACATGTCAGGTCAAGAAGCAACCAGTGACAAACCTCCTATAACCTAGACAGCTGCTTAAAATGAGTATTAATAAGCCAGTAAAGACTAAAGCCTGCCTATGTGAATGTGATGATATGTGAGCTATCAGGGAGCCTTCAATTCACTTAGGGGAGTCCCCAGTATTTTCTCATAGCAAAATATCAAAGGTAAAGTCATTGACTTTTAGTGTAGCATATTTCCACTTCTTTAGATCACAGACTACTAAATACTGAGTGAGAAATTTACTGAAGAAAACACTTGTTCTATTTTTTGCACATATAACTAAAGTATAGACTTTAAATTTTGCTTTCCAACTTCACAACTTACTAGTTGTGCAAGTTACTCAACATCTCTAAACCTCAGCTGCCTTGACTATTAAATAGAGATAATAACATTTACTCCCTAGGGTTCTTGTGAGAATTAAACAATACCAAGTTTCTAAAGCTTTCAACACATCATTAATATTTCATAAAGCTTCAAATATACTAATAACAAGCTATTTAATCTTACAACAGGCAACCTAAACATTGCAAATTACATAGTTCCTTGCTTATACTACATATTCTACATATAACTATTTAGCATATTGTATAGTACATAGGGGATGTTTTACATGTATATTAATTTATTAGATAACAGTATAAAAAAGTAAGTACAGGATCCAGCACAAGACCTTACTATAAATAGTTGTTTTCTTTTTCTTTCTACATTAGCTAACATATGCCTGAAAAGCAAGTGAAAATCTAGAATAAAATTGGTGATCATTCTTTCTTTGCCCTGATTTATAAGTGTAATTATATTTTGAATAAGCAAGCATAATCTTTTGAATAAAAGAGGTTTTATTTACTAGAACTGGGCAGATGTCAAGATTGACTTTGCTCTGGTTAAGTTTTCCTAATGGTTCAGAAAAGACTTGTGCAGTAATGGAGTAGAAATAGGTGTATCAGAGAGTTAATCTTCCTTTCTGTTTCCTACCCATCATGTCTAAGACAACGCCCAGCCAAATGGAAATGCTATTTGGAATGGAAAATGTCTCAGCATCTTCTTTCTCACTAGAATATTAATATAAAATGATTAATGAATTTGTTGCTCAACATGTTAAATAACAATGAAGAGATTAAGAATGTCATTACCATTATTGAGTGCCTCATTTTAAGTCCTAATGTGTAAACTAAAGCATTATTTTTCAGTCAGGCTTTGTAATAGATTTATTTATGAACTTACATTTCCTGTGAGAAAATCAAGCAGCAAATATCTTTTTTTCACATCCTGCATAAAGAATTGAAAACCTTGCTCCACTAGTAAATAATGCAGATCTTCGTCCCTGAAATTTTTACACAAGTTTAATATTCAGTCTGATTAGTGTGGATAACTAAAATTTGGGGGACTTAATGTATAACCCTTACTTCTGAGACTTCTACAGCGAAACTGCACTCTCCCAAGATGTGTACACACCTAGAGGCCCTCAATATGAAAATGCAATATGTACTCATAAGATAACTTTAATGGCATCTGTCACTGTCTCCACAGTATCAGGGATTCAGTAAATTCTGCTTATAATTAGAATGGATATAAAAAGTGCCCATCCCAATCCTCAAGCTTAGGATGAATTATCATTCTTTGTATACATTCCCAGATTTTATTATATTTAGTCTGATCTCTCACATTAGGAAAAAATCTTTCTTTTTGGTAGAAAAATAACTTCTTATATTACTGCTTTGAATGGCCAGTTGTATCCCAAAATACTGTGATATTTGTTTTGTGAAGATTAGGGCAAGAAGTTACCCATAGAAAAGTAAATCTAGAAACCTGTCATTTATTTTACACTATAGGAATCTAAAATATTTATAAATTATTTATAAAATATTTATAATAAATCTAATAAAATAAGATGCATTAGGTATGTCAGACGCTTCTCAATATATTATAATTTAAGAAGGTATAAATAAGACTAGTAAATATGTTATCAGAATGTGTGTCTGAGAGAAAAAGAGAGAATATGAGACATTTGTAATGCCATTCAAAGGAATTTAAAATTTTTTCTTCATGTAATGTTTTTTAAATTAAGTACTAAGTATTTGCCACTTAATTAAGCTTTTTCAGTGAATGTTTGTCAATAATTTACTTAACAAGTTGGAATGTGTAGAAGGCCTGGCACTGGCTTGGAGCTGCAGTGATAAGTTCAAAAAGGGAGCTGAGGTATACTGGGAAGGGACCTGAACACACGCAGCTGCCTGACCAACAAGGAAGGAGGTTTGTGGGCATGATCTGCTCTCAATCAGTTTACCTGTATATTTACACAGATTAATCAAAGGGGTATAAAGTGAGGTGGTGTCTTGGCCCCAGCCTGGTGCAGTTGCACAGAGAGAAGAGTGCAGGTTGCAAAGAGTTGTGAGGGCAGTGGGCTGGGGACTGTGCACCTGAGATTAAGTGAGGTCCAGCTGGGTCCCCTTTCTTGATGGAACCTCTGAGAAAGGAAGATTGAGCCCAGCCTCCCAACTCACGCAGGAGCACAGAACATCCACAAAGCTGGGTGGGCAGGCTTAACAACCTACACAGGTTGTTAAGAAAGAGAGAGGGAGAGAAATATCAATGTATGGTTGCTTCTCATGTGTCCCATGCTGGGAACTGGCCCCTGCTGGGAAATGGCTTGCAACCCAGGCATGTGCCCTGACTGGGAATCGAATTGTGATCCTTTGGTTCGCAGGCCCATGCTCAATCCACTAAGCTACACCAATCAACTGCAACTGCAGAGCATCCAGACAAGGAGATCAAAGAGGCTGCACCATTGAGTCCCACAGAACTCCTACCACTAAAGTCCACCCCATGAAGACCTGTCTTGAGGTGCAGAAGCAAACAAAAGTCAGTCACCTAAAATGGGGAGAAAAAGAAAGAACCCCTGATCTAAAGGAATGGAAGAATCCCAAGAAAAAGAGCTAAATGAAATTGAGGAAAGAAATTAAAAAGATGTAGAATTAAAAGACAGTGGTTATGAGGATGCTCAAGGAAGTCAGTGGCAACTATAATGAACTGAGCGGGAACTACAACAACATGAAAAAGGAAATAGAAACTATAAATTAGAACCAGGGACAAATGAAGAATACAATAGCTGAAGCAAAAAATATGCTAGAAGGAATTACAAGTAGGCTGGATAAAGCAGAGGCCTGGATCTGCAAGCCAAAAGGAAACGTATAAACAAAAACCCAGATACAGCAACAAAATGAAAAAAGAATCAAAGTGTGAGGACAGTTTTTTTTTCATAAACGGGTGGTTATGTCTGTTCTTCTTCTATATTTCTCTTTTAGCATTAACTTGACCTTTCTTTTAGTCCATTTTTTTCTAAAACAATGTTTCCAATATTCTCCATTATTTTAGTAGTTTAGCTCTGTTTCCAAATTGTTTGTTCTCTGAGCAAAAGAAAAGTCCTTCAAGGACCGAATTCACATTTCCTAGAAAGCCAATGAACAACCAGCTGCATGATGCCTTCATCATTTTGGCAGCCACTGCCCCAAGCAGTTTATCAAATTTTTCACTTACATCTTCCTCTTAGTGTGCAAAAGACACACATGGGATAAGTTAGGCTTGGGAGAGATTGCACTGCTAGGAATAATATTTTCTCTTTTTTAATTATAAACAAATAAGTGAAAATGCACATGTGGTATCCTCGGGCATGGCCACAGCCTTCAGTTATCTAAAGAAGTAGTTGAACTTCAACTCAGTTTTGTCCTAAATCAAATCACACAGCTTTAGAGACCATATGGCCCTTATTAATAAGTGTTAATTCAGGGGAGCAGAGTCACCATGATTACCATGAAATTATGAATTTATTTTAGTAATTCAACCTTAGAAAGTTGTGAAAAAAATGAGGGAAGTTAAGGGCCTGAAAGGGGAGTAAAATCACTAATCAGCATAAATGTTGGTGACCAAGTTGGAGCCTGCAGATAAAATACTTGTACTGGCGTCATAAAAGGGACTAATGAAAAAGTCTGTAACAGGTTTGGGTGCTTTTTGTCTGTGAGTTTGTATCCATGTGCCTAGTGTTAGACCTGAAGTCAATCACTGTTGGTCAGTAGAGATGATAACTGGGAAGGGGAGCTAAGAGTGGGGAAGAGAAGAATGAAGATAAATTGAAACCCCCAACACATTCCTGTCTGTATCCCACCACTAACTAATAGATATCTTCAGAGCATGATGGCATCTGTTGCACTTTGCCTCCCCAATCTCATGCAACTTACTTTCAATCAACTACAACCTTTGAAATAAAGGAAATCATACAAGAAAGGGCTCTCCAGAAATGTAGCTCCCAGAATAAGCAAGTTCAAGAACGACCCAGAAAACTGCCCTATGAAGAATCAGATTCTAGATAATCTAGACCTTGTCATTTTTCCAGGAACCTGGCCAATTATCTTAAATTGACAGTTGGTAACCATCAAGGAAAAGAATACCTGTTTCACCTTGGCTGGTGTAGCTCAGTGGCTTGAGCACAGGCCTGCAAACGAAAGGGTTGACAGTTCAATTCCCAATCGGGGCACATGCCTAGGTTGTGGGCCAGGTCCCAGTAGTGGGTGTGTGAGAGGCAACCACACATTGATGTTTCTCTCCCTCTCTTTCTTCTTCCCTTCTCCTCTCTCTATAAATAATAAATGAATAAATAAATAAATGAATAAATAAATAAACACATGAATAAAATCTTTAAAATAATTTTATTTATTTATTTTTTAGATTTTATTTATCTTTAGAAGGGAAGTGAAAGAGAGAGGGAGAGAAATATCAACGTGCGGTTGCTTCTCATGTGTCCCATGCTGGGAACTGGCCCCTGCTGGGAACTGGCTTGCAACCCAGGCATGTGCCCTGACTGGGAATCGAACTGTGATCCTTTGGTTCACAGTCCCATGCTGAATCCACTGAGCTACACCAGCCAGGGCTAATGAATAAAATCTTTTTTAAAAAATACCTGTTTCAAGAGAAAACATGGAGAACTGAGAATGTCAAGCCATCTCAGAGACCAGAGAATTAAGACAGGAATGATGATTTCAAGTCTCTTTAGATGCCTGTGCATTCTCTCAATCTCTCTCTCTCTCTCTCTCTCTCTCTCTCTCTCTCACACACACACACACACACACACACACACACACACACACACTATCACTGGTAAACCTACCTACTATAGATCCTATCACAGAGTATTTGGCACATACAAGGTGCTTAATTCATGTTTATTGAATAACTGAATGAACCACACAACAAATCTATAAAAGTAGAGTTGCAGGGGTTTTTGGTCCTAAAATAAATACTCTCAATGTATACTATCAAATGACTGGATTGAAAGCAGCAGCAAAATGAGAAACTTTTTGATCACAAAGAGTAAATAGATTTTGTGTATGACAGACTAACTTTTGCCAAATATTATTGATTCGTCTACATTGCTCCTGTCCACATAATCTTCAGCCTACATTTCTTCTTTACTACGTTCATTTGAATGGCTGCTTTATCACTTTCAGATTTATTTCTGATGTACTTTTCTCACCTGCCTCTCTCTCTTTCCCTTTTGCTCTTTTTCTGTTTTAGCTTTTCTGTTTGCTCCTCACGTAGCTTCTTTTTTATCATTGTCCTATAATCAAAGAATTATTTTAATTGGAATGTTTGATTTTGCAAGAGAGAAAAATCACAGTCTGTCTTTCTAAAAGTTTGTCAGTATCTGGTTCATGAGTATGAATTTAGTTTGGTTTTTTTTTTACTATGGTAGCATACACATTGTCAATATATTGTATCACAGTGTTCTAACATTGGGGGAAAATATCAAAAAGCAATTCCAGCATCTTATGAGGGAGGAAAATTTTTTTATCTTACATAAACTGCAAGTTCTCAGTATCCTTGCATTTAATTTTGTTACTTAGACAGTTGTATGTGGTAGCTTTCCAGATGGAGTTGTATGTGCAAAATTAAGGTCTATTTTGTTAGCCTTTCTTCAATGGACTTTGCAATCTCTGTCTGGTGATGCTGTCTCTAATAATGCTACATTGAAAAGAGGAATTTTGAAATAAATAATAAAATTCTGGATTTGACAGTCTATGGATTTGTATTTTTTTGTCACAGATTCAAAGGTCATTGGTCCTAGAATGAAAATATTAATCAAACCCTTGGTTTCATGCTACATACATATAACATCGAATTGATGGGTTTTGTCAATTGCAACTGATATTCAATATTATTTTATAGTAGTTTCATGTGTACAGAATAGTGATTAGACATTTACATAATTTACAAAGTGATTTTCCAAATAAGTCCAAAACCTACCTGGCACCATATATAGTTATTCAAATATTATTGACTATATTCCTTATTCCCTATGATAATTTTGTAACTATCAACTGGTATTTCTTAATCCCTTCACATTTTTCACCCAGTCCCCCAAAACCCCACTCATCTGGAAACACTTACTTTGTTCCCTGTATCTTTCTGTTTGTTTAGTTTTGTTTGTTTATTTACTATTATTTTTTTTAGATTCCACATGTAAGTAAAATCATACGGTATTTGTTTCTCTGACTTATTTTACTTGGCATAATACTGTCTAGGTCCATCCATGTTGCCACAAATGGTAAGATTTTATTCTATTTTATGGGCTAGTAATTTTCCTGTGTGTGTGTGTGTATTTATCATATCTTCTTTATCCAATTGTCTATTTATGGGCATTTAGGTTGCTTCCATATCTTGACTACTGTAAATAATTCTTCAATAAACATAGGGGTACATATATCTTTTTTGAATTATTATTTTGGATTTTTTCAGATAAATACCCAGAAGTGGAATCATTGGATCATATGAAATAATTATTGCTACCCCAGGTATTTTTTGTTGTTTCTACTTTTCCATCCTTTTACTTTCAGTCAATGTGTGTCTTCAGATCTTCAAGTGGTTCTCTTGTAAACAGCATATTTGTGGGTCTTGCTTTTTTTTCTCCACTCAGCCACCTTATATCTTTAGATTGAAGCATATAACCCATTTCATTTAAGGTAGTTATTGATAGATATATAATTATTTCCATTTCATTATTCATATATTTGATCTTTTTCTTTCTTGTTATTAAGGAAGTCTTTTTAACATTTCTTATAATGCTGGTTTGGTGGTAATGAACTCCTTTAGCTTTTTGTTGTCCGGAAAGCTCTTTATCTCTCTTTTTATTCTAAATTATAGCTTTGCTGGGTAGAGTAGTCTTGGTTTTCTGTCCTAGTTTTTCATCCCTTTGAATATTTTGTGCCAATCCCTTATGGCCTTCAAAGTTTATGTTAGGAAATCGACTGATAATCTTATGGGAGCTTCCTTGTAGGTAACTATCATTCTCCTGTAACTTTTAAAACTCTCTCTTTATCTTTAATCTTTGGCACTCTAATTATGATATGCCTTGGTGTGGTCCTTGTTGGATTCATCTTATTTGGGACTCTGCACTTTCTGGACTTGAGTGTTCATTTCCATTTCCAGGTTAGGAAAGTTTTCTGCCATTATTTCTTCAAATAGGTTCTCAATCCCTTGGTCTCTCTACTCTCCTTCTGGTACCCCTATGGTATAAATGTTGTTACACTTGATGTTGTCCCAGAGTTCTTAAAACTATCTTCATATTTTAAAAATTCTTTTTGCTGACCCATTTGGGTTTATTCTACTACCTTGTCTTCCAAATCACTGATTCAACTCTCTCCTTCATATAATCTGCTATTAATTCTTCTAGGGTATTCTTTCTTATGATATCTATTTGTCCTTTTTTATGCTTATTATCTCTTTGTTAAAGTTCTCATTAAGTGCCTTAAGCATACTCATAATCAGTGTTTTGAACTCTATCTGCTACATTGCTTGGTCCCCTTTTGTTTTAGTTATTTTTCTGGAGTTTTCTTCTGTTCTTTCATTTGGGTCATGTTTTCTTAACTCCTCATTTTGGTTGCCTCTCTGAGTTTGTCTCTATGTATTGCATAGATCTGCTATTTCTCCCTATGTTAGCATGGTAGCCTTGTGTTGTAGATGTACTACAAAGCCCAGTGGCATCACCTCCCTGATAACATGAGCCAGATGTTCCAGAAATATTTCTTGTGTGGGCTGAATATGTCCTCCTCCTGTCATAGTTGAAACTAAATTGTTGTTTGCACATCAGTGGGTAGAGTTGAGCCGCAGGCTTACTGGCTATGAGGATTAGCCATGAGTTGCTATGTGGGGCTAACCCCATGGGATTTTTTTTTCTTCAGTGGGCTCTACTGGATATTACTCTTTGAGTGTGCTGTTGTGGATCTAATTAGGTAGTGCTCTATTTTGCTCTGAAGATGGCTACCAGGTATTTTGGTTCTAGGGCCTCATGGGAAGGGCTCTGGTGCTGGCCAAGGTCAGCTGCTGCCTGTGACTGGCCAAGCGTTATCTAGTAGGAACTACAAAATAATTCTTGGTTGGTAGCTGCCTGTGGTGGGCATGAAAAATGAGGAAGAGTTCATGCTGGGATCTGAGGCTGACTACCACCAGTACCAGGTCTGAGACCACCTAGCCTACTAAAACCTGATAGATGCCTGTAAGATCTTTGCTCCTGAAAGATCTTTTGAAGTTCACAAGTTGGGTGAGAAAGAGTCTCAGGGAGTCACCAGGGTGGGGAAAGTGGTGGTCAACAGGTTAATGCAGGTTCAGATTTGGCTGTCTATGTGGAGGGCTCAACACAGAAAATATAGTGCTTGCTTCCTGCCTGCACTGAAGGAAGACTCAACACAGGGACAATACCAGCTGCTGCTGCTGCTCCTCCAGCACTAGCCTTGAAGTCACAAAACTCAGTTTCTTACTGTATGTTTCCGCTATACCCTGAGGCTGCTGTCCCTGTGCAGGGTGAGTGCCAGTGAGCAAGAGTCTCTGAGTGGGCCCTTTAAGAATACACCTGGTTGTCAGCAACCTTTTATCTCACCCAGAGTATTTCTTCAGACCAGTGTTCTGGGGTATTCTCTTCCTAGGGCTGGTGTCCTGAGTTTGAGAGCCCAGTAAAAACTCAAAGTTCTTTCTGATGAAGCAATCATGTTACTTAATGGAGTCTACATAGAACCAACCTTGCCTCTCCAAGTGTGGTTCAAGGACCACAAGGCATAACATAAGAACATATTAGAAATGTGAAATCTTGGGCCCCACTCAGGATCTACTGAATCAGAAGCTGCCTTTTAACAAGATTCCCAGATGATTCTTTTGTATAATTAATGTTTTAGAAGTCCTTGTATAGACTTAAATCGTGCTAATTGATGGCAAAACAATAAAACAACTTTAAGAATTCAGTTAAAAATCAATAATGTTATGTCAAAACAATGAACAGAAAATTGAAAAATGCTCCCAAATCACTTGTGAGGCTGAGATCCTAGACAGGTGAATGGATGGATAGGTGTAATGGATAATTGTTTCAGAGAAACAATAGACACAAAAAAGCCACAGTGAAACATATGTGTGTATGTTGTGCGGGGAAAGTATTGCACTAATTTCAGAAGATGTTAGTTCTATTTCAAATTAAAAAAATATTATTGCTATATTTAAACCAAACAACTAGTTTGATTATTTCTCCTCCTGCATTATCTGTAGAAACAAATTGGTTGTTAGAATATTACATTTAAACCCATTTCACTTAATTCAAATATTAAATATTTCAAAAATATGGTGTGCTAACATGAACATTTAATAACCTACTGATTTACTAAATACTTCATTTTTCACCAGTTATTATAATACTGTATAAACACAAATTGAATCTCAGATGTTATTCTTGAGATTTATAACAAAAGATAGGTTATGTTGATAAACTTTATTTGAGGACAAGAGCAAATGATTCAGAATCCCACAAACTCAATATAAATCTCAGCTCTGCCTCTTATTAGCTATCTAGTTTGCTAAATTCCATTGAAGAGTTTCCTCAATTGTCTACTTGAATAAAATAAGAATATTAAAAAGCACCTCAAAGGTTTGTTTAGAGAAATAAGAACTCCCACAGAGCACTTTGTAAACATTCTATGACTGGTAAGTATAATAGTAATTCTAGATTTATTCTATGTCTTATTAAAACTATAACTGGGACTCAATTCACAATTGTCACATTCACGACATAATCTGATCATTTTCAGAGTTTCAACAGATAGTGTACATTTCAATAACTGCTCTAAGCAAAGCATGGGGGATACTGCCATTTTTGCAAAGCTCTTTTTAAGAAAATGCAACACCTGGCTTACTTCACTCAGCATAATGCCATATGATCTCACCTTTAACAGGAAGCTAAACAACAAAACAAACAAGCAAGCAAAATAAAAACAAAGACACTCACCATGGGGAATGGTGAGTAGAGGGGAGAGGGGAGGGAATTTCAGGGAAAAAAAGGGAGGGATTTAGAGGAGCTAGTATAAAGAACACATGGACAACAGCTAAGTGGGGTGGAAATGGGAGGGAGGTGGGGAGCATGAGGGGGTGGGCTGGGAAGGGAGTAAAAGGCAGAAAAACTGTACTTGAAAAATAATTAAATAAAAAAATTTAAAAAAGAAAATACGAAATGCTCAGGCCTGATACAACTGATATTAGTAACCTGTTGGATAGGAGCTAGTGCAGTTAACTTCTGATAAGTATGGAGAACTAACTCATAGAAACATAAATACTCTGAATTTTTTTTAAAGAATAAAAATGGGTAAGAAGTGAGAATACAAAGAGCACTTAAAATGTATCATCATATTCTAGAATTCCAAGGAGAGGGGAGTATATTTTAAAACTAATAATAATATTAATTCAACCCCTGTATTTTCAGAGTTTTCTATAAGTCACAAAGCATTTATGTACTTTGCCTGAATTAAACATCTTTATCCATATTTTATATATGAGAAAATTCATATTCAAAAAGTCAAGTTACTTTCTGATGTCATGTGGACAATAAGCAAGTAGAATTTACTATCCTGCACTTGCCTCACAAAAGCTCAGGAAGCAGCTCTCAACCTAGGGTGTTAACCTGGTGAATGCTGATTAAAATAAAGACAACTGATTTTTAGAGATTGTTCACCAATTCCTCCTCTAAGTTTCTTTATAGACTTATTTTAGTCAGGTATCTTATTTTTGGCCCAGTAGTTTACTTCTCCCTATCCATGAGTCTCATAGTGTGACCACTGTTACTAATACTGATCCAAAATTCACTCCTAGAAAAACTGAAGGAAATTTTGTAGGTCCTGAGATGACTGTGAGGGGGTAGAGGAACTGATCTCCGAGGCATGGAGCCAGCATCCACAGAGGGGGACCAGAAATGGATGAAAAACTGAGCCCAGCAAACAGTCTGCCTAAGTATTCATTCAAATGGGCTGGTAAACATGTACACACAATCTTACTCACAGCACCATCTCAGGAATAGGCAGGTTCCTGCTGATCAGTAAGGTTAGATGCGCAAGAGGCCAGCTAGTAGGGAAGAAGACAGGACACTTACATCTTTTTCCTATTGTGGTGGAAAGATAATTTCTCCCCCAAAAACCCAGGATCATTTTTTTCTAGACTACAGTAGTGAAAAGATGTAATATTTTAGATGGTGTGTGAGTAAATATTTTATTGATCTAGAAGCTCTACTGGACATAAGAGCAGCTATCGTGTTTATTGAAAATAAGGCTCATATGGAAGGAAAAACTTTAGGCTTTGGACCAAGGTTAGAATCCTGATTCTAATAATTTCTAGTTCTGAGAGATACTAGTTTGTTATATCCCCTCGCTGACTCTGTTTCTTTACTTTCTTTTTTTCTTTAAGATTTTATATATTTATTTATTTTAGAGGGAGGGGGAGGGAAGGAGAAAGAGAGGAAAACATCAATGTGCAGATGCCTCTTGTGCACCCCCTCCTGGGGACTTGGCCTGCAACCCAGACATGTGTCCTGACTGGGAATCAAACTGGCAACCCTTTGGTTCACAGGCTGGCACTCAATCCACTGAGCTACACCAGCCAGGGCTCAGTATCTTTACTTTCTAAGAGGGATAATATTTATCCAGCAAAATTATTGTAATAACTGCTATATCATATTTACTACCATGGATAGGCATAAGGCACTCTAAAGTAATAGTTGTTACTATTATCATTATTATTGCCCATTGAGTTTTAAAGTTTTAAGTATAGAAAAATGCACAAGTCACAAGCATACAGCTAGATGATTTATCACACGGGGAACATATTCACATAACTAACGCTTATATAAACACAAAATTGACTCTCATGCACCCTCTCTACCAACTCAGATGTAATCACAATTCTGACTTTTAACACTAGAGATGAGTTTTGCATGTTTTTGAATTTTTTACAAATGTAGAGATCTGTGCAGCTGTCTTTTGTATTTAGCTTCTTTGACAAAACATTACATTATGAGATCTATGTTATTAGTAACAGTTGCTCAGTTACTATGCAGTAATCCATTCTGATGGATTACTAATCTATGTTAGCAGTAATCCATTTACTTTTATTGCTATATTTTGTTTTTTTTATCAAATAGATGTACTGTCAATGAACATTTGAAATATTCTCAGCTTAAGTTATTCACAAACAGTGTTGAGCTGAAAATTTTCCTACTTGTCCCTGCAACATATGTACACAGTTGTGTTCTATACAAACTTAAGAATGATATTGCTGGTAAGGGGTATGTGTTTATTTATTTATTTATTTATAAACATTTTATTTATTTATTTTTAGAGAGAGGGGAAGGGAGGAAGAAAAAGAGGAAGAGAAAAGTCAATGTGTGGTTGCTTCTCTCACATTCTCTACTGGGGACCTGGCCTGCAACCCCGGCATGTAGCCTGACTGGGAATGGAACCAGCAACCTTTCTGTTTGCAGGCCGGCCTTCAATTCATTGAGCTACATGAACCAGGCAGTATATATATATTTAATTTTAGGAAATGCTGTAAGGCAACTTAAAAATGGATTCTTCCCATTTTCTGTCCAACCCACATTTTACAAAAGTCTCTATTTTTCTGTGACCTTGGTATTTTCAATTGTTTTAAGAAGTCACACATTTCCAGTGGGTGTGTAATCATATCTCATGAGGTTTTAATTTGCATTTCACTGGTGGCTAATAATGTTGAGCTTATTTTAATATATTTATTTTTTTAATCTTCACCCAAAAACATGCTTACTGATTTTAGAGACAGAAGAAGAGGAAGAGAGAGGGGGAAAGAGAAAGAGAGACATTAATCAATTGCCTCCCATATGCAATGAACTGAAGATCAAACCTGCGGCCTAGGCATGTGCTCTGATTGGCCATCAAACAGGCAGACTTTTTATGTACAGGATGATGCTCTAAACAACTAAGCCACCCAATCAGGTATTTCGTGATATTTTAATATTATATAAAGTGCTTACTGAAGTCAATTCTATTTTTTTCTTCTTTTTGCCTAATTCTTGTCAGTTCTTTAAGATATTTTATTTATTCAGGATACAAGTGATATGACAATTGAAAAAATATTAACGTTGTGGCTTTTTTACTACTGTCAGGATTGCCTAAAAATGTGACATTTGTCAAATGCTCCTTGCCACACTAATATTCCAAAAATTGTCATAAGTATATTTATGCCAAATCTGAGATATCAGAGCACCTCATCAAAGAATATGTAGTAAGAAAAGTAATAAAAATATAGAATTTTCAACAAGAAAATAGGATTTATAACTTGCATAAAATTATGGGATTTAAAATTTTTCTCTTAAAAATTATTTCTGTGGTATAAGAAGCTGATCTTTGGCCCTGGATGGTGTAGCTCAGAGGATTGAGCACGGGTCTGTGAACCAGATTATCGTGGTTCATTTCCCAGTCAGGGCACATGCCTGGGTTGCAGGCCAGTTCACAGCAGGGGACACATGAGAGGCAATCATACAGATATTTATCTGCCTATATCCTTCTCTTTCCCTCTAAATATAAATAAATAAAATCTTAAAAAAAAAGAAGCTGATCTTTGAGTGTGGTAGTAGTCTAGTTCCTACTCAGCTTTGTATGCCATATGCATACTAATGACAGCAACCTTGGTCTCTGTATGAAGGGAACAAAGATGTTTTGAGATTTATGTCATGCTAATGTCATAAGTAGAAGAAAATTGTGTTCATATGTGGGCTATAAATAGTTTGGGGAAGTTTCAAAAAGTATATTTTAATTTAGATAATGTATACCAGAAATTTATAAAATGTATGTCTGCTTTGTGTTGAATAGTGTTTTCAGTAAGGTTCTACAGTGAAGATCTGTATTACTGACAATTTACTCTAAAACAAGCTTTTTAAAAGTCTCTATTTCTCCGCTTTCTCTTTCCCCTTTTCTTTCTTTTCTCTTCTCTCTCTCTCTCTCTTTCTTTCTTTCCTTGCTTCTTCCTCTACCTTCCTACTTCTTCCTATTTCCCTTCTATTGTCCCTTTTGACATTTCCTCTCTTTGACTGAATTTCAAGTTGATTCTGCCTGGAATGAAAAATAAGTTTGTTGTATTATATATCAATAGATACATTTCATCTTTTTCTTTTCTGTGGACTCAGTATAAGGTAGAGGTAGAAGCAGACCAGTGATTTCACACAGACAGTAATCTTTCTACATTAAGTTTTTTTGTGGATTATATGACAGCATATTAAAAAAGTGGATTGAAGACTTTAATGTAAGAACTGAAATCATAAGACTTCTAGAAGAAAAAATAGGCAGTAAGCTTCTTGATATCAATCTTAGAGATGATTTTTTGATTTGACAACAAAAGTAAAGACAACAAAAGAAAAAATAAATACATGGGACTGCATCAAACTAAAAAGCTTCTGCACAGCAAAGGAAACCACCCACAAAATGAAAAGTCATTATACTGAATGGGATAAAATATCTGCAAATCATATATCTGATAAGGATTTAATATATAAAATATGTTTTAAAAAATCACTCAACTCAATAGCAAAAAAACCAAACAATCCAATTGAAAAGTGGGCAGAAGATCTGAATAGACATTTTTCCAAAGAAGTCACACAACAACAAGTACATTAAAAGATGCTCAACATTACTGAGGATCAAAAAAATGAAAATTAAATCCACTGAGATATTACTGCACACTTTTTATAATGGTTATTATCAAAAAGACAAGAATTGACAAATGTTGGTGAGAATGCAGAGAAAAAGAAACCCTTCTGCGTAGTTGGTGGGAATGTAAGTTGGTACAGCCAATGTGGAAAATAGTTTGGAAGTTCCTCAAAAAATTAAAACAGAACTACCATATGATCCAGCAATTTCATTTCTGGGTATTCACTTGAAGAAAACAAAACCACTAATGGAGAACTATATCTGCACCCCCATATTAATCGTAGGATTTTTACATTAGCCAAGGCATGTAAACAAGCTCTACGTCCACTGATGGATGATGGATAAAGAAATTGTATAAATGCATATGATGGAATATTATTCAGACATAAAAGGAATAAAATGTTGGCATATGTGACAAGTATGGACCTTGAAGGCATTATGCTAGGTGAAATAAGGCATCCAGAGAAATATGAATACTACATGACCTCACTTTTATGTGTAATCTAACACAAAACAAAATAAGCTTATACATACCAAAAACAGATTGGTGGTTGCCAGAGGCAGAGAGTGGGTATGGACAACTAGGGCAAAGGTGGTTAGAAAGTACAAATTTCTAATTATAAAATAAAAGTTATGGGCAAAGGAATTCTGGCCAAGATGAAGGTGTAGGTAGATACACTGTGTCTCCTCACACAACCAAAATGAGGACAACAAATTTTAAAATAAGAAACAATCAGAACTGCCAGAAAATTGAACTGTATGGAAGTCTGACAACCAAGGAGTTAAAGAAGAAAGAATCATCCAAACCAGTAGGAGGGGTGGAGACGGCAGCTAAGGTTGAGAGGACTCACAGCAAGGTGGCAGCTGGAGAACCAAGGCAAGAAAGGTGGCGGCTTGCAGACTGGATGAGATAGCAGCTGGTGAAGTAGTAGGTCCCACATTTGCATGTGGATAAACCAAGATGAAAACCTGGGGAGTGAGACAGAGTATACAACCCAGGGTTCAAGTGTGGGGAAATAAAGCCTTTGAGTGAAAAAGCCAGTTGGGGTTGAGGTAGTGGAAGAAACTCCCAGCCTCACAGGAGAGTTCATTGGAGAGACCACAAGGCCATAGAACATACACAAACCCACCCACCTGGGAATCAGCACCATAAGAGCCCAATTTGCTTGTGGGTAACAGAGGAAGTTACTGAAAGCCAGAAGAGAGCCTAGCAAGTGGCATTGTTCCCTTTTACATCCCTCCCCCACATACATCACCACAAGGCAGGGATGTGGGTTGCTCTGCCCTGGTGAGTACCTAAGGCACCACAACTTATATGTAACAGGTGTGCTGAGACAAAAAAAAGAAAGATCAGATCAAAGTTCTAGAAAAAAACATAGCTAAGAGATGAAGAGATAGTCAACCTTTCAGATGGAGAGTTTAAAACACTGGTAACCAGGGTACTCACGGAATGGTTGAGCATGGTCGCCAAATGGAGAAAAAAGTGAAAGTTATGCAAAGTGAAATAAAGATAAATATATAGGAAATAAACGGTGATAGGAAGAAAACTGGGACATAAATCAATGATTTAGAGCAGAAGGAAGAAATAAACATTCAACCAGAAAAGAATGAAGAAACAAGAATTCAGAAAAATGAGGAGAGGCTTAGGAAACTCTGAGACATAATAATATTCCACTATATGGATATATCCAACAATTCATCCATCAGTGGGCATATAAACATTCCAACATCTGAATCATAGGGTCAAAAGAAGAAGAAGAGGAAGAGCAAAAGTTTGAAAACTTATTTGACAATATAATGAAGAATTTCCCTGATCTGGCAAAGGAAATAGATTTCCAGGAAGTCCAGGAAGCTCAGAGAGTCCCCAAAGAAGCTGGACCCAAGGAAGCATACACTAAGGCAAATCATAATTACCCAAGACTAAAGAGGAGAGAATCTTCAAAGCAGCAAGAGAAAAGGAGACAGTTACCTACAAAGAAGTTCCCATAAGACTGTCAGCTGATTTCTCACGAGAACTTGCAGGCAAGAAGGGGCTGGAAAGAAATATTTCAAGTCATGAAAGGCAAGGACCTACATCCAAGATGACTCTATCCAGCAAAACTACCATTTAGAATGGTAGGGCAGATAAAGTGCTTACCAGATCAGATCAAGTTAAAGGAGTTCATCATCACCAAGCCCTTATTATATGAAATGTTTAAGGGACTTATCTAAGAAGAAGAAGATAAAAAACTGTGAACAGTAAAATGACAACAAACTCACAACTATCAACAACCAAACCAAAAAAGAAAACAAAAACAAAAACGAAGCAAACAACTAGAATAGGAACAGCATCACAGAAATGAGGGGTTATCAGAGGGGAGCAAGAAGGCAGAGAATGGGGGAAAGGTATAGAGAATAAATAGCATAGATGGTAGGTACAAAATAGACAGGGGGAGATTAAGAATAGTATAGGAGATATAGAAGCAAAAAAACTTATATGTATGACCCATGGACATGAACTAAGTGGGGGAAATGTCGGTGGGAGGGGGTGCAAGGCAGAGGGTTATAAGGGGGGGAAATTAGAATAACTGTAATGACATAATCAACAAAATATATTTTTTAAAAGTCATGGAGCTAAAATATAGAGTATGGTGACTATAGGTAATATACTGCATCGCATATTTAAACTCTTCGAGTGAGTAAATCTTGAAAGTTCTTATCATAAGATAAATGTTTAAGTACATATGGTAACTGATGTTAACTACAATTATTGTAGCAATTGTTTCTCAATGTATACAAATATTGAATCATGTTTTACACCTAAAACTAATATTAATATTAGTAAACTATGCCTCAATTTTAAAAAAGAAAAAATCATAGATTAAAAACAGGTGAACAAAATACACACATGTATGAATATGTGCATACTCTCAAACTGTGAAATGATCAGATATCCTCTCCCATACTTCTATTGCCAAAATAAAATTTGACAAAGTAAAAATGTTTTTCAATGAAAAATCAAAAAACATAACAGAAATAAAGATGCCATATATCTGATGCCCCCACAGATTAGCCAATACCTAATTCTACTTTTTGACTACTTAATAGCAATATTCAAGAACCCTATCCTTGAAGTCTTTACAATTTCCACAACAAAGGAAAGGACAGCTTTTCTTTTTAAAAAAACTTCTTCAAACCTTGTTTTTTTTTAACCACTCAAGGTCATATCTGCTTTCTGACTATGGCACTTATCCCTGTTCTTCTGGGATTGTAGAGTCTTCCTGAAGCTTTTGAGTATCAACAGGCATCTTTGCTAGATGTGCTTTATGTTTTCAATCAGTACTCATATAAATTGAACAGTCTTAGACTTTTGAGCACTACAGATAAAAGATCTTTTTTATCCATATTTTATGTGAAGTACTTAAAAGCAATTTAGTTAAGGTAAAGTTATAAGCTCTAACAATTATTTTATATTAGATTATAATTTGTAAGGGTCAGCTATGAAGGGTAATAATTAAATTAAAAACCTAACATTGTTGATAACTTACGGTGTTTTAAAACTGTTCCAGATGCTTTAAAAATGTATTTCTTATAAGATTCACAGTAGCTCTAAGAGTTAAGAGAGGAATTTGGATTCTAATCTTAATTTTTATAATCTCCACATATGATCCCACACAAGAAACACCTCTTTGGGGCTTAGTTCCCCAATATGTATTAGGTATCTATTGCTACCTAACCAATTATCTCAGTGTTAAGAACTGAAATAGTAGATACTTATTATCTTACTGAGCGTCTGGTGTCACAAATCTAAGAGCGGCTTAGCTGGTTGGTTCTGGTGCTCTAATGAGGTTATAGTTGAGATATTGGCCAACACTACGCACGTCTCGTAAGCTTGCCCTGAGCAGAGGACTCTATTTTAAGCCCATTTATGTGGTTGTTGGAAGACAGTTCCTCACAAGTTGCTGTTTCCCTGTGAGAAGACAGTTGCTCACCATGCTTCCCTGGCCATAGGCGCTTCACAGCAGGGCCGTTGGCTTTTTCCTTAGTGGCTGATCCCCAAGAGAATAAACGAGAAAGAAGCCTTGGTGCCTTCTTATAGCCTACAGTACAAAATTACACTTCACCATTTCTCTCTAGCTTCTGCTTTTCAAAGAAGCAAGTCACCAAATACAGGTCACACCTAAGTGAAGGAAAATAAGGCCCTTCTCTGGAGGGTGGCATATCAAGGAATTACACTGTCATACCATCTATAAAAGTTCTCTGGGTGAAAGTCATGTTTTTAGTTTAGTGAGTCTTTAAAACCCCTGGAACTTTGCCAAAAAGGAGGGGTTTAAGCCTTCTGAAAGCCAAATAACCAAGTTTCCCCTTTAAAAGTACTAAATCTGAGGGATAGCCTTGCTGATATATATCATATTAAAAGTCTTAGAGCTAGGCTTACTTGCAAGAATTACTACCAGTAGTTGTAGTGGTAATAGTATTTTACTGGCAGCTTGATGAGTTTTCACATATGTTTACATCCATGTGACTACAAGGTAGATCAACTTATAGAACATTCCAGTACCCCAAAAGACCTTCTCGGGCCTCTTACCAGACACCACTGTTCCCCAGAGAAAACCACTATTCTGATCTCTATCACCACAGATTAGTTTTTCTACTTTTAAACTACATTTACATAGAAATATACTATGAACGCTTATTTATCTGTCCTCCTTAGCTCAATACACTTTACTTTTAAGTGTCATGACATGATTATCCTGAGTCTAAACAGAAGGTCATTTGATAAAAAATACAGCTTGTATAGGTGTTTGGAATTATCACAAATACTCACTTCTCAAGAGAGCAGGCAATACTTCCAGTCAGTAGTGTGGTGAGTAGTATTTGGGAGCTAAAGCAAACATCTGGGTTTTTCTTACATAAAGAGTCTTGGTTTATATCAATTCATTAAATAAATATGTACTGTGTTCTTCCTTTGTGCCAAGCATTGAAATACATGTTTGAAATATAAATATCAGTAGGTATAGTTTGAATTTAAAAGCAGTTCTAGTCTACCAATACAGAGTCAATTATAACACAATGTTACAACTACTATTATGGAAGGAAGCGAATGAAGAACAGGAACCCTAACCATCTACACAGGTGAGAGAGTTGATATTGGAACTATGCCCTATGTCTCAATAGGAGTAACTAGAAGTTTAACAAAGAAGTAAGGGTTATACTTAAGGAAAGATGTGGTAACTATAAACATTTGCACAGAAAGAGGCATAACATATTTGAGAGATGGCATGGGTAAATGATAAGGATAGAAAATGAGGCTACCAAGGGGAGTGGTGTCCAGATTATGCATCCCAGGCCTCACCAAGGTTACCAGCTTCTCTTTCACCCTGAATGCCATCAGGAGCTTTTGAAAGGTTTTGAGAAAGGAAGTGACATGATAAAATTTGCATGATAATAACTCCACAATTAGCAATTTAGATAATGAGTTGGGAAAAGAAGAAAATGGGAGCAGGAGGGCCAGAAGGAGATAAATGATGATGTAAATAAGAGATAATAATGGCCTAAACTTACACTGGAAGTGGTCATTGAATGGAGCAAAGGCATCTCAGAGACATCCCTAAAGAGTCCACAGTCAGAAGTGAAGGTAACATTACTGGAATCCTTTGCCTCTTTTTTCTCTGAAAAAAATTGTAGGCACAACTCTCATGTCTCACAGAGGTTCTTCCCAGCCATCCTTGAACCCTGAGACTTTCCAGATGGCATTTTAGAGGTCCTCAGGTCTCTGGACATTACTTGAACAATTGTATTACTTACAGACATGTGCATTGTGGGGATAGGGGACATGCTTTTCTCAGGCTGATGTTTATGACCCACATTTAAAATTTTTGCTTAAAGGATCATTAATGTAGGCTGAATCAAAAGAATTGTGTAAATTACTGTGTGACCAAGAATTGTCATTGTTTACCAAACAATTTAGGTATGTTACAATAAATAAATTGTATTTTGTTGCTATGTCAATAACATGAAGGTGTTAAGAATATGAATTATGGCTCTGGTTGGTGTAGCTCAGTGGATTGAGCACAAGCCTGCGAACCAGAGGATCGAGGTTGGATTCCCAGCCAGGGCACATGCCTGGGTTGCAGGCTGCTTCCCTGCAGGCTAGTTCCCAGCAGGGGACACAAGAAAGGCAACCATACATTGATGTTTTTCTCCTTTCCCTCTAAAGACAAATAAATTTAAAAAATATTTAAAAAAAAGAATAGGAATTATACTTTTTTGTACTTAAATTTCTAAAATCTAGCATAGTACCTTGCACATATTTGGTGCTGAACATCTTATCAAGTGCATAAAATTGATAATCCAAAATACAAAGAGCTCCTAAAGAATGGGCATATTAATACTCACAGTGTTACACTGAGAGTTAAGTTAAAGTACATTATAGATTTAACATACTTGGTAATTCATGATACAGAGTAAAAATTCAGTGCATGGCAGATGTTAATTGTATTAGCTTTGCCTTCAATAACACACATAAATTCCCATCTAACAATATCTATAAGGAAGTCATTAAGTACCCTGAATAAGGATCAGGGTAATAATTTTTCGAACATTGATTTTAAGAATGCTACAAAAGGTATAAGCCAAAATTGCTGTTAAGAATAAATGTTAGAAAGAAAAGTTTTTGATTACTTTTAATTAGCTTTTGATCTTGCCATCACCAGCCTTTTATCCCTTCTATAATAAAAATATAATGAAGGAAAAATGAGTCAAGGTACTAAATCAAAATGAAGCATTTATATAAAATTCTGTCTAGAGAATCCATTCACATTACATAAACATTTCTGATTCTAAGTGTTATAAATGGTAAAAGTTTCTTTTCTACAAAACATTCTGAACAAATCAGTCTCTGGAAGGTTTCAAAAAAAACTTAAAAAAAACAAAAGAAAAATATACTAATATAAAACTACTGGTTACAGTTTAGGGAGAAAAAATATCCTTAAGACTAAATACACATTAATATTAAGGATGTGAGTCTCTGAAATTGTTCTCATTGTATGGAAAGGAGACCCCTCCACCATGTATGGTGGCTCCTTGAACCTGGACAGTGCTATAGAGGGGAGAGGCCCCCATTCTCAGGTCTGGAGACAGACACTGGGGAGATGCAATGTGAGCATCTTCCACAAAGTTCTTACCCATCTCCATCTTCGAGTATGAATCTCCAGTATCTGTATTGATTCTTTCACTAGGTTAATAAAAATGAACCATTACTGAAAGCAATAAAATGCCTTCCTCCTAAGGTATGATAATAATAACTTCCTTTTTAAGATTTTATTTATTTATTTTTTTAGAGAGAGGGAAAGAGAGAAACATCAGGGTGTGATTGCCTCTCACTTGGCACCCACTGGGGACCTGGCCCGCAACCCAGGCATGTGCCCTGACTTGGGAGTTGAACCAGCGATCTTTGGTTTGCAGCCCACTCTCAATCCACTGAGCTATACCAGCCAGGGCATAATTTTTTACATGTTTGTTTCTGGCAGTGCAACTTAAAAAAATGAGTAATAGTTTATTTAATTTCCAATATGTGTTATTCATATTAAGGGACTCTGTTTCATTAGAAATGTTATTTTAAGAGCCTTTCAAATCATCTACTATTTTTTGGAAAATGCTCATATAATGTTCTTCAAATATTTTAGGATAAAGTAAATAACCTCCTAAAAATAAAAGGTGCCTGGGCCCAGGGCCAAGGAGATTAAGATAAAAATGGTGTGTTATCTGGATTACTTTGGGGCATGCTGTGATTACATGGAGGTTGTTCCTAAACTACCTCTAGATGATTGCTAATATAAAAAATATATATTTGTTTATGTTTTGATATACAGTTTTTAGACCATGGATCTCTTTAAGAAGTGACTTTGGGCAAAAGCCGTTTAAAATAATGCTGCTGCCCATCCCTACATACATAAGACCAGGCAGAGACAGTAAAGGGAAAAACAGACCAGGACTGATCATTTCAGGGAGGTGGAGGGCTGGGCCATCACTCAGCCACACAGAAACCAATCAGTAAGAGCCCCATGGTCTGAGGAAGTGCACATGTAAAAAAATCAGACTGAAACCAGGACCAGCCAATTTAGTACCAACAGGACTACATGAACATGGGCGCCGATAGATTTTCACTAGATCCCATACTCTGTAGCTACTCTTTCAAAATATCTTTGAGGTCATTCATTACTAGTCACTTTTGCTCTAAAAACCTTTTAAGCTTTTCTCCTGAGACACAAACCTTTTCAAGTCTCCTCAGACCAAACAGATCTCTGATAAGACAAGACTGATGTAGTCATTGTGGCATGCTATTTATCACAGTGACCTGATTTTCTTCATCTTCACAATGAGTTCATCCTCAGTGAAAATCCTAGCGGTATGTGACCCTGTGTGTCTGAATTCCAAATTTTGGAATGTTAAACAATATTCTATTTCTTACCGTCCTTAAGGGCTTCATTTTCTCATTTTTTGCATTTTCTGACTCTCCCTTGTTGTTACTTATCTTCTCAAGGGGAATGCAATTTTTATTAGATGGCTTTTTTATTATGAGTTAGTGTGTTTATTATTTAACTACTATGTGCTATAATTGTGAAAATGTCCCTGTAGAATACTTTAAAATTTTCTTCATCAGAGCCCCGAGGGTTTCATGAGTCTTGGATCCATCTCTATATTATATTCTTGGTCTTGACTGTGTAAAATAAATCTGACCCCATTTCCATGCACAGCACCAGACAAGGAATTGCATTTTCTTATGGGAAAGTTTCTTTACAAACAGAGGGGGAGATGGAACATTTCTGTCACCTTTTTTATTTGTTGGCCCTGTTCACCTAGGTCCTGTTTTATGGGTTTGGGCTATGTTTTGATTGTACCAAATCTGGGTATAAGGCTATGTATTTCGACCCCTTTGGGCTTTAACATTCTCGATATATAAAACAATTTCTCAGGTCTGGATACTCTCTGGCAGCATACGTAAAGTGCCTTGACATTCACCTTTACCACAGCACCTATCAATTTCTCTTTTATTTTTTTAAACACTTTCAGATGCTGTTATTATTATTATTATTATTATTATTATATCTTGCATTAATGTTTGTGTATACAAATAATATTGGTTTGCCCTGTTACCTAAAATATGGTTTAGAATCCTTTTCTTTCCTAACCATAATATTGGCCTACTATTTATTCTGGGCATTTTAGCTAATGAAACCAATGTTTTTACATAAAGGAATGATTAGAGTGTCAGCCCTATTAGAATATCTTCTTTTATAACTTTTATACATATGAACTTTTACCAAGATTATTCAATTTACAAACTGCAAATAAAGAAGGTAGCTGCTTATTTCACTTATGCAAAATGTTGTCTCTGGGTGCACTCACATAATATCTATTTTCTACAGATGAATTGCTTCTTTGCTCATTCATTTATTAGGAAAGTCTTTCTGGAAATATTTATCCATAGCCATGATTATGTTAGGCATTGTTACAGAGATTGGAGGTACAAAGATAAATAAGAATGTGTCTCATTTTCAAGGGAATGTAACTCTACTTTTAGTTATGAACTAATTCAAATACAGCAGTTAGAATACAAAGTGGAAGGAGATGGAAGATGTTCAAGAACATCATTGCCCTTGTACTAGGAAGTAAAGAAAATAAGCAGGAGTCGATCAGGCTGACCAGTGTTTGGAGGTGGGGAATAGAAACGTAGGTAATCCAGGTGTGAAACTGACAGAATTTATCATTGATACAACTGTTACAAATTGATATGCCAGGAGCAAAGTTTAAAGGGAGGCCCAGAAATACTCAGTACTGAAAGAAAGTAGGGACCACATTATACTAAGGTTCAGGAAGCAAACAAGGTTAGCAATACTAGTGGAAAACATTAAGCAAGAGATTGTACAATAAGACTGTGTTTTAGAAAGAATTTTTGGCTCCCATTACAATAAAAATATATGACCACATAAACATGTGCTATCAGTTTCTATCCTTGTCTTGATCCCCATTAAGCAAAACTTGAAGACAATTTAGCCAGAAATCACTCAAGGTAGTCAATACAGATTTTTTCTTTTTTATATTTCTATATACAACTCTGAAATGACAGTGCACTGATTTCTCAAAATAATATGTGGGTTTTAAAGAACGTGGGTTCTTAATCTCAATTCAAGGTAAACACTTACTATTAAGAATTTGGCAAAATAATGACTAATTTTATTAATATATTATTAGTGGCCAATATACCTATGATCTGTGATATATAATGTTGAAATTAATAGAAGGACACTGAGCTATGATGACCCCAGTTTGGTTATATTAGAACAGACTATTCCTTAAGTTTGTCCTCAGTGAGATCCAATATATAAAAACTGCTTTGATGGGTGTGGCTCAGTGGATTGGACATTGTTCCATGAACTGAAGGGTAGCTGGTTCGATTCCCCATCAGGGCACATGCCTGGACTGTGGGCCAGGACCCCAGTTGGGGGTGTGTGGGAAGCAACTGATCAGTATTTCTCTGGTACATTAGTGTTTTTCTCCCCTCTCTCTCTCCCTCCATTCCCCTCTCTCTAATAATAGGTAAAATCTTTAAAATTATATTAAAATATATTTGTATTAGAAAAATGATCTTCAGTGTATCAGAGGAAGATGTCACATTTTAAAAAGCAGCTGTCTCCCAGAACCCTCATGATCTATTCTTCAAAGTCTCAGTTAGGGAAAAAACAGGTCCAGATGGAGTTTGCCCCCCCCTTATATCTTAAATTATTGCACATTAGCCCTGCCAGAGGAGAAAGTGAAAAACAAGAAAGGAAAAATGCTTCCTGAAAAGCATCCATTTAGAAATGACTGGCAAAGATCTGATGGACAGATTTTTCACACTCTTGACTACCCAAAGATATTCTTCACACCTTCTGCAGATGTCAACCAGCAAAGCAGTTGCAATTCATTTGATGCCTCACATACCACCCAGCTGAGTGAGCCAACACTCTGGGAGAATCTACCGGTACAGAAGTTGCTGAGAATATCCAGAGACACATGAAGAGGTGCTCAATATCATTAGCTATCAGAGAGATGCAAATTAAAACCACAATGAGATACCACTTTACACCAGTCAGGATGGCTATCATAAACAAAGCAATAAACAACAAATGTTGGAGAGGTTGTGGGGAAAAGGGGTCCTTAGTTCACTGTTGGTGGGATTGCAGACTGGTACAACCATTATGGAGAACAGTATGGAATTTTCTCAGAAAAATAAAAATCGACCTGCCTTTTGACCCAGCAATTCCACTGCTAGGATTATATCCCAAGAATCCTAAAACATCAATATCAAAGAACCTATGCACCACAATGTTCATAGCAGCACAATTTACAATAGCCAAGTGTTGGAAGCAACCTAGGTGCCCGTCAGTAAATGAATGGATCCAAAAATTGTGGTACATATACACAATGGAATTCTATGCAGCAGAGAGAAAGAAGGAGCTACTACCCTTTGCAACAACATGGATGGAACTGGAAAGCATTATGCTGAGTGAAATAGGCCAGGCATTGAAGGACAAATACCATATGATCTCACCTTTAACAGGAAGCTAAATAACAAAATAAACAAGCAAACAGAATAAAAACAAAGACACTAAAATAGAGAACAAGTGGGCAGCGACCAGAGGGGAGAGGGAAGGGAATTTAAGGGGAAAAACGAGGAGGGATTTTGAAGAACAAGTATGAAAGACACAGGGATGAGGTCTGTGGGGAGGGGGGGGATGGGAGGGAGGTGGGGAGACGGGGCGGAGGGGGGGGTTGGGATGGGAGAAATTGACAAAAGAAAACTGTACTTGAAAAATAACTCAATAAATTAAAAAAAAAGAAGTTGCTGAGAAACAACTAAAATGCTGTTAAAATTTGCCTAAATCCCAGGCCTGTTCTTGGTGGCCTTCAGTGCCTCACAGATATGTGTTATAGGCACTGGGTTGGATTAGTACTTCTTGTTGGATGCTTATTTTGTGAACTGTAAGAATTCTAAGGAATTCTCAATTCTTCCCATTTTTCATTATTATTAAGAAACTTTATTATTTATAGCAGTTATACTTTCACAGAAAAATTAAATGTAAGGTGTACTCAGTTTCTATATACCCCTTAACCTCACATATGCACATTATTAAGTTTTTATACAGTGTTTATTGTTTCATATTGCTGTTTTTAATTTTCCTAGAAAGGTTATAAGTTCCTTGATTATGAAGATTACATCTAGAGCTTCTCAGGATCCCAAATATGAGAGGAGCCTTGTGTTCTTTGGCTGACTGAGCCTGCAGAACCTCCTTGAGGTGAGGGTGTATATTGAGAAACCCTATCATGGGAAGCCACTGGATATGGTGAGAATGGGATTGACTTTGGCAACACACATACCTGAGTTTGAATCCTGCCGTTTTTATTTATTAATTAAATTTACTCCTCAGAGTCTCTTTTTGATCCTTATAAAATAAGTAAAATATCACTGCATTGCATGAGTGTTACATGAGAATATTCACACTGAGAATCTGTATGTGACTATCTAGTACACACTTTGGTAGTAACTTAGTGAACATTATCTTCCTCTTATTATTTCCTCCCAACCCTGACTCTATTTAAGGTTAATTTTAGATAAATTATTTAATAGTATTCATTTACTTTTATCTTGCTTAATCAGTCAATTAAAATGTATAAATATGTCATTGATAGCATATATCACTGAAGCTAGTAGAAAAAAACAGAAGATTCCTAAAGGAGGATCATAGAGAAAGTAGAAACAGAGTTATTAGAGTTTCAGACAATGAGAAAGCTCTTAGATACTCCCAAAGTTAACTTTTAAAACAATCATGTGTACCTCAGTATTTTTACTCAGTTTCACCTTGTGTGCTTGAATATTGGGTCCTTTGACATGATTATGCAAATATATGCAAATCTAGCTGTTCCTGTAGTCACAACAGGGGGATTTCTCAATCTTATCAAATAAACACACTGCAAAATATCTCTAGTTTTCATGTTATTGTCTTAGTTGGAAAGGTAGGAGTTGAGTCCTATAACCTATCATCTAACCTTGGGCCAAGCACTCAGTCTTTGAGAAAGCTTCATCTTGGGGGAGTTAGTGGTCATGCTGCTTCCTTCAGAGAGTTGTTCCAAGGATTATATGTAAAGCATGCAACACTGTACGAAGATTATTATGTATAGTATACCAGGGCAAATGGGCAGCTACCTGCTGTAGGTTATAGGAATATGCCCACTCTAAAGAGTGAAGCAAAGGCAAAATAGAGAAGATAGAGGACAAAGGGGACTGCAGGGGGAATCAAAGCAATATCCACCCTAATAAAAAGTCCAAGAGGAATGATTTTAGAGAACACACAGTGTAAACTAATTCCAATTAGATCACAGCAGCTGAACAATATTGTTTACTCCAAAGACATATTTTACCCTGGTTGTTGATGAAAGGAGATTGGGTAGTTTCATTGTAAAATTAGGTTTGCCTTTAAGAACTATAAATTTATGAAATAGGCTACAAACATGTCTAGGGAAGCCAGACACTGTAATGGTGGCTGATTAAATACAGTCAATGACTTACCATTTGAGACAATTTCCCTCAGTAGGGAAAGAAATAATGTCACAGGAAAGACATTGAGGAGGCAGAAAGAACTGATGGGACTAGAATGATAAATGAGAAAGGAGGTCATATGACTTTTGAGAGCTAGAAAAACAGATTACAATAGTTGAAGAAAAGACATTGAAGAGCTGAGATATGATTCAAGCTTTTAAGATGTTAAAAAGGATAGTAAAGGTTAATATAGATAAGCTTTGCCAATGATAATGACAAACACCAAAATTTAAGGATATATTCTAAACCTAATGCAGTAGATGGAAGAAGATTAATTTTTTATGTTGTTCACGAAAACCTGCAGATTCTGTTCACTCCTAAATTATCTTTATTTTGTTTAACATTCACAGCACAGGAAGGCATGGAGTCAAAAACATTATGCATCACTGTAAAAAAAAAGACAAAGATTCAAACTAGAATTAAAATAGCAATTCATATACTCTTCCTGAGGCTAGACATTTATTCCTTCAGAGGACCAAAGACAAATACATGAGTAACATGTAGGTGTGTTTATAATTCCTACAAATTTTATTTCTTTGACAAAATGTTATGCTAGCTTTGGCCAAGAATCTTGTGGATATTATCATCCTGGGTTTACTTTTTAAGTTCACTTATCATCTTGGGGGGTTCAGAGGCAAGCAAGGGCCTGGTAAATTAAAAATACAAAAGCTATGAGGCCACATTTATGACATGAACCTCATTTGCTTGATTGTTTGTTACCACCCCAGCTCAGACACCTTCAATACCTCCCGGATGGGGGCTGATTTTTTTTTAAGTCTACCCCGTCACTTTGTCAGGGCTCTGCCTTGACAGCAGCATTTCACTTCCAGTACCTGTCCTTTCTCTTGCTCTGGGCCTCTTTTGCTGGGCCTCCAGTTCACTGATACCTCTTCACTTTTGTCTTCAGAGATCTCCCTTCATTTCTAGTATTTTAAAACTTCATTCAAAGGATATTGTGATATTTTACTCAGCATTTCTAGTTTTTTTTAACAGTGATCTTTCATTTTGCTGAGAAACACATTATTAAACTTCTGTGCCTGTTCCAGTAAATATGATAAATAATAAAATAAAAACAATAGTTTTACCCATTATATGAATTGATTAGTAATGAAAGAAAATTCACTTATGCCATTGCCTCAAATATATATACTTAGGATATAAAACAGCAACATTAACAAAAACATGCTCTTGTGTAGTCATTTCAGAGATTTTGTTGGGAAGGACAGACCTGAATCTATTTGTATTCTGATCTGTATGTATTAGTAGCACAGGAAGTTGCTTGCCAACTTGGCTGGTCTCTTTCTTCTTATCCTGTAGGATCAGTTACTCACCTTCCATCCATCTAATTTTCAATTGATTCAGAAATTCTGAAGTATATGGTCATGAAGAATTTCCTGTCAGCATTTCTCCCAATGGGCCCACAAGCCTCCAGGGTATCACTGGCAGAATGTAATTAGTACCATCCCATCTAATCTAGTTTTAGGGAAAAAAATCAAATAATCTTCATATGCAGATAAGATATAATTGTTATCATAACTCACCCAGTTTGAATAACTTCTATCACCTCTGTTCTTCCAAGAAAAACTTTGAAACTCAGGTCCTACAACCTTCTATCTACTCTGTCCTATAGTAAAAGAGATGATATGTCCTAGTATGCTTAAGAAAATCCAAGTTTTCCATATGTAGCCCTGACATAATCTAAAGTGCTTCCTTTCACACTGGTATGGAAAATAATTTATATGGTCATTCTAGTTCTAGTCCAGTTCACATGCAAAGCCTCACTAAATAAATGGCATGACTGTCTTTTTTCTCATGATTGAGTCAATCTTAGAGTGAAGCCATCTTCCTTTTAACTTGGTCTGCTTCAACATGTGTGCCAGGCTCTTCTAATTCTCATCATCTGTCTGAGACATCTTCACTGCCAGGCAGAACCTCAGTCTGAAGCACCACAACAATTCTCAGAATTCTGTGTAGCCCCAGTGCATGACGTTCCATATACACATTCTGTACTGCCATAATTCATAGGATTCAATTTTCACTTTGAATTTTAATGCTTTGGTAGGTATGTTAATTTGTCTAATATTCTAATTTTTCTTTAGTCATGGAAGTTGACTTTGAATGCCAGCTAGTACCTGTCTTCTTAGGAGAGTCTTGAATACATAACTTGGTCCCATATGAAAAATATCAAATCAACTCATTACCTATCTCTGACTTTAACACTGAACCTCATTGAAATAAATTAGTGTCCTTTGTTGCACCAGATCTCCTGGAGGCGATCATTGACTGGATCATATCCAATTGGTTTTGTCCAATGGATGCCTATTTCAGATCATAGGTACCCCTCAACCTCTAAAACTACCCTCCCTGGACCACCTACATTCCTTTATCCTACTTAATATCATTTATAGTGGGCCAACTGAGGCAAGGAATGTGTAATACACCTTTATTGTCAATTATCCAATTTCTCAAGCATAAGCTTGTTTCAATCTCAACAATATTTAAGTGATAACATCCACAAACCAATGTGAACATAAATAATACAAAGAATTTAATTTAAACAGTTGTTTTGGTTACTTTTCCCTTTTTTGTATACAACTAAATAAGCCATTGTTGTATGTTAAATGATTGCTTAAACTGTGTTTTTAAAAATGTAGTGTATATTGACAACTTACTGTTGAATCTCTGCTGTGTGGTTCTGGCTTAGACACAGGAATAAACCTGGCACATATCCTATCCCCTCACTTCCAGTCTGGGGGAGTAGCTTGTCACTCTAATATATTTTGTGTATGTAAAGCTGATTTTGTAAGCTCCTGGAGCAGTTGCAGGTATGAATAAGTCCATTTGACAAGTATTCTAGTCATAATTAAATGAGTGACTTGTAAGGCTTAGGAAAAACTACAGTAAAACCAGACTTGTCAAAGAAGTTGTTTAATAGTGTAACAATAAAACTCCTCTCCTTTATGTTGATGAGTTGGAGAAAAACAACCACAGAGAAGAAATACTCTATGACTGACGTCATCAAATACAGTTTGAGAATGAAAACAACAGTCAACCTCTAACTAAGCAGAGTGACAACTGTGGAATAAATTTATTAAGTTAAATAAATTTAACTTAATAGTTAAATGTAGCTCAGTGGATTGAGTGCAGACCTGCGAACCAGAGGATCAAAATTAGATTCTCAGTCAGGGAACATGCCTGAGTTGCAAGCCAATACCCTGCAGAGGCCAGTTACCAGCAGGGGACACACAAGAAGCAACCATACATTGATATTTCTCTCCCTCTCTCCTTCCCTTCCCCTCTAAAGACAAATAGATAAAAAATAACTAAAAAAACTAAACTGAAGGCTTTCAGTGTTGAAGTTTTAAAGGAGCTTTTACTTTTCACTTGTTTCCCTATTTTAAATGGATAAAAAGAGAATGTATTTCTTTAGTGTTGGGGGGCTTGAATTTATTTTAAAATTTTAGATATATTTAGTTAGCTTCAGGGGAATGTAGTGGAAAGTGTGGGTCAAAGAGCCAGAAAATTCTAAATTTGATTCCCAGTGCTGTGACTCAAATTTTACAGCCTATTCAGGGTAACTGTCTGAACATAATTCCTCTTGACCTCTTTATACATACCTTTTTCTTAGTGATGGTTTCTTTATTTTTTCTATTTTCTTAATTGTACTTTTTCTTGGTTTCAAAAATTGTCTTTACTAAATTTTCAGCTGGAGAAAACCAAGCCAAATCAAACGAAACCACACACACACAAAATCACATTCTTTCCGTTTTCATCCATTTAATTCCTAACTACTCTTCAAGGGTCAGCACACAAGGTATATATATATATACCTTATGAATATTTTCAAGTATTTCATTAACACTGGTACTGGACACTGACTTACTTAGGAAAACACTGCTTTGCTGTTAACAGGCTTATGTGAATGCCTGAAAAATATTTTCATAGGAGGAGAAATATTATTTTAATTTAGCTTTACATAAACTTACAGAGAACCAAGAAATTTCCTGAAATGCAGTGTAGACCAATAGGAATCTCCTGCATTTTTTATGCACAAAATGCCCAGATACCTTTTTTTGACCATGGGTCCTGAGTATACAACACTACCCAAGTTTATTAAAGCTAATTCTTAAACCTTATATCTTCTCTGAGTCTTTTTAGATTAATGAGAATATTACATCATTTCTTCTAAACACTTACTATAAGCAACTTCAAATCTTTTAAAGTTCTCCTGTTTAGCCTCACAGACCTAAAACTGACTTTCTCTCAATTTAGGTACAAATGGAGAAAAACAAAAATAAGTGGAAAGAGAAGGAGCAACTTTAGACACACAATTGCAGGATGACAGTGGAATAAAGTATTTTACAAAATGAGTAATATGTATCACAGTTAATAAGCATCAGCATTTTTAGGAAGGCATGAGAGGGAAATCTTTTATTAATTAGCAAAAATTACCAAGTGGATAGAGTTTATTTTTTCATAAAAATTTAACTCTAAATAAGCAATAATTAGTTTTCTTCATTTTTTGATTTTAATAGAATTTATTAGCATGACATTAGTTAATAAAATTATATATGTTTCAGCTAAACAACTCTATAGTACATCATCTGTATATTATATTGTGTGTTCACCTTCCCAAGTCAAGTTTCTTTCCATCACCATTTGTACCCTCTTCTACCTCTTCTCACACCTGCTTCCCTCTTACAATCACCATGCTTTTATTTGTGTCTATGAATTTTTCTTCGCAAAGTCCCTTTAACTTTTTTACCTTCTCCCTACCCCTGTTCCTTTGACAGCTGTAGGTCTATTTTGTGTATCTATGATTCTGTTTCTATTTTTTGTTAGATTATTTTGTTTATTAGATTCCACATATGAGTGAAATTGTATGGTAATTATATTACTCTGACTGGCTTATTTCATATAGCATAATACTCTCCAGGTCTACCCTTGCTGTCACAAAGATTTTTTCTTTATTATGGCTGCATAGTATTTCGTTCTGTAAATATACCAAAATTTTCTTATCCACCCATATACTGATGGGGGCCGTAGACTGCTTTAAAATCTTGGCTACTATAAATAATTTGTATTGAACATAAGGATACATAAATTGTTTCAAAATTAGTGTGCAACTAGTGGCATGTAAAAGCCTTGGACTGAAAAATTTCACAGGAGAATTTTTTTAAAGATTTTATTTATTTATCTTTAGAGGGGAAGGGAAGGAGAGAGGGAGAGAAACATCAATGTGTGGTTGCCTTTCTTGTGTCCCCTGCTGGGAACTGGCCTGCAGGGAACCTGCCTGCAACCCTGGCATGTGCCCTGACTGAGAATCGAACCGCGATTGTCTGGTTCGCAGGCCCATGCTCAATCCACTGAGCTACACCAGCCAGGGCCACAGGAGAATTTTACAAAACATGTAAGGAAGAGTTAACCCCTAAAATTCTCAGACTATTCCAAAAACTCCAAGAAGAGGGACAACAACGAAATTCTTATTTATGAAGCCAGCATCATCCTAATCCAAAACCAGATAAAGACACAACAAAGAAAAAAAAACTATAGGCCAATATCACTGATGAACATAGATGCTAAAATCCTCAAAAAATAGTAGCAAGCTGCAGCCAGCAATACATTAAAAAAAATCATACACCATGATCAAGTGGGATTCATCTCAGGGATGCAAGGATGGTACAGTATTCACAAATCAATAAACATGACACATCACATAAACAAAAAAGACAAAAATCACATGATCATATCAATAGATGTGGAAAAAGCATTTGATAAGGTACAGCACCCATTTATAATAAAAAACACTCAGCAAAGTGGGAGTGAGTATACCTCAACATAATAAAAGCCATATAAGAAAAATCTACAGCCAACATTACAGTAATGGGCAAAAACTATAAGATATCCCACTAAGAGGAGGTACAAGACAAGAATGTCTGCTTCACCACTTCTATTCAACATAGTAGTGGAAGTTTTAGCCACAGTGATCAGATAAGAAAAAGAAAAAAAGGCATCCAAATTGGAAAGGAGGAAGTAGAACTATTAGTGTTTGCAGATAACATGATAGTGTACTTAGAAAATCCTATAGACTTCACCAAAAAAACTACTTGACCTTATAAGTGAATTTGGCAAAACAGCAGGATAGACAGTCAATATCAGAAATTGGAGGCATTTTTGTACACCCAAAATGAAATATCAGAAACAGAAATCAGGAAAGAAATTCCACTTGATACAGCAGCAAGAAAAATAAAGTACCTAAGAATAAATCTAACCAAGGAGGTAAAAGACCTGTACTTGGAAAACTATACAATGCTGAAAAAAAATTAAGGAAGATGCAAATAAATGGAAGCATATACCATGTTCATAGATTGGAAGAATTAACATTATTTAAATGCCCATACTACCCAAAGCTGCTTACAGATTCAACACAATCACTATTAAAATACCAATAACATATTTCACAGATACAAAACATTTCAAAAATGTATATGGAACCATAAACAACTCTGAATGGCTGCATCAACTGTGAAAAAGAAGAACAATGTAGGAGGGATCACAACACCTGGTATCAAATTATATTACAGGGCCACTGAAATCAAAACAATCTGACACCGACAAAAGAACAGACACATAGATGAATAGAACAGAATAGAGAACTGGACATAAAACCAAGTATCTATGGACAATTAATATTTGGCAACAAGGGTAGAAGCAAAAAATAGAATAAAAATAACCTCTTCAGCAAATGGTATTGGGAGACATGGACAGCTGCATGCTATAAAATCAATCTTGACCACCAAATTACACCATACACAAAAATAAACTCAAGGTGGATAAAAGACTTAAATATAAGACATGACACCATAATGGTCCTAGAAGAATACAGAGGCAGGAAAATTTCAGATATTCCACACAGCAATATTGTCACCAATATGTCCCTTAGAGCGAAGGAAATAAACAAATAGAACTTCATCAAAGCAAAAAGCTTCTCCATGGCCAAAGAAAACATAAGCAAAAGGAAAGGAGAACCAACAAAATGGGAAAATATATTTGCCAGTGATACCTGGGACAAGGGTTTGATTTCCAAAATATATAAACAACTCACATTACTCCACTTCAGGAAGACAAACAACCCAATAAAACAAGGCCCAAAACCTAACACACACTTCTCCAAGCAGGACATGCAGAAGGCTCAGAGACAAATGAATGGATGCTCGGCATCTCCAGCCATCAGAGAGATGCAAAGTAAAACCACGATGAGATGTTACTTCACACCAGTCTAAGTGGCCATCATAAACAAATCAAAAAAATAAGAAGTGCTAGAGAGGTTGTAGAGAAAAAGTAACTCTAGTACATTGTTTGTGGGAATGCAGACTGGTACAGCTACTGTGGAAAACACTATGGAATTTCCTAGAAAACTAAATATGGAACTGCCTTTGGATACAGTGATCCCCCTGTTGGGATTATACTCTAAGAACCCTGAAACACCGATTCAAAAGAACCTATGCATATTAACGTTTATAGCAGTGTTATTTACAATACACTGGTGCTAGAAACATCCCGAGTTCCCATCAGTAAATGAGTGGATTGAAAAACTGGTTTATTTATACAATGAAATACTATACAGCAGAAAGAAAAAAGGAACTCCTACCATTTGTGACAACATGGATGGAACTAAAGAGTATTAAGCTAAGTGAAATAAGCCAGATGATGAAAGACAAGTACCGAATGATCTCACCTATAAGTGGAACCTAATCAAAAAAACAAACAAGCAATCAAAATATAACCAGAGACATTGAAATAAAGAACAAACTGTCAGTCACCAGGGAGTAGGGGGGAGAAGGATAATGGGGGAAATAGAAAGAAGGGCATCAAGGAACATGTATAAAATACACATGGATAAAACCAAAGTGGGTAAGATTGGGGTGAGAGGCAGGGATGGTTGAGGTGTGGGGAAAGTGGTAGGGGAAAATTGAGATAACTTTTCGTGAACAACTATAAAGATAAATAAATAAAATAATTGGCAAGAAACAAAAAAATGTTTATACAACCCGAAGCAATTTATAGATTCAATGTAATTTCTATCAAGATACCAATGGCATATTTCAGAGAAACAGAACATATATTCCAGAAATTTATATGAATCCACAAAAGACTGTGTATAGCAACAGTGATCCTGAGAAAGAATAAAGTTGGAGGAATCATGCTATGTAATATTCAACTATAGAACAAAGCCATAATAACCAAAGCAGCATGATACATAAAAATAGATATATAGATTAATGGAACAGAATAGAGAGGCTAGATATAAACCTACACATTTATAGTCAGTTAATATTTGACAAGGGATGCAAAAACATACAATGTGGCAAAGATAATCTATTCAATAAATGCTGTTGGGAAAATTGGACAGATACATGCAAAATAAATTAAAATAGACCATCTTCTTATACCACTCACAAGAATAAACTCAAAATGAATCAGAGACTTAAATGTTAGACTTGGAAAAAATCCTAGAAGAAAACATAGGCAGTAAAATCTTGGACATTTGTCATAGCAATATTTTTTCTTATATATTACCTTGGGCAGAGAAAACAAAAGCAAAAATAAACAAATGCGATTATATCAAACTGAAAAGTTTTTGTACAACAAAGAACACTATCAACAAAATTAAAAGACAGCCCACTGGATGGAAGAACACATTTGCTGACACACCTGATTAGGACTTAATAATTAGTTTTCAAAGGGGCTTACAATTTTTGCCTTAATGCCCTTTTGTTGATAATCACCAATTGACTTTGATACACAGATTAACTCATGGAAAAATGTGCTTTACTGGATAAAGTCACTTAAATTGATACCACCGTCTATGGGGTCTGCTGGAGACTTATGTGAATCTAGAAAGTCCCTAAGGTCACAAAGAAGGTTTTTTCCAACTTAAATCTTACCATATTTTAATACATGTATTTACATTTATCTAGATATTATCCATATGGCAACACTGATTTTATAATATTAGCATACTAGATATAGTTGCTAAGGTAAAGACAAAAACTATTAAATTGAAGTGAAATTAATGAATATCTGTTAAGTATAATTTTAGTAGTATACTTGTCAAAATTATGTTATTAGAATTATCATGTTGAAGTATTAAAACATATATTATAATATTAAAAACATAAAGTATGTTTCCAAAACATAATTAACAGTAACAAAAATATCCTCAAAATATTTGTTAAATCAAAATCTAAAACATACAAGTACATTAGAATAAAGAGAAGAAAGGGAGAAGAATGTATGAAATAGGGAACAGTCAACCCAAGCTCAGGGAGATAAATGGTATGGAGAGCAGTGGAGTAATCTATACCCAGGGGGCATGCCAGGTTCCAGGACCCAGAAGAAATCTGCTATGATCAGCTGCAAACACGTCCATGGTATCCCTTGAAATATGCCTCTAGCATCTGCTAAACTGCTACAAAGCACAATCTTGGGAAGAAACTGGAGGCGACTTACATTAATTTTTGATTAGCCTTGTCTTAGGAGTTAGGTGAAATTCTTTTGCTGCTGTAGTATCTTGTGTCGGAGGCTATGATTGTTTATCAAGTATCCCTGTGCTCCTTCAGTTTTGCTTGACATTAGCATGCATGTGACTGAATTATGCCAATGAATTTGGTGGAAGTGTTGGGCCACCTTTAGGTCTGGTTCTTAAGTACTCCCTGTGTTCTTTCTGGTCTCTCACTGTACCTATGGTGACCTTAAGTACACATTTTTCAGATGGCAAAGCCCTTAGAGAAGAACCACTGGCTCATTCACGTTGGACTTACATGAGTAAGAAAATCACCTTTAGTGTGTTATACCAATGAGATTTTAGCACTGACTTGTTATCACAGCACTACATATTCTATTTGCACTAAATAAATGGATACTGTAAGTGAGCAGTTAATTCTAAAACGTGTAATAGGTGGCACTGTTTTGGGGCTTGAGCAGCTGGGAATTTAAATGCTCCAACATCCGAATTATAGGGGTACCAGAAGGGGGAAAGGAACAGCCACCAGTGGAAAACTTATTCAAATAAATAATAAAGGACAACTTCCCCAATCTGGCAAAGGAAATAGACTTCCAGGAAATCCAGGAAGCTCAGAGAGTCCCAAAGAACTTGGACCCAAGAAGAAACATACCAAGGCACATCATCATTACAGTAGCCAAGATTAAAATGAATGAGAGAATCCTAGAAGCAGCAAGAGATAAGGGGACAGTCACCTACAAAGGAGTTCCCATCAGACTGTCAGCAGATTTCTCAAAAGAGACCTTACAGGCAAGAAGGGGCTGGAAAGAGGTATTCCAAGTCATGAAATCCAAAGACCTACACCCAAGATTGCTCTATCCAGCAAAACTTTCATTTAGAATGGAAGGACAGATAAAGTGCTTCTCAGATAAGGTCAAGTTCAAGGAGTTCATCATCACCAAGCCCTTATTATATGAAATGTTAAAGAGACTTATCTAAGAAAAAGAAGTTAAAAAAACATGAACAGTGAAAGGACAACAAACTCACAGTTATTAACAACCACACCTAAAACAAAAGCAAACTAAAAGGACAGCTAGATCAGGAGTGGAAACATAGAAATGAAGATCTCAAGGAGGGTTAGCAACAGGGGAGTGGAGGAGGAGAAGGGGGGAGAAGGTACAGAAAATAAGGAGCATAGACAGTAGATAGAAAATAGATGGGGGGGGCAAGAATAGTATGGGAAATATAGAATCTAAAGAACTTGAGACACATGGTCATAAACTAAAGGGGGGTAATGGTGGGGATGGGGAGTAGGGGGGAGGGGAATGAAGGGGAGGAATAGAACAACTGTAACAGCATAATCGATAAAAAATAAAAATAAATAAATAAATTAACCTTTAACTTAAAAAAAAAAGAAACTGATATCAGAGGCAGAAAATAATGTATTCTTGTGCAATGGTAAACAATGGTGAAATTGTCTCCTGAAATAATGTGGTTGGCAGATCATGTGAGAAATTAATATTAATTGTCATTGAGGTTTAGGGTTTATGTGTTACCACAGCAGAAACCTGATTTGACTACCACTTACTTAGCTACTCATTTTTATCACTTTTTTTTTGAGATCTGCATTCCTTTGACAGAAAATAGAGACTTCCATTCCATAAGTAGAATTAAAGCATTTAATATTCCAACTTGAAGTGCCTACACTATTGAAATGCACTCATGGATTCACCAACAATTTTAAAATACTTGCTAGCTCTAGGACCTTGCTGAGTGTTATGGGGGATAAGGGCAACTGGAGAGCTGTAACTATGAAACAACCATAACAGAATGTACCTTGTGCCACAAACAGAGTAGCACCAGGAAGTGCTGGGGAAGCAAAGGAGAAAGAAATTATTTCTAGGTGAGAATTCAGAAAATTCCTTCTTAAGGAAATATTTATGTGGCCTTAAATGAAATTGCCAGACAGTTGAGGAGAAAGTTAGGGGTGGAGTAGACAGACAGCCTTCCAGGTAAGAGCAAAGATACCACACTATACAAGTATCCAAATCCACAAGTGACTAATAACAGAGCTTTTCATATTTTAATAATGAAAACAAGGATAAAGAAAAAATGAAAGTAAAATTATTAGTCACTCAATGGAAGGGGTTATCTCAGTTATCTGAATTCAAAGTAAAAGAACTAGTTACCTGCTTCATCAGACAACTGACTACTAGTTATACACGGACTATACCTAATTTTTCTTTCTGCCTGTGAAAGGATTGTAAAACTCAGTGAAAAGGGACACATTTTTTTCTTCTGGAGTTAAATAACCTAATGGGGACAAGGATTGACAATGATTTTCACAAGCGATTCCAACATTTATTTTTACTCTTAGAAAGTAATAATAAATCCGTTCCTATGTTCTGTTCACTAACAGTAAATCTATTCTTCAAGACTAGGATACAACATAATGACCTCAACTGAACTTGCCTGAATCCATCCAGAGCTGATTGGATTAGCTGGATAAATAGAGAAAGTGATCATCCTGACACCAAAAAAGCCAGAATGTACTGGCAAGAGCTCAGCAAATGAGTGTAGAACAAGCACTAATGTGAATTGATTAAAAACTAATGTGATAAAAATCAGTAAACATATATGTATGCATATATTACATGCATTTGTGTATATACACATAAACAAATATATGTGTATATGTAAATATAAATATTAAGCATATATATATATATATCCTAGTGGGAGTTCTACAAACTTAATAATTGTGCTTTGACATATAGGTTTTGGGTTATTAATGAGTGGAAAACCTCCATTACATGTCACAGACATTTCTTGTCTGTATGCTTCCACAGGACAAAAAGGATTTGTAACTCTGAGTATACCAATTCTTGTCTTTCTGTTGTTTTGTCTATGGATGCCATTTATTGGATACCTATTATGTGTCGGGCTTTGAACTAAATGTGTTCTACGCTGCAGCTCATTTCATCTAACCCTCATTGGAGCATAAGAGGTGAGGAACAGTGGTCACGTTTACTGATGCAAACATTCAGGCTCAGAGAGAACAACTGGCAGCATCAGGATGCAAACCTAGAGCTGCCTGACTCTGAAGAATATAAGTAAGCAAGGTCCAGTGTCCAAAATTATCATGTCACAGAAGATTCCTTGATATTATATGCTCTTCACCTATGTATATGGAAAAGAAAGAACTATGTTCACTTATTTCAAGCTTTCCTTATTGTTTTTTTTTTAATTTCTTGGGGAGGGGACTTGTCATTGCTAAGGATGTTTTAGTGTTGGGCAAAAGACCAAATAGACAATTCTCCAAAGAGGACATACAGATGTCCAACAGACATATGAAAAATGTTCAACGCTCAATCATCAGAAAAATGCAAATTAAAGCTACAAGGAGGTATCACCTCACACCTGTCAGAATGACCACCATCAATATAAATCATCAAACAACAAGTTCTGGCAAGGATGTGGAGAAAAGGGAGCCTTGGTGCACTATAGGTGGGAATGCAGACTGGTGCAGCCACTGTGGAAAAGAGTATGGGATTTCCTCAGAAAACTAAGAAAATGGAACTGCCTTTTGACTCAGCTGTCTCCCTTCTGGGAATACATCCAAATAAACACAAAACACTAATTCAAAAAGATATATGCAGACCTATGTTCATGGCAATATTATTTACAATAGCCAAGGACAGGCCTAGTGCCCATCAGTAGTAGATGAGTGTATAAAAATGCTGTGGTACATTTATAGAATGAAATACTATGTGGTGGTAAAAAAGAAGGAACTCTTACCTTTGCAACAGCATTGATGGGCTTTGATATTATTATGCTAAGTGTAATAGCCAGTCTGAGAAATACAAATACCAAATGATCTCACTTACATTTGAAATCTAATGAACAAAATAAACTGACAATTTTTATTTTATTTTTTTTAAGATTTTATTTATATATCTTTAGAGGGGAAGGGAAGGAGAGAGGGAGAGAAACATCAATGTATGGTTGCCTCTAGTGCATCTCCTGCAGGGAACTGGCTTGCAGGGAACCTGCCTGCAACCCAGGCATGTGCCCTGACTGGGAATCAAACCGCGATCCTATGGTTCACAGGCCCGTGCTCAATCCACTGAGCTATACCAGCCAGGGCTAAAATTTCTTTTAATGGTCTTAGTAAATCATGTATCTAATATAATATTGTTACAAAATTTATAGAAAATTATGCCAAATGAACATGCCATAGAAAATGACCTGGAGGAATAGAATGGTAAGACTTTCATTGACAAGTCTAAGAATTAGTCTTCCTGGCTTCTACAACTTTAAATATATAAATTTTAGTTATTTTAGTGAGACTTACAATTAGACTATTATATTCCCCAACATTGCATGTGTGTGTATGATTGTGTGTATGGAAACTTTATATAGAGATACACACATGAATATACATACAAATTTATTTATTAAATGTATTTAGAAATGTATGTCTGAAATGGGAAATATGGTTGCTCCAAGTATAAACATTTATATTTCTTGAAATTTCTTAGGAAGTTCAAAAATGCCTAGGTGGATTAAGGCTAATTCTTAATTCATGTCACTGTTTTATCTGGGCAAAAGGTATATACAGATAGCCTTTTAGGACTCCTCTAGGTTACTCTGTTATTCATTTATCCATATATATGTATATTTGATTATAACCTTGATTTCAGATATTTATAAATATCTCTGTAAATAGGAAACTATTTGCTTGTTTACCCCAAGGTATACTTAAAATCTCTTGCAATTTTGACAAAAGATTTTACATCAAATCATGATGGGGTTACTAGATTAAGGATAAATTTATTGTTAGGATTGTCTCTCTAGAGCCAGGTCTCTCTCAGGCTGAATTCCAAACCAAAGGGAGGGAAAAAAAAAGGTTAGCTATCATTGAATAAGATCTCCATTATAATTGATTAGCTTTAACCGTAGCTAGTGAAGTGACAGAAGACCTGGAGATACCTTTTGCAGCCTTCCTCCGTCACCAGAGACTTTGACAATGATAAGGTGATGCAGTGCATTCTTAAAGTTTTAATCCAAGTGGGATCTTAGAAAATTATATTCTGTTTAAGAACATACCTTTATGTGACTTAATTTTAATTGTGGAATAAAAAAAAACTATTTCAAAATGAACTCCTTTGAGTGTTTGTTTCATAACCTGGGAGCAACTCAGAAAAGTTAGAAAAAATAAGAAATGGATCATTTAAAAAATGTAAGCAAACTATGCATTTAAATGTGTTATGTCTAAACAAATTTCTGAAATAAATTGAATCTTGAAAAGTTAAGAATATGTTAAATATAAATATATTTTTCTAGAAAGAGGGGAAAGGGGAATAGGCCAAACAGCATTAACAAGATAGCCTCTTATTTTTTCTTTGTTAAAGTTCCTTGTATATTTAGAATTTTTTTCTGTTTGTTTATTTGACAAAGAGGTTGAAAGAAGCAAACTTTATCTGGATTTTTAGCCTTCTTGTTGATAAACTATCTGAAGTATCAATGTGATATTTTAGCTAAATTGTACTTCTTTGCAACTTAATTTCTAATTCCTTTAAATAGAATTTTGATCTCTTCCTTTAGTCAGCTTAAGATTTTGCAATTTATGTGCAGAATATCAAACTGTTTACAATTTATGTCTTTTTTTCTTATGCTTTTTCTGCAAACACAGCTTTCACACTGATATATCACAGACTGGTAGTTTTGGCAAGAGATACTCATTGCCTAAAAACATAGATTACTTTCCGTTGCCATGAGTAATAAACATTGTTTCTGTAAACTTACTCATAATTACTGGCTTTACAAAAGTCTGTAGTTCTGAGTTGGTCCTAGGTTATGAACCCAAAGCTTATTTTCAGCTTGGTGGCTCTCAGTTCATTAATGTGAAATATTGAAATACTGGGAATTTGACCTTTTTTTTTTCTAAAAATATATTACAAACATCCCTTATAGTGAAGTATGGAACACAAATACATAAACCTATTAAAAGAAGGATAACTTTTAAAGGTACGTTCTATTTTTAAAATTAGTATAAAAATTTGAGAGACAATGGTGTACTATAATTATAACATTAATACTTTTTTGTTTTCGCTATTTCTTCTACCATGTAAAATATGTCTTTATTGCCATATCATCTATTTTTAATAAAATGTTTAATTTCTTTGAAAATTATAGCAAAAAATATGCTTGCAAAGTCTAAGTTTTTCACTGAAGGTTGAAAATTAATACTTTGTATTTAAACTATGAAGATTGCCAACACTAAACACTTTAAATGTTTCCTACTGATTTAAAAGATTATGAACTATAAATGTAAGAAGTGATTAATTAATTTGGTTAACACAGTATAAAAATTTAATGCTCAAACCAGTTGCTTATATAACAGGTAGTTTGAGTTTGTTTTTATGACAACAGACTAAAAATCAATCTTTATCAGACCTAATAAAAAATCATGTATAAGGACTTCCGCCAAGATGGAGGCATAGGTGGAGACATGGTGCCTTCTCACACAACCAAGTTTAGAGACAACTAAATATTAGCAATAGAAAACATAGTCAGAACACAGAAAATTGAACTTTTCGGAAGTCTGTTAACAACAAATTCTTCAGCCTGACCAGTAAGGGGCGAAACCAGCAGCTGGTGGAGCAGGGTTGCACAGGAAAACTCGTTCAGATGGACTCAGGCACGCGGAATCCAGGTGCAGGGTTGGACCTAGTGAGAGACCGAGCAAGCGACCCAGCAAGAGACCAAAGCGAGGGAGCAGGGCTGCGGGTTGACTGTGGTCGAGCATCTGTGCACAGATAGACAAGCCAGGGAGTGGGCGATTGGACCGGGACCCAGCGGGTCCCTGCTGCAAGCGGCAGCTGAGGGTACCGCCAGTTCCCCGCTCTGACCCCACCTCCACATACAGCGTCATAACCCAGCAACTCTGAGTGGCCCCACCCTGGTGAACCACCTAAGGCACAGCTCCTCACCCAGCAGCTCAAAACAGCAGAGGGGGTCGCCATTTCCCCACTCTGACCATGCCCCCACATTAGCGTCACAACCCAGCGACCTGGGAGTCCAGGGCTCCGCTCCTCACACTTAAAGGGCACTCAAAGCCCCAGAGCCTATAAATCTAAATGATGAAGAAATAGCAAAACTCTCAGATGTACAGTTTAAAACATTGGTGATCAGGATCCTCACAGAACTGGTTGATTATAGCCACAAATTAGACAAATATATGAAGGCAAAACTAATTGAAATGAATGGAATTGCACAGGAAACCAATAGCGATGAAAAGGAAACTGGGACTCAAATCAATGGAGTGGACCAGAAGAAAGCAAATAATGGCCAAACAGAAAAGAGTCAAGAAGCAAGAATTCAAAGAAATGAGGAGAGTCTTAGGAACCTCCAGGACATCTTTAAATGCTTCAACATCTGAATTATAGGGGTACCAGAAGGGGAAAAGGCACAGCCACCAGTGGAAAACTTATTTGAACAAATAATAAAGGACAACTTCCCCAATCTGGCAAAGGAAATAGACTTCCAGGAAATCCAGGAAGCTCAGAGAGTTCCAAAGAAGTTGGACCCAAGAAGAAACACACCAAGGCACATCATCATTATATTAGCCAAGATTAAAATAAAGGAGAGAATCCTAGAAGCAGCAAGAGCTAAGGGGACAGTCACCTACAAAGGAGTCCCCATAAGACTGTCAGCAGATTTCTCAAAAGAGACCTTACAGGCAAGAAAGAGGGGCTGGAAAGAGGTATTCCAAGTCATGAAATCCAAAGACCTACAACCAAGATTGCTCTATCCAGCAAAACTTTCATTTAGAATGGAAGGACAGATAAAGTGCTTCTCAGATAAGATCAAGTTCAAGGAGTTCATCAGCACCAAGCCCTTATTATATGAAATGTTAAAGGGACTTATCTAAGAAAAATAAGTTAAAAAAACATGAACAGTGAAAGGACAGCAAACTCACAGTTATTAACAACCACACCTAAAACAAAAGCAAACTAAAAGGATAGCTAGATCAGGAGTGGAAACATAGAAATGAAGATCCCAAGGAGGGTTAGCAACAGGGGGGAGAGAAGGTACAGAAAGAGAGAAGGTACAACAGGAGAAGGGGGGAGAAGGTACAGAAAATAAGTAGCATAGATGGTAGATAGGAAATAGTTGGGGGGGCAAGAATAGTATGGGAAATATAGAATCTAAAGAACTTGAGACACATGGTCATAAACTAAAGGGGGGTAATGGTGGGGATGGGGAGTAGGGGGGAGGGGAATGAAGGGGAGGAATAGAACAACTGTAACAGCATAATCGATAAAAAATAAATAAATTAAGAAAATCATGTATAAATCTTTATACTGGACAGAAAGACATAAGGAAATACCATTTGGATGAAGAAATTAACAAAAGATGATAATGATTTGAAAAATAAGAGGTGTTACATCTGCCTCCATTTTAAGCAATTCCATTCATGAGCTCACAGGGTGAACTCGTGCCAGGCATCAGATGTGCGGGCTGTGATGAGAAGGGGGAGAGGCATATTCCTGTAAAATATTCAGTGTGGTTAAGTGGTTTACAATTAGGAAAAGAGAAGTTAAGAGAGTACTATATCGTATAGTGAGTGACTAAATAGAATGTGACATTTTAATTGAGTTCCTTAAGGCAAATACAATTTTTTCAGCCAAAAAAAGAAAGGGGAATCTTCTAGGTAGAGAAGAAGCATGACTAAACAACACAGTGGTTGGAAAGCACATGGAGTATTTGGAAAATGAGAAGCAAATGGACTGAATCTCAGGGTAAATGGGGTAAGCAATGGGAAAGAGTGTAAAAGAGGTGATTGATGGCCACGTTGTGATGCTTATGAACCCTTATTAGGGAGTTTGGCATTATCTTCTGGGACAGAAGCGGTGACTAAAGGCCTATAATAAGGGGCATTATATAGTCCTATCAAAGTTTATGAAGAAAATTCTGATAGGGCTGTGAAAACTGAGTAAGTAAGAGAAATCTGGCTTGTTCGAGGAAATCACAAAGGAGGCATTTTCAATAGACGGCCCGGGAGAGAGTAGCAGTCAAAACCAGTGAGAGGTCTCAGGTAATAGGTCAAAGACAGTGGGGTTCAGGATACACTGTAATAATGCCTTGAACTCAACTTGATTGTTCAGAAGTAGGAGTTGGGAAAGGAAGAAGTGATATGTGTGTTCTAAAATGGATGTTTTTACTGAGAAGAGACATTGCTGCTATTTCAATTGGTATAAAACCTTGACCATTTTAAAAGATGCTAAAAATTTTGAAGCAAATAAAATATACTTTATTATTTAAGAATTCATATATCTTGATTTCAGTCATTTTTTAAAACAAGGATAAACGGGGCTACTCCAAAAAACCAGAATTATCTTCTGAAGTGGCGGGAACTGCTCTGCCTGGTTTCAGGAGTTGTAACCACTCCCATGGATAAGGCTGAGTGAGCCTTACCCAGACTGTGAGCCACTAAGGAGACAAAGCTTGTCTCCCTGGCAGGAATGCTGCTTTTGCTAGATCCATCTCTGGCCCTCAGTGCTTGGTCGGTTAGTCAATGACAGGTACAACCCGTGGGGGGGGGTGCAAACTAAGCCAGACACAATCACTTGGGAGGCCCTCAAGGAAGGACTCCAGGGGCTGCAGAAAAGAGGGGGTGATGGACCCTCACTCCCCAAGCTATTCTGGCATAGCCTGAGTCCCCATTTCTGTCTGGGAGAAGCACTTCCTGGCTGTAATCCACTTAAACCTAAAAACCTATGATGGGGAAGGTGGTGTAACCACTTGCTGTCTAGAGCAGATTCCTGGGTGATCGTGCATAAGAAAGAATTCCTAAAGTCCTGTGAAGTCCGCTTTGCTAAGAGTGCTTTCATTCATATGATAAGGGTCCAAGCAGGAAATGAGTATGTCTCCCAAAGTTTGCAACCCCCTTACCTGACAGACACTGACTCAGATTAAGCCCCCAGATTTCTTTGAAATGTAATCTATTGTTTGATCCTTGCCACCTGACATCGATTGTTGAGCTTTACCTGTATTTCTGTGTATTATGAACCTAATAAAAGCCATTGAGGAAGGGGCTCTTGGTCCTTCTCCTTTGAGAGATTGACCACCTCTCCTCCCCAAGCAGATCATGTCTTGGTAGTTTTATTTTCATCCATGGCAGATGGGGGGACTTGGGTGCAAAGTTTCCCCCACACTGGAGGGCAGGTGATTTGAGGTATAGTCTTCCTGACTACATGAGTGTTCTAGGAACCCATCTGTATCAGCGTACCAGCTGGCATTGTTGTGAGAGACTGCATTTGGCTTCAGTGAATTTTTTGGAAGACACTTTCAGCATCATGACCCCTTTGTCCTACCCTCACTATTCACCTGATCTCACCCTGAACAAGTTGTTTGTTTGTTTGTTTGTTACCCTGGATGAAAAAAAGGCCTCAAAGGGAATCATTTCGTTGATATGAAAGAGGTGAAACAAAAAATAGCAGAAGCACTAAAAGGCATCAAAATTGATGAGTTCAAAAACTGTTTTGAGCAGTGGAAAAAACTGTTCAATTCAGTATATTTCATCAAATGGATAGTGACTGAAGTTTAAACATGTAAAATAAATATACAATTTTTATAAATAAATTTCAGTTTTTTGAGTCTCCCTCTTGTACTGTAGGTCAATTTGTTAATGGCTACACTCAGTAATAATTAGTCTATTTCTATGTATGATCATAGATTATACATTTTTGTATTCTTCTTTTCCTCTGTCCACGAGCCCCCTTTTCTAAATATAGTTTCTTTTATTTATTTATTTATTTATTTATTTATTTATTTATTTATTTAGAGATGGCAAGGGATGGAGAAAGAGAGAGAGGGACATTGATCTGAGGGAGAAATATAGATTAGTTCCCTTTCCTATGTGTCCTGACCTGGGATCAAACCTCAACCCAGGCATGTGCCCTGACCTGGAGTTGAACTGACCACCTTTAGGCTTGTGGCATGATGCCCAAGCAATAGAGCCAAACCATCCAGGTTAAGCACTGTGTAATTTTCAAGTTTGTTTATTATTTTCTCTTGAACATTTTTTCACCCAATTGCAAACAAGTTTTCTGCCATGCATTATTTATTCACTGTCTTTCTTTCTTAAAAACCAAATGAAACAAAACACAGACTTCTTTCTTATCTCTCTCTCTGTTTGGTCTCCCTGACCCAAACTACATACCTGCATGCCAGTCCATGTGCCATCCTACTTAACCTTAAGGCATTTCAGTGGCTGACTATCCTGTGAAAACATCAATGGTTGTGTTGGTCTTTAGGCTTCTTTTATTTTTTAAAATTTCTTAATTAAACTTCTGAGTATACCTTCAGTTCATCAGACAGTACATAAATATAAAAACCTATGTAACAATATGACTATACGTATATACATGCACATGCACTCACACATGGAGGATTAAGTAGACATAAATTTCTCTTGATTTTCTGAATTTAGAGTCAGTTAAGAGAGACAATGTTATTCTGATGTGCTGATTGGAAAGTAAGGCTATAGGTCTTTGGCCCAAGGAGTCAGCAAACTCTACCCCCGAATTAGACCTGACAACCACCTGGTGCTCTAAATTTCAGGCAATGCTGAGAAGCTTTTGTCCTCCCCAATGGGAGCAACATCTTTCACTGTACATGGAGCAGGATGATTTGTCTTTGTTTTCAGCCCAGTTCTCAAAGACAAAGAGGAAAAATATCAAAACATTCATGCCAGGTCCCCTCCTCTAAAATGAGCAAATCCTGCAGAAGGCTTTCCTTATTCTCTGGGGAGGGGTGAGTGAGGGTGAGATGGGGAATCAGAGCACCAGTCCAAAAATGCTGTTTTATGCATTCGTTTATTTCACAAATACTTGTTGAGCTCCTTGCTCATTGAAGGCATTATTCTAAGAATTTTATGTTAATTCTAAAGTCATCTCCATCTAAACTACAAGATCATTGAGAGAAAAATTGAGGCTACACTTTGTAGTCCCAAATAAGTTAGTGGACTCAATAAATATTGACTTTGTCTTTATGTGCATGCATAAATATGGGTTGTGTTTAGGTGCATGTGAATACAGGGAAGCAAAAGTAGGTTTAAAGTTATTCACTTGGAAAATAAAACAATAATTAATAAAAGATAATACAAAAAATGGTATGTTGTGTACTCACAACTATAAATCTTCTTTTGATCACTATATATATATATATATATATATATATATATATATATATATATATATATATATTATTAACAAGACTACTAGCCTCAAATGGAGTCACTTATGTTAAGCCCCATATTATCGGAGACTTATATTATAATTTTGCTCTCCCAGGAATGGAATCTCAAATCAAATGGAATCTCAAGCTGATCAGAAATCACCTGATTAGCACTAGTTTGGTGATCTACCTTATAGTCCTCTGCTATTCCCTTCTAGGGGCATCTACCCTGTGGCCTGCAGGCTGAATGCAGTCCTGGATGGTTATGAATTCGGTTCAACACAAAGGCGTACACTTACTTGAAACCTTTTTTTTTCCTCATCAGCTTTCATTAGTGGTTGTGTATTTAATGCATGGCCCAAGACAACTCTTATTCTAGTGTGGCCTAGAGACACCAAACTGTTGGACATTTCTGCAAGGAAAGTAACCTTGGAATAACCACCCTGCTTTTTGCTTAGTATGTGTTCCTTGTTTCTGTTCCTTTCTACCTCTAATAGTCTCATTCTGGACAGCTCCTTGGAGGTCCTTTTTATCTGCTAGATTGATTGAAATGGATTTTTTGCTGAAATAAAGCAAAATATTTAATATGCCTCTGTTTATCTTATACATTTCATTGTATTACTATAATTTTTATGATAATCACAGAAAGAAGTGCTGATAGAAATAAGTTGACTATAATGAATCTAATGTAGAATCATACAATTGTATATGAAATTTATTTTCTGTTCCTCTTCTATCAAACTTTTCCTTATATTTAGCTCTGAGAATATATGGTCCCGATTAAAGTACATCCCTTCACTATTCTCCATGTTTTCTTTTCTTTGTCTCTGAAAGAACTGTTCATAGAAATATGAAGTTTTTTTTCAGAAATAACACATAAGCATTGAAATGTCAAAGTAAATGGAAAAGCAAATTTCATTTTGACTGTGACAATAAAAATGAATAAATAAATGTGGCTTTTTCCACAAATGAGACAAAAAGTCACCGTATATGTGAGTGAAAAAATCAGTTTTTTATCATTCTAAAATAAGAAAATGGTAAAACTCAAGGTAATTTTTTTCATATCTGAAAGCAAAGTGGTATTGTATGTTGGCCTTTGAAAGGCAAGAAGCCTCACCAGGAAATAAAAAGTTTGAGTGCTTTATGTACTCACAAAATTGTCAATGGTACTTATTCTACCTGCCCATCCCAGGCTAAATAGATATGTATCTTTTTTAAAACAAACAAGCAAACAAACAACCTCTTTGACATGATAAGAGATCCGAAGGATTAAATGCTTAAATGCCACACACATACACACTCAAAAATTACGTTATCAATTAAAAATTAAGTAGTCAAAAAAGATGTGGTTTGAGGAGATTACCCAATGCCTAGGTATAGGGAAAGTGTTTACTGGATGGACATAGTTATTAAGCAGCTGATGACCTTTAGTCACAATTAGACATAGAGCAGCAATTGTCGCTTTGTCTCTACTAGGCAGGACCACCAAGCTAGTGCCTTAATTTCCCTAATATGTCTGTAGAAAAATTTATATTACAAGTGCTTTTCCCTTGTGTAAAGCTTCCATGATTTGAACAGTCCTGAATAATTTCCAATAAAAATCTCCAGTTTCCTGACTGGCATTGATTATAGTTAGGGCAGTTTCAATCCATAATGGTAATGATTACTCACCTCTCCAGAGAACCACATCCTGGTCAACTTCCTGTTCTTTCCATAATTTCAATTCTGATGACTGAATATGTGCTTTTATTTATTTTATGTGGTTTTTTTTTTGTTAAAATCAGTTTAGTGAAGATCAGGTTTCTACATTTGGAGCCTATCAATTAATTTAAATTTGCTTAACATGTGAATCAAATGTGTTAAGATAAATTCCTGAAACACGGTCCATTTACCCAGCCTGTCCCTTCCAGAAACCATAATACTTACTGGTTAGAGTTTTCCTGGGTCAGATATGCATCTTATAAAAACATTTCTTCAAGTATGTATGTAAAAGCACATATTACTTGAGGCTTTGAGAAAAAATACTTGCTGGTCTATTAAGTATGGGTACTCCTATGTATTTATATCTACTTGAACATTTTACAGGCCCATTAAAAACTCTGCAACATCATTCATCAACACCATGACTAAATAAAAATTTTATTACATATTCGGCAAGCCTAATAGGCTTATTTTATTATATGGGTTCTCCTTATTTATTTTCCTCCAATGGTTGTATCCACATTCAATCACATATCACAACTAAGAGAGATTCCTCAGTCTCTTCTCTGCAATTTCACAGAGTTCAGACTTTGAACACCAAGTTTCAGTTACAATTTCTACGGCCTTTCCAATCTCTCATCTTAATTGCTCAGCCCAAAATTTCACTATATACTTTACATCTGTTGCAAAATATTAGCAGATATTTATTAATTGAAAATGTTTATTTTCTATACTTTTTAAGACAGAATACTGTTGCTCTTAGTTTGTCTGAATTAATACAGCAATTGGAAGGCATTTTATACCTCATTTTAGGGGAGGAAAGAGTAACTTCTAATTTGTGGCTGAAAACATCTTTGTAGATAATCAAAATAAAAACATGATAATTTGTTTTTGTTTTCTGCACTATACATCATCTCCCTTCTTCACCAGTACAAGTGTTCACAATGTTACTCTGTTTACCTTCTGTACTCTTTCTAGTTTAGGCTACACAATGTCACATGCTTGCCACATGTATACTCTTGCCCCTACATACTTTAAGCTCACTGAACTCAACATCTATTCCTTCAGACTCGCCACCTATTTAAAAAAAGGAATATCATATTAAACTTCATATATCTATACATCTCAAATTCTAGGCCTGTGTTTGGAAGGAAGGAAACATGAATTCACAGAATGCTTTAATGGATCATTATTTTAGGCAACATTCAATTGAATATCACTTTCATTTATGCCTAAACTGATTAGAAAGTAACCCTTTAGGAAAGCAGAAGGAAAGATAACTTTTTTTAAATTAATTAATTTATTTTTTAAATTATATTTCAACTACAGTATTTTTTCTTTTACTTCCTTTCCAGCCCACCACCCCATGCTCCCCACCTCCCTCTCCTTATGATGCCCCTTAGTTGTTGTCCATGTCTCCTTTATACTAGTTCCTGTAAATCCTTCCCCTTTTCCCCCTGAAATTCCCTCCCCTCTCCCCTCTGGTCACTGTCCCCCTGTTCTCAATTTCAGTATCATTGTTTTTATTTTGCTTGCTTGTTTGTTTTGTGGTTTAGCTTCCTGTTAAAGGTGAGATCATATGGTATTTGTCTTTCACCGACTGGCTTATTTCACTCAGCATAATGCTTTCCAGTTCCATCCAACCTGTTTCAAAGGGCAGGAACTCCTTCTTTCTTTCTGCTACATAGAATTCCATTGTGTATATGTACCATAACTTTGATCCATTCATTCACTGATGGGCATCTAGGTTGCTTCCAGCTCTTGGCTACTGTAAATTATGCTGCTATGAACATTGGGAAGCATAGGTTCTTTTGGATTGGTGTTTCAGGGTTCTTAGGATATAGTCCCAGCAGTGGAATTGCTGAATCAAAGGGCAGGTCCATTTTTCGTTTTCTTAGAAAATTCTATATTGTTTTCCATAATGGTTGTACTAGTCTGCATTGCCACCAACAGTGAAATAGGGACCCCTTTTCCCCACAACCTCTCCAACATTTGTTGTTTGTTGCTTTGTTTATGATAGCCATTCTGACTGGTGTAAAGTGGTATCTCATTGTGGTTTTAATTTGCATCTCTGTGATGGCTAGCGATACTGAGCATTTTTTCATGTGTGTCTGGATGTTCTGTATGTCCTCCTTGGAGAAGTGTCTGTTCAAGTCATTTCCCCATTTTTTAATTGGGTTATTTGTCTTCTTAAAGTGGAGTCATGTAAGTTCTTTGTATATTTTGGAGATTAAACCTTTGTCTGAGGTATCATTGGCAAATATGTTTTCCCATACAGTTGGTTGTCTTTTTATTTTAATACTATTTTCTTTAGCCATGCAGAAGCTTTTAATTTTGATGAGATACCATTTATTTATTCTTTCCTTTATGTCCCTTGCTCTAGAAGAAACACATATCAGTAAAAAAGTTGCTGCATGAAAATCTGAGATTTTCATGCCAATGTTTTCCTCTATGATTTTAATGGTTTCATGGCTTATATTTAAGTGTTTTGTCCACTTTGAATTTATTTTTGTGTATGGTGTAAGTCAGTGCTCAAGTTTCATTTTTTTGCACATGAATGTCCACTTCTCCCAATACCATTTGTTGAAGAGGCTATTTTTAGTCCAATATTAATTGACTGTAGAGGGTTGGGTTGATTTCTGGGCTCTCTGTTCTGTTGCATTGGTCCATGTGCCTGTTTTCGCGCCAGTACCAGGCTGTTTTAATTACAGTGGCCTTGTAATATAATTTGATATCAGGTATTGTGATTCCTCCTACTTTGTTCTTCTTTCTCAAAAGTGCAGCTGCTATTTGGGGTCGTTTATGGTTCCATATAAATTTTTGAAGTGTTTGTTCTAAGTCTGTGAAATATGCCATTGGTACTTTAACAGGTAATGCATTGAATCTGTAAATTGCTTTGGGTAGTATGGACATTTTGATGATGTTAATTCTTTCAATCCATGAACACAGTATATGTTTTCACTTGTTTGTGTCTTCCTTGATTTCTTTCTTCAGTGTTGTGTAGTTTTCTGCATACAGGTCTTTCACCTCCTTGGTTAGTTTTATTCCTAGCTACTTTATTTTTCTTTTTGCTATATTAAATGGGATTTTTTCTTGATTTCTGCTTCTGCTGATTTATTGTTAGTATATAAAAATGCCTTTGATTTTTGGATATTGACTTTGTGACCCGCTGTTTTACCAAATTCATTTATAAGTTCAGGCAGTTTTTGAGTAGAGTCTATTGGATTTTCCATGTATACTATCATGTCATCTGCAAACAGTGATGGTTTTGTTTCCTCCTTTCCTATTTGGATGCCTTTTATTTCCTTTTCTTGCCTGATCACTGTGGCTAAAACTTCCAACACTATATTGAATAGAAGTGGTGAAAGTGGACATCCTTGTCTTGTCCCTGATCTTAGTGGAAAAGGTTTTAGTTTTTGCCCATTGAGTACGATGTTGGCTGTAGGTCTTTCATATATGGCCTTTATTATGTTGAGGAATGCTCCCTCTATTCCCATTTTCCTGAGTGTTTTTTATCATAAATGGGTGTTGTACCTTATCAAAAGCTTTTTCCATGTCTATTGAGATGATCATGTGGTTTTCGTCTTTGCTTTTATTTATGTGATGTATTACATTCACTGATTCGCGAATATTGAACCATCCTTGCATCCCTGGGATGAATCCAACTTGGTCATGGTGTATAATCTTTCGGATATACTGTTGGATGTGATTTGCCAACATTTTGTTGAGGATTTTAGCATCTATGTTCCTCAGCGGTATTGGCCTGAAGTTTTCTTTCTTTGTTGTGTCTCTATCTGGTTTTGGAATTAGGATGATGCTGGCTTCATAAAAGGAGTTTGAGAGTTTTCTATTCTTTTGGATTTTTTTGAATAGTCTGTGAAGAATAGGGGTTAGCTCTTTCTTAAATGCTTTGCAGAATTCTCCTGTGAAACCATCTGGTCCAGAGCTTTTGTGTGATGGAAGTTTTTTATTACTGCTTCAATTTCTTTTGCTGTTATTGGTCTATTCAGGTTCTCTGCTTCTTTTTCATTGAGTTTTGGGAGATTATATTTTTCTAGAAATATGTCCATTTCTCCTAGGTTTTCAAATTTCTTGGCATACAGTTCTTCATAGTAATTTCTTACAACCCTTTCTATTTCTGTGGTATCAGTTGTAATCTCTCCTCTTTCATTTCTGATTGTGTTTATTTGTGTCTGTTCTTTTCTTGATGAGCCTACTTAAAGGTTTGTCTATTTTGTTTATCTTTTCAAAGAACCAACTCCTGGATTCAATGGTCCTTAGAATTGTGCTTTTAGCCTCTATGTCATGTAGTTCTGCTCTGATCTTGGTTATTTCCTTCCTTCTACTTGCTCTGGGCTGTTTTTCTTGTTGTTGTTCCTCGAGTTCTTGCAGGCGTAGTGTAAGGTTGTTTGTTTGAAATGTTTCTATGTTCTTTAGGTACGCCTGTATTGCTACAAACTTCCCTCTCAGGACTGCCTTCACTGTGTCCCATAAGTTTTGGGTTGTTGTGAGATCATTTTCATTTGATTCCAGAAACTTTGATTTCTTCCCTAATTTCATTCTTGACCCATTTGTTGTTTAATAGGATACCATTCAGTCTCCATGATTTTGGGTGCTTTGGGTTTTTTCCTTTGGGGTTGGTTTCCAATTTCAGTCCCTTGTGGTCAGAGAAGATGCTTGGTATGATTTCAATATTCTTGAATTTGGTGAGGCTCGTTTTGTGTCCTATCATGTGGTCTATCTTTGAGAATGATCCATGTGCATTTGAAAAGAATGTGTATTTAGATTCTTTGGGATGAAGGGCTCTGTATATATCAGTTAAGCCCATTTCATCAAGGGTGTTGTTTAATGCTGCAATATCTTTGTTGATATTTGGTTTGGAAGATCTGTCCATTTTTGATAGTGGGGTGTTAAAATCCCCTACTATAATTGTGTTGCTGTCTATATCTTTCTTGAATTCCCCTGAGATTTTCTTTATATATTTGGGTGCTCCTATGTTGGGTACATATATATTTATGATGTTAATGTCTTCTTGGTGGATTCTTCCCTTGACTATTATGAAATGACCTTCTGGGTCTCTATGGCCCTTTTTTTGAAGTCTATTTTGTCTGATATGAGAATTGCTAACCCAGCTTTTTTTTCTGGTCCATTTGCTTGGAAAATTTGTTTCCAGCCTTTCACTATTAGTCTGTGATGTTCTTTTGTCCTGAGGTGGGTCTATTGTTGGCAGCATATGTGTGGGTCACACTTTCTTATCCATTCAGCTCTTCTGAGTCTTTTGATTGGAGCATTTAATCCATTTACGATTAAGGTTATTATTGATAGGTACTTATTCATTGCCATTTCTATACCTGTGTTCCTCTCTGTCTCTCTCTTTTCCCTCCTTTCCTTAAAGCAGTCCTTTTAGTATTTCTTGTAGGGTTGGTTTGGTGGAAGCATATTCTTTTAGACTTCTTTTGTCTTGGAAGTTCTTTATTTGGCCTTCTATCTTGATTGAGAGCCTTGCTGGGTAAAGTAGTCCTGGTTGTAGGCCTCTGTTTCTCATTACTTGGAATATTTCTTGCCATTCTCTTCTTGCTTGGAGTGTTTCCATTGAGAAGTCAGTAGCTAACTTTATTGGGGCTCCCTTGTATGTTATTTCTTTTTTCTCTCTTGCTGCCTTTAAGATTCTCTCTTTGTCTTGGAATTTTGCCATTTTAATGATGATGTGTCTTGAAGTGGGCCTCCTTGGGTTCCTCTTGATTGGGACTCTCTGTGATTCCTTGATTTGTGTGATTTTTTTCTCTCATCAAATTAGAGAAATTTTCTCTCATTACTCTTTCAAATACGTTTTCTATCCCTTGTTCTTCTTCTTCTCCTTCCATTATTCCTATTTTTCGGATATTATTACGTTTCATATTGTCTTGCATTTCTCTTAATCCCTCTGGATTCTTTCTGAGTCTCTTTTTCCTTTCCTGTTCTTTCTGTGAGATGTTTTCTACTTTGTCCTCCAACTCACTAATCCTATCTACTGTCTCATGAACTCTACTTTTAATACTTTCTACTGTGTTCTTCAATTTGGAAATTGTATTCTTCATTTCCTCTTGGCCCTTGCTAATAGTTTCCATTTCCTTTGTCATGTTGATATAGTTTAAGGTGAGATTGTTGTAGCTCCCCTGTAGTTTCTGGTAGCTCATTGTGAGCTCTTTGAAATTCCTGATAACCAGTGCTTTGAATTCACTATCTGATAGTTGATTAGCCTCTATTTCATCTAACATTCTTTCTGAGGATTCCTCCTTTCCTTTCATTTGGGGATTTTTTCTTTGTCTTCCCATTGTTTGTGAGACTTCTTGTTAGTCTCAGCTTCTTAGATTGATCTGTTTTGACTCCTTGGGTTTATGGTGTGAATTTCTGTGGTGGAATGCCTATGAATTTCAGTCGTGCAGTCTCTTTCGGTTATCCTGTCATTCTCTGCTTCCACCTGCTCAAATATGCAGCAACTTGTGGCTTCTCTCATACAGCAAAGTGCAATTTGTCTCTCTGTCTCTACTGTTGGGAGGCCTCCTCTATGAGTCCAACTCTGTGGACCTTTTCTATGGGTCTTTTTGTATTTTCAAGTTGTTTGTGTCTCATCTGGTTCCTCCATGACCATCGAGATTTCTGGTCCCTTATTTTCATATATGATGGGCAACTGCTGACTTGCTGGCTTTTCCTCCACTGATCGCCGATCGGACAGGTTTCTCTCCCTTGTGTACAAGGAGCTGGAATCTGCTCCATCCTGCTCCATCGCCATCTTGAAAGCCTCAGAAATAACTTTTTCTTTATATGCAAAAAACAGTATGGAATTTTCCCAGAAAACAAAAATGATCTACCTTTTGACCCAGCAATTCCACTGCTAGGATTATATCCTAAGAACCCTGAAACACCAATCCAAAAGAACCTATGCATACCAATGTCCATAGCAGCACAATTTATAATAGCTAAGTGCTGGAAGCAACCTAGGTGCCCATCAGTAAATGAATGGCTTCAAAAACTATGATACACTTACACAATAGAATTTTGTGCAGCAGAAAGAAAGAAGAAGCTCCTACCCTTTGCAACAGCAGGGATGGAACTGAAGAGCATTATGCTAAGTAAAATAAGCCAGACACTGAAAGACAAATATCATATAATCTCATCTTTAACAGGAACCTAATGAACAAAACAAACAAACAAACAAGCAAAATATAGCCAAAACCACTGAAATAGAGAAACAGGCTTACAGTGACGAGAAAGAGGGGAGGAAATTTCAGGGGGAAAGAGGAAGGGCTTGCAGGAGCAAGTATAAAGGACACATGGACAACAAATAAGGGCAGGTGGCAGAAATGGGAGGGAGTTGGGGAGAGCTGGGGGTGGGCAGGGATGTGGGTATAAGGCAGAAAACTGTACTTGAACAACAATTAAAATAAAAATTGAAAAAAGGAAAAGAAAATACTCAGACTATTATATACATGATTGAAATAAATATATTTGGTTGAGTGGTCATCTGGGATTTCAGTTGGCCAGTGGGTCTCTCAGCCAACAGTACTTGAAGGTAAAGGAAACAGAATTCACAAGTGTACAATTAATAGCAAAGGCAAAGCAGGCTAAATGTATCCCTCTCAACTTTAATACCATTCCTTTCTCAGCTCCCAGTACATCCCCCTTTCCTGGCATTTTATGCCTGTGAGGAAGTGCCAGATATTAAATGTTAAACTAATTATATTCTTGGATGAAGCACTTTGGAGAGAGACACATGGAATCACTCTCCGAGCCCACTGGGAAGACCCCCTGATTGATTTTATGCCAAGAAGTTGGCTCACTGAAGCTACCAGCAGTAAGTGTGGTTCTCTGAAATACTTGATAACTGCAATCCTCTTCATTGGTCTATCGCTGATTTCATGATAACTTTTATACATTTCATAGTATTGAGTTAACTACACAGAAAAGATTCTCAATAGCTACTAGTTGAGTGAATCAAACCGAAACCCACTCCCCGAATAGTTTCCTGGAGGACACCATAGTAGAAGGCTTTCCAAGCTTTCATTCTGCTCATTATCAGAGCATGCTTTTCCTTTGTCTCCAACGGCGTCTCTGTTAGAGAGAATATAGAGATCCTCAAAGAAAGCTATTTTCTTCTAGTCTGAAATGTTATTAAATAAGCCTTTTTACACTTTTCCCTGGCATTTGGGTTTCAATGTAAAAAGTCAAGATTTATTATACAATGATTCATTTTTAACCTGTTAATGACATTTCTAGAGTCTTCTTAACAGTCACATAATGCCTTAACTATTTTTCATTGAACAGTATTCAAAGTAAACTTCTTTCTAACAATTAATTCTTAAAATGAAAAAAAATGTGAAACTGTAGTTTACTAAATATTTCAAAGGACCAGTCTTACTGACTGCATTGACTCTGAAAGCTATCTGAAAATATCAGTCAGCTTTTGCCTAAACTTTCCTCAAGGGAATGATGCATTCATTTCTTTGCTTTGTAAAGAACTGAATCAAAGTTGTAGACTTTAAAGAATTCTTGTTACCATTGTCTTTTCAAAATCCCATCATTAATTCTGATGAGCTATCAACATAGTGAGACTTTCTTTCAATATTTAAAGGCACACAACCCCTGGTGTTATCTACAAATCCATTGACTGTTATATGCTATTATCTCAGTAATAGAAGAAGAATGTAGAATTAGAATTTCTACAACAAAATGAAAAAGGATAATATTTCTTCATTTCTTACTCTTTACAACTAGATCATAAGCACAGATTGGTTTGAGTTCATGTTATTATCCTAGTCCCATTTAATTCCCTCGACATTCCACATGGAGTCGGTTTTAGCTAAAAGTGCATAGAGATTGTTGATGTGTAGGAGCTGGGGAAATAAGTCAATTAAAGACTGCAGGCAGTTACTCTCTTTTGAAAGGAATGGAAACATAACTTTATTTTTGAAGCACATTGTTTCTTCATTTGGGAGAGCCATTGGTTGGCGATTCTACATGTTCTCCACAGACCATTTTCCATTGTTCCTTGCCTGCTCTGAGTTACCACAGGCTGACTTTTGAAACTTGGGTTTTTGAGATGGCTGGTGTGTGGTTGGATTCACTGTCAGGAGAACAGAAGAAAGAAAAGAGAGAATGAAATGTTTCTTCCAACTTTTCTTCTGGCTATAGCACCTCATTTTTGAAAGTAGCTGAGTCCTCCAGAAATTTTCTTCCTATTGGGTAGCACTTCATCCACTGTTTTTACTGGGCTCCAGTAACACTGTTTTATTACTTTATCTGTTAAGATCTGGACAGATAGATTAGGTACCAGTGCCCCAAATTTATCAACTTTGTATGTCTCATCATTACTTATGGGTCCCCTTAATCTCAAGGTGTTATACTTCCACATGGATCTCCTTGAGGCAGGGAATTTGATTCTGCTCACAACTCTATTTTCACTGGTGACCAAAGAACACCTGGCACCTAATAAATGCTTAAGAGATATCAATGCTCAAAGTTCAGTCTAGAATAAGACAACATTTTGTGTGTCCACTTAATGTTTACTGCACACTAGTTGTACTTAACAACTTTTAAAACTTAATGGCTGTGATACTCTCAAGAGTGCATAGATAGACCTTGGCATCCATCATACAGTCCTGGGACTATGGCTGGCTCACCCTTTTATCTTCAAGCTATTGTGGTAAATTCTCTGCACCCCAATTTCTTCATCTGCTAATGTCATCTCACACTTGGCATAAATGATGTGGTGAGAATTATATGAGCAAAGTTATGTAAAACACCCAGCACTGTCTCTGGCACATTAAAACTAAACCCTACTCCTCTTGCATCAGGATGGATGTAATTTTGAAACCTGGCTAACCTTCATATTTCCAAGAGTAATAAAGCACTTAAAAGGAGCAGGCTCAAAATGGCCACTCAGTCAAAATTACCAAATATTGAAAAGGTCAAAATAATATAGCATGCCTTTATAATCCATAGATTATTGAATTCATTAACATTCCAATCCCTCATTCTTAAAGAAAAGATTATGAGGACACAAATAGCCACACATTAATTCTCTCCTGTGACAACAGTTGTTCCTTTTCTGGGAAAATGTACAAATATAACCTCTGCTGACACTGAACTTTAATTTGGATGCCACACTGTGCTTCTGGTTTGGATAACAAATGTGTACCGAGAGAACAGTGATAGGTAGAAAATATGCTAGAAGCTCACAAAAGAAAAAGGCTTTCAAATATGTTGTGGGTTAATTCCAACCAAAGTGCCTGGTCTAGAAAATTATGTAATTGACATCCATGCTTAAGAATATTCTGAGCTTTTATAAGGCTTGGCTGGGCCTTTTACACAGGCTTTAAACCAGCAATCAAGCATCTGTTTCCAAAATTAAACAGCTAAAAGGCTAACTGATGTGAGTTCATGATTACAATGTCAAATGTCTCTTTGTAACTGCTGGATCGTTTTAAATTTAATCAGTTTTATTTTTATTTTTCATGATATTTCCAGGGATAACATAGACTCATAATCACTGAGTGTTAAAATTATAAAGGGCTTTAGGGAGCTATTGGCCCATCTCTCTCATTTTATAGATGAGAAAACTGAGGATCGCAGAGGATAAGAAGTGGCTTGTCTAAGGTCACAAAATTAGTTAGTTGCAAAGCGAGAAGAACACTGAAATCAACTTTAATTTCTAATAGCCTGCTATTAAAATTATTTCATGTAGATTCCTTTCTCTTATAAATTTTTCTTTAAAAGTTTATGAACATTTATGATGAGAGAATGATAAAACTACTTGTTAGAATCACTTGAAGACAGCTATGAAAAGAATGAAGGATAGATGTCTTAGTATTGAAGAACTGTGTTCCTGAAATCTCCCAAGCAAATGCCCAGCACTTCCTTTTCTCCCCTTTAGCAGCCACTTGAACCAAGACTTTGCAACAAAGTTAGGCAACATGTCACTTAAGTGAACTCAAAATGCAACTAATTATTTAAAAGAATCAATTTATCATTTGATAACAAGAATTCAAAAGGTAGTCACTTGAAAAAATGTGGTGCAGAATATGCAGCATATTATATTTTCATTTATTAAGGTGTGGCATTGACATAATAATGGAGGTGGGAAGGAGTACATATGGTAGAAAAAAACATGAATAGCATGATATTCATTCTTAGGCAAACATATACTCTGTAAAAGAGATGCATCAGTGTTTAATCCATGTTCATTCCAGTAGATGTGAAAGCAAAATAAATTTCTAAGATGCTATTTCAAAAATCTATAATAAAACTTGTAAAATGTCTTTTTTAAATAATTTTTGTTTTGGCAGAAAAAAAAGAGATTTTATTTTGTTTGAAAATAGTCCAAAAAAGGAAATATTTTTAACAAGTGATTGACTTTGACTTCTAGGAGCATGTCAGAGCTCTCTTCTCTTTTTGGCAATAATGAGGTTTAGTGTTGTTTTAGTGATGCAGGATTTTACTCTATGGTTTATTCCTCCCAGGCAAAGAATTATACTAAGTTCTGGATATCTCTTCCCCAGGCATCAGGGAATAAATGTATTCTTTAATTGTTCAAAACTCTGGTAGCCTTTCAATGCATTGTCTAAAGTTAGATAAACTCTGCCAGTAGTCCTGGAACTATTTTGATTTACTGTCTTGAGTATTAGAAGTACATACCCCTAAAGGCTTCTTTGATCCTTAATTTTATGTTGCATTCCCATATTGAAGAGTAAATAAAATAGAGTAAATGTAGATTTCTAAGATGCAATCTCTTGTTACATAGTTTATTAACTCCTATCTGCTATGAAAGTTATTTTTCATTCACTCTGCCCACCTTCCAGTGCTGGATCCCTCTTGGTCCCGTTTGTGGTCCAGGAAACCTGGCTTCTGTAGAATGCATTTACCAGCTAGAATACCCTCTGATTTCATCTTATGTTGGGCAAAAGAGAAGGAAAGAAAAGTTCTCATGCTGAGGTCCTGGAAAGAACCACATTTCTCTGTGGCCAGAGCTCCTGTTGGCTGGCCTCTACTCCAGTCCTTAGCTCTCCCTGAACTCTGCTAATAATTTCTTCCCTAATTCCTTCTGGTCAAAGAGTTGGGGTGACTTCCAACTACTGTTAGTCCCACAGTATGTCACATTTCCCTGATGGTTTCTTTAGCCTTGTCCTCATTTTGATGTATAGTACTGTCATAGCTTTGTTAATTTCTCTTTAATCCTTAGTTTCTTGCCAGGACACTTAGTGACACACTATCACTGTGGATCTAACCTTCGCCTGTCTCCCATTGCAGTAATTACTCTTGAAGGTTCACTTTTTCCAGGGTCCTCAATATCTACTGAAAAACCATGCAAAAGGCATTTTATTGATAATGCTGGTTGATAGCATAGGATATAGACTGTCTGGTCTTGTTAAGAGCTACTTTAAAAATTCTTCACCAAATCCATTTCAGTGCCCTAGGCTGCTAATATGCTAGAATTACTTTCATTTGGACTGAAATGTCCAATGTATTTATTTTATATTATTTTAGGAAAAAATAGTGATATTCACTTCACATTTTATATTGTGACCAGGTACTAACAATAAAAAAGTTAGTTTGTTTTACATAGGTCTGGCTTTTATAATATATTTTAATTTTTGTGAAAGATTGTGTGGAGGGATTCATTTCTGATCTTCACATGCCTGTGATTATCCCAGACCATCTTGACTTTCTATCACTAAAATTTGTATTTTTCTACCTGGAATTTCATTTCTATGAACAAATTATTCATTTTTGCAATGCAGTATTTGGGGGTTACCTATCACCTACCCTGTTCTAGTCCCTACTCCAGAAAATGAGATGGTAGTATGAACAATTGACGTGTATAATAAATCCACCAATAAATAAATAACAGATAATTTAAGGTATAAACACATAGGAAGAAGGCAATAAAATGGAGAAATACAATCAAGAGATGAGGCAGAGAGACTTGTCATGCTGTGGTCAAGGTAGATCTCAGATCTTACTCTAGCTAAGAGATGAAAATAACCAGAAGAAGCCAGATATGGAAAGGTATAAGTAACCAGGGTTCAGCAGACTATGGTGGCCCATGGGCCAAATCCAGCTCATCACCTGTTTTTGTAAATAAAGTCTTATTGGAACAGAGGAGCAAAGCCTTGCTCACTTGTTTACATATTGCCTATGACTGCTTTTCTGCTACAACGGCACAGCTGAATAGTGGTGACAAAAACCACATGGTCTCAAAGATTAAAATATTTACTATCTGACCTTTTACAGTAAAGTTTGTTGACCTTTGGTCTGGAGAAGAACATTCCAAATATAAAGAAGGACTAGTTCAAGGACTTAGGGTAAGAACAAGTTTAGAGGCTTATGTGACTGTAGTTCAGCAGGTGAGGTGGAGAGTGGATGGAGATAATGTCTGGGGTGTGCAGGGTTAAGACCATGACTGGCAGACTGGATTATATTCTACATGGGGAATGAAGACATTTATGGCTTTTTTCTCTGAGAGTTAAGTTATCTATGTTTAGTTTTGAAATGCTGACCACATTCTAGAAATGTGTTTTCATAGATAGCTTTGTCTCTCACTTGTTTCCTACAAATGATGAGCAAGGTAAAATAATTGGTCTCATATTAGAGGTGAGAAAACTAAAAACTAAGAGAGTTTAAGTGATTGGTCAGAAATCAAAAGGTAAGTGGATGAGACAGAACCTACCCAAATGCAGAGCCTGGTGACTTCATGAAAAGATGAGATACATTTTACTCCCAGCTACTACTTCTCATGTATAGCAGTGACATAATCAGGAAAGTAGAAAGACAGATTCTCCCCCTAACAGCATCCTCTGTGTGTTTTGTGATGCTTAAAATTCCACAATTAAAATGCTAACTATTTGCAGATCTACCTAGTTTACAGGATAATTGTCCCTATTCACATGGTTCATTTAGATGTTAACTTTTCTGAAGAGCAATTAAAGTGCATTGCATTCAAGTAAAAATATGGCAATGCAGCCTGGTAATTGTATCCCTTCTGCCTGGAAGGCACCCATAATAAAGTCAGTTTGATGACACCCTCAAATTTCCTGGTCAGTGCGGCACAGACCCTTGAGAACAGGGGCCAGCTTCTACTTTTCTTGTTTCTCTAGTCCTTGGCTCAGTCCTTGGCAAGGGGATGCGTTTTTTTTTAAGAAAATGAATGTCTTAGACAAATAATTCCAGATTAAGCACCAAAAAATAATTTTTCTTGACTCAGAACTGGTATGCAAAAATGTAAGTAGAATTATGTGGTGGAAATTGAAAATGCCAAAATCAGACCCTCTCTCTTCTCTTGACTCTCTGACCCAAGCACCTGCCAACACTGTCCCATGTGGAAGTGGGATTAAGCAGATCCTATTACTTGAGCCCTGGAGTGAGAGAGACCAGAAGGGCAGGAGGACCCTTCTGTTCAGGTGTGCCACCTTCTCCTGCCATGGCCTTCCTCTCTCTCTCATCCATGGCCCCAGTGAAATACCCACCAAGTCCTTTAGATGCTCTGCAGCCAAAACCTGAGTCTACAGAGAACATGTTAACTTCTCCAAGGCATGACTTTGTACTAGGAAAGCTTGAGAACTATGAAAAGATTCTTGCCTGGAAAAATTGTGGAAAAATAAGAAAATAAGAAGGCCCATTACAGGAGAAGCCCCTCCTTTTGCCACAAAGCTGCACCCCCATTGTAGGAGTCAGCATGATTCGTAGCAAGAGACACAGTGATGTGGATAATATTATCTATTCTATTTTTAACATGATGCCCTTTCTGTTGTGCCTCTCTGTTGTTATTAGAAAAGTCTTCTGGGGAAACCTCTGGGATAGTTTCATTGATGAATAAAGATATTACCAATTACATGAATAAACTGCCGTGGCAAGCTTGAAGAATGCTAGCAGAAGAGGCTCAGAGAGAAACCCAAGGTGAGGACCCTTCTCTGTGTCACATCATTATCCAAGTTTTTGCACACAAAGTTCCAAAGTGGTACCAACAGGGACTAAAGAAAAATAACACCAGTGCAGCAACATAAAACTAGCATCTATTTGCACAAACACCAAGGGAATGTTGGATAAAGATGACTTGGAAATACAGATATTCTTAGAAAATGTGACTTTCAACTTAGCCTTTAAAGGTGGAAAATACTTGAAATATACCAGACTTGAGCAAACAGTCTTGAAATACTTTATACCACTATCTAAATTAATGCTTTGCAAGAGTTAGTCCAAAGGTCTACTTTTCAAAAGCACTAATTCTTTGGACCATCCTCGTGATTTCTGATTTAAAATTCTCAACCTGCAGTGGGGCTTAGAAATCCTTATTTCACTTCTAAACTCCTTCAGGAGTTTCAGTCCACCAAGGCAGTGTATCAGAATTCAGAAAAAGCTGATGTCTACATGATAAATTTCTCTGTCATCTGTAACTATTACTCCAGCTAGAAATCACTCTTCATATTTATAATCAAATAAACCAAAAGTAGAGATGAAGAGAGAATAAAACAAGTGAAAAAAGATATAAATCTGGATAATGAGAAGGGTACATCATTTACCAAAATGTGGAAAGAAGGGAAGCAGCTGATTTTTAGGGGATGTTCCCAAGGTCAATGAGTATGAGCTGTAAGCCTCTCATCCAGTTAAAATGTCTACTGATAACTTACAAATATGGGAGCATTACTCTGAAAGAAGCTGAGGCTGAAGGGAAAACTGAAGAATTTTGTATTGGCCTTTGGAGTCTTGGGAAAAGATCAGAGTGAGAATTCAAGAGACTCAGAGAACATAGAACAGCTTATCTTGAAATTGTAGTTCATTTAGTGGGGAGCTCAGACCACAAGTATTTTCTGGGAACTTGGTAGGTATGCAATTTCTCAGCCCCTACCTTCAACCTACTGAGTAAACTCCGACCCAGTAAATTTGTGTTTTAACAAGCCCTCTGGCACTTAAGCTTAAGAATCACCACACTGAAGGAAGCACACTCGGCTGAGATGTAACCACCTCTAAGATGACTCTTTAGATTTTTCTTCCCAGAAATGTAATTTCTTCGCACACAGTTTCTCAACCATCTTCATCTCAGAAGTTTTAAATTGACATAACTGACTGTACAAAAGTCATTCATGCATGTGACTGACGGTCACATGTGACGGTCAGTCACATGAATGTGACGGTCACATATTATGGACCAATTTCCACCAAAATATTTTAAAGTCTCCACTTATCACAAAACAAAGAGCTGCTTGTTGTATTGAAATGATAGGGTTGTTGTTTTTTTAGCATCTGCTACTTTTATCACAATTTTAAAAATAGAATTAAATTTCCGCATCTTTTAAAATATATTTTTATTTTTTAATTACGGTTAATATACAGTATTATATTAGTTTAGTGAGTATAACATAGTGATTAGATATTTATATAACTTACAAAATGATCACCCCAATGAGTCTAGCTAGTACACATCTGACATCATACATAGTTATTACAATGTTATTGACTATATTCTATATGCTGTACTTTATGACTGCTTTAATAACTGGCATTTTGTACTTAAAATGATTTTATTTATTTAATTTTAAATAAAGGAGAAGGAGGGAGAGAGGCATCAATATGTGATTGCCTTTTATGTGCCCCTCTACTGGGGACCTGGCCAGCAACCCAAGTCATGTGAGCTGATTGGAAATTGAACCCAGGACCCTTTGTTTGCAGGCTGGCATTTTGTACTTCTTAATTCCTTCACACTTTTCACTCAGCCCTTCAAACACCATCCCATTTGGAAACTGTCAACATGTTCTCTGTAACTATGGGTCTGTTTCTTCTCTGCTTGTTCCTTTATTTTGTTTTTTAGATTCTCAACTGAACAGGTGGGATCCATGTATCTCCACCCTTTGAATCTAGTGGGGCTCCTGGCAAGTCTGACCAACAGAATTTGTTGGAAATGCCATGTGTCCTCAGACTATAGGTCAAAACAGAGCATGCATTTGTGCCTAGAGCTGCTGGAACCCTCACTCTTGGAGTCCTGAGCTGCCATGTAAAAAGTTTGACTACCCTGACTCTATCGTGCTGCAAGGAAGCCCAAGGCTTATTTAGAAGACTCTTGCAGACACTCTGATCTACATTGTGGTAGCCGAGTCATCTTGGCCCAGCTGCCAGATATGTGAGTGAAGAGCCTGGAGATGGTTCTAGTTCCCTCACCTTTGAGTCTTTCCAGCTGAGGGCCCAGATATTATGCAGCAGAGACAAGTCTCCAAGTGGTGCCTCATTTAAATTTTTTTGTTTGAACCTGCAAATACTATGAGCATAATAAATTATATTTTTATGCACTTTGGAGAGCCATTGAGAGTGGTTTGTTAACAGCAATAGAGAACGGGGACAGCTATATCAACATCACCACAGAAACACACAATTGACATAGATAAATATAAAAAAGCTAGACATAAAAATATGAATTATATGATGCATACATATAAAATTCATAAAAATGAGAAAATCTGTATTATTTGAAGATGCATATAAAACAAAACAAGGATAAAATTCATAAAATTAGCATAAAATCCAAGATAAATATTATATCTTGGGGAGAAATCATTGTGGTGCTTCTAGGTGTAAATAATGCTCTAGTCGTAGATAATGCTCTGTTTCTTGGTCACATTGGTAACTGCATGCATGTTTAACTCACAGTAATTATTTAGTGTCGTGATTTTGCTTTATGCACTTTATGTGTAACACATTACATAATGAAAACATGTTTTAAAAAGATTATTATAGCTTTGGGGTGAAAGATGACTCCAGTAAGCAAGTGAGTAAAAGGGAAACAAGTTGAAAAGCGGTTTTCTATATTTCACGAGAAAGATGCTGAGAGTATGAACAAGCTGTACAGATGGTGAGAGGAGGTTGGTTTTATATATTTTGTAATAACATCTCATTTAGATGGGGGTCATTTAGATGGGAATGAAAGAGTTAAAAAAAGAAGATGAAGAAAAAAATAATCAGAAATGATTATAATTTTTGCTTGAATAATTAGTTGTATTGTGATGCTATTAACTGAGATAATTATACACTTCAATATTACTGACTAGCATTTAATTTTCTGGTTTTCCTGATATGTGATTTTAAGATTAGTAAATATGTAAAATTTAAAATATGGTGGCCACTTCCTCATATTTTCAAGCAATTAATATCTTTACATCGATTCATTAAGATTTAAGAACTAATCCTTCTGCTCAAACTTTCATCCATCATTCCCAATTATTATGAGAAAAAAGACAATGTAAAAAGGTTCCCTATAGCCTCTAGGGTATAATTCCACTTGTTCCATTTTCTTTTTTTGAGAAGTTAAAATGGATCAGTTAAAAAGAATAGTTAAACCTGGACTTGTAAATTATAAACTAAATTTGACTATCGTTTAGCTTAATAAGCTTAACATCCCTTTCTGTGATTTAGCTTCATACTGTCCAGTAAGCTTACTGTAGTCATAAATGTTTTTGTGTGAGTAAAATCAGCTTTTAAATTACCTTGTAATGGAAATATCTTTCATAAATAAAAAATACTGTGTTGTATTCAGGTCTCTCAGCAAAGTCCAAATTAGATTATTTAGTGAACCTAGAAAGTGGGGAAATTCTCAAGTTGTCTTTTTGCATTAATTGACTTCCTGAGATGGATGAGTGATTTTGTTTATTTCCTGAAGAAGGAGTGGTGTAGTGTAGAAGTACCCAAGAAGGGGGTGCAAACAATGATGAATAATGTGAACAACAGGCTTCCAATTATTCTCATTCAGCCTGGTTTTGAGCCCATTTGCAAATTGGCAATGTATTCATCACATATTTCCAGTTTTCCTTACATCAGGGCACATAGTAGGATTGTACTTTACCCCCACCCCCCAGTGGGGTCATGTGACAATCAGGGCCAATGAATTATAAGTGAAAGTGACATGTATCTCTTTTAGATCAAGCATTTACTTGTTTATTAAAAAGTAATTGGCAGAATTTGAAATGGAGAATAATCTTCCTACATTGATCTCTGAGGACCTCCAATAAACAGAGCTCCCTTGCTGATCTGTGACAGACATCATAGGGAAACAAAAAAAAAATCTCGGTTTTCAGTCATTAAAATTTGGGAATAGCATAACTTAGTTAAATCTTGACTGACACATGAAAAAAGGGCTAGAGAAAGAACAAAATGAGTTTATTCAAGTGAGATATTTCAATGTGTCCAGGCCAACCATCTGTCTCAGAGGATCAGTAGCCAATAAAAATTGATCTGGTTAAGAGGAGGAGTTGCCCAAGCCACATCCCCACCATCCTAAGAGCACAATATTGCATTGTTTCCTTCACCACCACTTTCAGCACTACCGTGCCCAAAGGAGAAAGTGGAATGGTTAGACATTCAGAACCAATGCACTTGAATTCTCATGAAATTCAGGACTAAGACTGGAAGATGGGATATATATTGAGTGGACTTTTCATGTCTCCTAGAAAATCTAAGGAAAATGCTAAGTACCTTAGTGATTAACAGCTATCACACTTAGAACATTTATGTTAAAGTGAACACATTTGAACCCACTAATAAGTGATACTTAGAATAATTGTATAATGGTATTTTCATTTGCCTTTGAAAGTATTATGGGCTCACTTGAAAGGAAAAAAGTAAGAATTAAATATCCATCATTATCTCACTGGTGAGAATACAATGAATGGTTTGATGTGCAAGGGAAACTAAGAAGAACGTACACAAAGTAAAAACTGAAGCACCTAGCAAATTCCTCAATCCCAACATGCTTTTATTTCAGTTATTTTCTTTCAGAGCTCACTGATCAAAAATACAAGAGCTGTCACTTTTCATTATTGATGCCCATGCCACTCAATAGTCCTGGAACCCGACCTCATACAGTCCATCCTAACTGTTAGATTTCTAAATATTCTGTGGAAAGAATAGATAGAATATTGTGACGAGAACAGATAAAAGTTAGGATACAATGTTAATAATGAGGTGATGTTTATTTTTAATACAAGAGACTAATCATCCACTGAGTAGATACATCTTTGATCCTTCAGAGTGCAAGGCTATATTTAGTTATACCAGATAACAGGGCAGAAAAAAGTTTTTTGAGGATGTAATCAAACCACATTTAAATATTTTAAAAGTATAAATACCTTTATCCCTTGTTACCTAAATTTATACTTGCCTCCTTTTAAATTATGCACAGCTATGAAAACATCCTTTTTGAAACTCAATGCCTGATTATATTCTTAGGTCATGTGTTGAAGATATTGGTTACTTGATAATTTAAATTATTTTACTTCTTATTGGATTTACATAAAATATTTGTTTTTAAGATGACACCTCAAATGAGAAATGAGTAATGCTGTACTGATTATTGAACTTATTTATTCCTCTATTTCTAACACCATACTGACACCTAGTATTAGGAAAACTGAGTGACCTGACAATACCTGAAGACATTTCCACAAAAATCTTTTTCATACAGCAAGGAAAAAAGTCAGAAATGTGCACTAAATCCATGTCAATGAGAAAATCCACTTTGAATATTTCACTCCTTGGTCTTTAAACATTAAGTAACTCTATGGACATGAATCCAAGCATCTGAACACAAAAAGGGGATTGAACCAAAATTATATGCTTTATTTACATAATACTGAATAACTGGAAGGATTTTGCAATTCTTTGCCATAGACAGTGCAAGTAATGCCAGTCCTTTGCTGTCAGTTCCCTTTATTCTATTGAAGAAAAAGTTTATCAGATAAGGAGGGAAGAATATTTAAGAGCTTGCTATAACCCAGGTACTATATTCCAGTCTTTACATGCATCACCTTATTTAATGTTCAGAATGTACTCCAGTAATGCCAACATTATCTCTCCTACTTCATAAATTAACTAACTGCAACATAGATATTTTGGGCAAATTCACACAAATAGCTATGTAGGTAGAGTTGAACTCCAAACTACAAGTAGAATGAGTCCAAGGTGTGTTTCTCTACATTGTAACAATGCCCCTAAAGGTGTTGGGGTCCACACTTGACCCCCCCTGCAGTTGCCCATTCTGTTAGGGTCAATTGTACCCTTTGATGTTACTTACCATTTGTTTGTTTTCTTCTGTTTATCTTCTATACTGTCACAAGGGCTTTTGAGGAAAAGAATGCAATATAAAAATTCCCAATTACTTCCTTAGCCTCTAAGTAAGTTATAAAACTTCCCTGAGAATTTTCTGACACCTATGTTTTCACTGGTAGTCAATAAGGAAAACAGGATCTGCAAAGTGTCATCCAAAGGCAGTGTCGTCCAAAGGATCTGTGAGCTCAGGCTCACAGAAGGCCCAGGTTCCGAAGGTGTCCATAGTTGTTTGGGCCTAAAGTTACCTATGTTCAGGCTTCAGTTATTTCATGTATACAACTGGAAAAGTAACACATACTTCTCAGCATTATGAGGATAAAATGTGATAATATAGGCACAGTGCCTATTTTCTCTAGAAGAACAATAACCTTTTCCCTTCTCTAATATGTGAGATGATAACGTATAGATGTGTCTAGAACACTGTATGTATTTTAATATGCTTGTTAGACTTTCTTGCTCATAAGATTTTTCAGCTCTCATCTTGGTTTTCTTTGACTATTTTTCATCTTAATTTTAACATCCCTTGTATGTGGAGTGTTTGTATCCTTGAGATGTGTATATTCAGAATGTTAACTGAAAAATGTATAAAATCCATCTTCTGGTGAAATAAAGCACATTTTCATGGATCTATGAAGAGCAGTTTATGTATCTCTGATGTCAATTAAAATGTTCTTTTTGCATATCATTCGTGAATGATAAACGTTACTAGCAGAATAGCTTTACAGTTACTGACTATATTTTAAGACTAGATTAGTTTCCACATTATAAATATCTCCCTTTCAATCAATAACAAATTCAAGGTTTTGTTTCTTTCCCCTATTTCAATAACTTCATTTAATAGTTTAGAACGACATATGTTGCTTGAATCTTGCACTTTGATGCACTGTGCTGATGAGGAATAAACAACTAAAATACCTACACCTCATTTTCTTCTAAGCACAGTGAAGGGAAGTATGTAAAATTGAGCTGTGCAAAATAATAGGGGTTTGTACATTTCTCATATTCAAGACTTTGCTTTGCCTCTTCAAAATGTAAGACTATCATCTACCTCATTCAAATTATATTAAATGCAGAGTGATTCAAATAGTGCCAGCTGCCAATTTAAATTTCAGATGAAAACCTGCTCATTTGCTGACTCTTCTTCATTCACTCTTCCTCCCCTCCACCTTTTCCCCCCTTCTTTTTCCAATTTACTTTAAAGCTACTTGAGAGTTATTTCTCATGGGAGAGTCTGCTTTAAGTGCATAGTGCTTTTGAGTCATAAACTACTTCCACATATTTCCCTGTACAATAGCAATATTTTCTACTTGCCTGCCACTACTTATGGACAAACTTCAGAAAACCATATTATGTTAAAAATGAGTTCCCCATTCCCTATTTAAATTGTTCAGAAAGGGAGCAATGCCTTTTCTCTTATTTTGTCCAGCTTAAGACATGGAATTTTAAAATTACTGAGCCATGAGAGAAAGCCTATGTGGATCCATGCAGGTGGAATTAGCACAGAGTACTTAGGAACTATGTTTTTACTGTTCATGAGTGGGTTTTGTCTAAATTTTGTGCTCTGCTATTACCTGGAGGTGATCAGAGCGGACTGTCAGCTTCAGAAGAACTAAAGTATGAGCCAGTTAATGAGGTGGCCCCAAATGTGAATTCTGTTTTCTACTAGGATTTGGAGAGAGCATGTATGGGCTGTGCTATAGATCCCACTGAGAAGAGTTTGGAGCTAATTTTCATGAAGTCAGTAATACAAGCTGATACTTGGAGGAGAGAGGTGGTTCCATCTGTCAGTAAACTCTAACCCTGTACCCTTCATTTCCTTCTGGCACTTATTCTTTAATAAAACTGTAAAAATATGTAATTCAAGTATAACAGACAGAAAAGTGAACAAATCCTAATTGTTCAGTTAAATAACTTTTCACAAAGAGCTCACATCGCTATAACCAGCAAGAAAGAGAACATTTCCAGAACCCTCTCATACCCACTCTCCAGCACTATCACCTTTCCCCAAGGGTAAGAGCCATCCTGACTTCCAAACCTGTGGATGTAGCTTTGCTCATTACTAACCTTTTCGTAAATTCAACTACACAGTGTGTACTTGGCATCTGAGAATACTTATTCTAAATAAGAGTAAGAAAAGATCAATCAATCGCGGTTCGATTCCCAGTCAGGGCACATACCCGGGTTGCAGGCCGGTTCCCTGCAGGCCAGTTCCCAGTAGGGGATGCATGAAAGGCAACCATACATTGATGTTTCTCTCCCTCTCTCCTTCCCTTCCCCTCTAAAGATAAATAAATAAAATCTTAAAAAAAAGAAAAGAAAGAATAAAGTAACTGAATTTTTATCGTTACCCCTCTCATTCTCCTCATCCTTACTTTGTCCTTTCCCTCTTTCGCTTAGTACAATAAACTTTTTATTTTGAAAAAAATGTCAATTTACAGAAAAATTGTAAAACTTGTGCAACAATATACCATTTGCCATTTTTTCCTAATATTAGTATTCTTTATACATTTTCCAAAACTAAAAAAAAAACTACACTGGTACATTAACCTGCAAACTTCATTCATATTTCATGAGTTTTTCCACTAATTAATTTTTCTCCTGTTCTGAGATCCCATCCAGAATACCGCATTGCATTTAGTCACCAGATCTCCTTAGACTCCCCTGGTCTATGACAGGATCTTAACCTTACCTTGATTTTCAAGACGGTGACAGATTAAAGAATGCAGGTCAGATATTTTATATGGTGTTTGTCAATTTAACTTTGTCTAATATTTCTCTTTTGATTTGACTTAGGTTATGGGTTTTGGAACAAGAATATTAGAAAGGTAAAGCACTCTTTCCAGCATATCACACCAAGGAGTACATGATATCATGACTTATACTGGTGACATTAACTTTGATCACTTTTGTAACTGTAGTATCTGCTTGGTTTTTCCACTATAAGAATATTTTCCCTCTGTATCTAAAATATTCTTTGGATGCAAATAATTGAGTCAAGGCTCCACTTAAGGAGGATGAGACATGGGAATTAGATTCCTTTTCCTGGAGGTGAACAATATCTACCTAGATTGTTGCTTAACATTTTCTTATAAGAACAGTTTTTTACTTCTCTCCCATCTATTCATGTATTTGATCATTTGCTTAAATCAGTATGAACTTATTTACATTTATTTTATACTTTGGATTCCAATCAAGTGTGATGTTATTAAGTATATTGTTCAGATTGCTCTGGTTTGGGTCTTTTGGAGCTCATTCAGATTGGTCTTGTGTCTTTTTGACATGCCATCAACCTTTTAAAACGCTTTATTTGTTCATTCCCCCCTTATTGTCTGGCATAGAGATTTGTTTGAATGCTCCAACATTACCTGGTAGTTATGATTTTCATTTTAAAATTAGAATTGAGGTTCAGAATATTTGCCCAAGAACACCCAGACAGTAAACAGTAGAACTAATATTTAAACCCAGACACTCGGATGCCCAAATCCTTAAGTCCTTATCAATATACTACCTATCTTACAAAATAATTAGGGCTAATATTTAAGGACAATTCTACCACTGAACATTGGGTAATGGACTCAGAAGCAGCTCCCTGGCCTTGGTGCCTCTGAGGAGAGGCACCAAGGGTCCCTCTCCTGCTGGGACCCCTGCTGGGTCCCTGGTGGTACATTAATCATGAAAGCCAAAATCATCAAGGAACTTGGGAATCCTTGGCTCTGTTAACAACATTGTGTTCTTGTGGGCATACTGGGGTTACACAAATTAATCTTAACTTTTTTTTTGGTTTTCATTCTGTTTTATGCTTTTAAGTGTCTTGGTTGTTTAGCTATCTAGCCCTTAAAATATGATTCTAGATCATACCAGCTAAGACTTTGCCTACTTTTGCCACTGCTATACTTTCTAGCCAAGAGAAGAGTTGTTAACTTTCAGAAGGTGACCTCCCAGAGACTCTACTTCATCAGTTGCACGTTGAAATAGGCATTGCGATTAGGTGGCCAAAGCATTCCAATTCAAGTCATGCTAACAAACTGCTGAATTAAATTCAGAAGGAAATCTATTATTTGTAAATAGAAAACAGACATTAATGTTTGTATCAGTCAAAATACAGATGACTTGAACAATCTGGGTTTGAACTGCTCTGGTGTAGTACACTTGGATTTTTTTTTCAATAAACATGTATAATACTATGACTATTTTTTTCTTGTGATTTTATTAATAATATTTTCTATATTACTTTATTATAAGAATACAGTATATAATATATATAAGATACAAAATATGTGTTACTTGACTGTTTATATTATTGGTAATGCTTCTGGTCAGTGGTAGGATATTAATAGTTAAGTTTTGAGGGAATCAAGTTATACACAAACTTTCAACTGTGCAGGCATGAGCCTTCTCTAGTTCCCACTTTGTTCAAAGGTCAAGTGTACTTCTCCTAAGTGCAGGGGAGCAATGCAGATTTTGTGGTATGTATATAAAATTGCTGTATTGGTTATAAAGATATGTTTCCAAATTTAGAACAGTGTACTGCTTAAATTTACACAGGCATGAAGGATATGTGATCAAACTGAGACCATAATTCTTTTTAAAAATATTTATTTATTTATCTATTTATTTACTTATTTATTGGAGAAAGGGAAAAAGGGGGAGGAAAAAAGGGAGAGAAACATCAATTCAGTTGCCTTCTAACAAACTCACAACCCAGGCATATGCCCTGGCCGGCAATCAAACCAGCAACATTCTGCTTTGTGGGTCAGTGCCCAATCAACCGAGCCACATCAGCCAGGGTGAGAGCATAGTTCTTTATCATGCTCTTAGTCATTCACTCAATTCTGAATAAAGGTTTTTTTATGCAAGAGAAGAAAAAAATCACAATTGTGAATCTAATTTTTACTTAATCCACAAACATTGGGGCAAGTTGTGAAAAAGATATTTAAAAAAAATTTCAAATCAAGACCAGGAAAGTAAAAGATAGGTAATTGGATATTATATGAAATACTCTGACAGTATCATAGTATCAAAAGTATTAGTGACTACTATACAACTCCAGATTATCAATAGTAATACATGCCTCAATGTACTTAGAAATCATGCTATCATTCTTTGACATACAATTCATTCATTTCATCATTCTGAAGGCTAAACAATGTTTAATGATGCAAATAAAAAGGTAATTAAAAACTATAAATTTGACTTAAGACTGAAAATGTGTTTATATATGTAGCCCAGTAAAGCATTGATTGATCTATTTGTCCTGTTCTAAAATACACTCATCTCATTTCTCACCCAATGATATGGAATTACTGGAAAAGGGAGGCAGTACCTGAAATCATAATCTTTTGTTTGGGGATTGATTGCTGTAATAGAGAAAGAAATTATTCAATATTAACAAAGACACTTTACCCATTCATTGTGTGTAGAACTTCTTCAAATAATTTGACAAGTGATTGAAAATTTAAATTCCTTCTCAGACCTCCCCTCCCCAAATGCTCTGCTACTCACTGCTGTTTCTTGGCTTCTCAGCCTAAAATTATTTTTGGATTAAGGGGAATATGAACAAGCAGCACCAATGAAACAGAACATCTTTCCTCTCTTTGAACCTCTAAGATCTGTGAAATTTGTATAACGTGTGCTTATGAATTGTATCTCAACTTTATTACACTGAAGGGATGCACAGTGAAATCAACAAAGGAAAAAACACTAGACTGAAGCCCAGAAAAAAACTAAGTGAAAGCTTCTCAATGTCCTCTCCCAGGGGAGTCACACAGGACACACTTAATTCTTCCAGTAAGGAGTTGTGAGAACATGTAGAAAATGCTTTTTACTAGGGAAGCTCATTAGGTACCCATCTCAGGGGATTTACTGGGGCCAGGTCACAAAGGCACCCTCTGCTTAACATCTAACAAAATTCCAGACAGCCAGAAGGAAAGCATGGATTCAGGATAAAATATATATACATATTTTGGAATGTAAAAATATATATGCAAAATACATATAATTTTGCATAAGTAGTTTAGGCATAACTAGAAATTCTTTCTAGGGAATAACCCTCTCAAAAATCTGTGTTCCTGAAAGCTGGCCAACCTTACAAACAGGCCTAAGGACAGACACAGAGTTGCTATGTTAACTCTTCTGCACATTAGTTTTACCTATTTCACTTTCAGGAACATCTGATTTTCTATACAGATGACAAATCTAGAGAGAAATTTGATGGATTCATAATTAATGTCACTGTGCATAACTTTTCAAAGTGGGAAGACTTCAGAGAGGTGCCTTATTTATAAAGTCATCTCACTATGTCCATCATCACCCAATTCAAGCCTGGGTTAGTTGTTAATGTACATTGAGTTCCAATGGTGCTCCATGTGTTATATCTTCACATGGAAGCAGCACCCTAAAGATTTGATCCATTTGTTTACTCACAATTTTATAATCATAGCTCTTCTTTTGTATGCATAATGAAAGGAAAATATAAAGCAAAAATATGCATCAGTTACTAATAATGCAAAGTTATCTAAAATGCCAGGGAAATAGGCTATGTCAACTTAAAAATCATCACTCTTTTGCTGACCCATTACCAACAGAGACATAACTTAAAGACATGATGGGGTGTCATTAAATAATATAAATATTCAGATATCCAGAGGTTTAACATTTTATCAGAGGAATTATTTTCTCATTTTTAAGTAATAGTTATGATACTAAACACTTCTGCATTTTACAGCAAATATGCCTGCTGCCTATATATATTTGAATGTTACAGCAAATTTCTGGTGTTTTCTTCCACTTGACTACAACTGTTCTTTTTTATTCCCTGTTGACCATGTTCATTGGTCATTAACCTAAAGCCCATTCAGTAATCTACAGACACCTCTTCTCAGTGAAGATAGAGAGTGGGCCTGTTTAAAAGCATTGAGGATCTAGGGTAATTTCTACGTAAGATATTAAGATAGGTAGTGTAGTTTTTAATTACATTTTTAGAGGAAGTATGTGTTCAAGCAAATGCTCATGTGGCAGTCCAAGTAAAAAGTAAAAATCAGAGGTGCTGAAATGCAAAAAATGGGGGAAGCCCAAAGCTGTACCTGCTTCTTCTCTTCACTTTCCTGTCCTAGCACTTCCTGAGGGTCAGTGACAGCTTTCTAGAACGTTATCTCAGCACTATTTACTCTCTTTGGTTTAGCATTTTATTGTTTACTAAAATGCAAATACATTAATTTGATCTCAGAAACAGAGCTAATTTAGTGGATTGACCAGCTCAAAGCTGACATCAACACCCTTGCCTTTACAAAACATGAGGATAACCTGTCTCCAGTTTCCCGATTCAGAGATACAGAAAAAGAGAGGTTACATGTAGAAGAGACTTCTTTTCTATTTGGTGTGATCTCATACTTGAGTTTAGGTTTTTTTACTCCCAGGACATCAACTGGCTACCATACCAGACCAGTGTTTTTATTCCTCTTCACTCTCCTTAAATATACATTTTTTTCTCACCCTATTTTCCTTATATTCTATACTATACTTAAATCTTTTGTCTATAAATTTTGATCACCAGCATTATTATGTAAGAATCAGCAAGTCCTTTTGTGCAATATTAATTAAATAATTACAAAATAGTATAAGGAGAAAAAGATCCTCCTCTTATCTGTACTTTAGTCCTATAAATATATGTTATAGTAAATTACCTAATTAAACAAGCATAACATGAAAATTAGATGTTTGTTTCTATAAATCTTTGAAAAAGCAACCAATTTTCTTTCTCTGCTATTTATTATCCCTTCAATTTGCAAAAGCTGAGTAATCAGGAATTCCACACCATGGTTTTAATTGCAGGCACATCCACAAAGTAAGTGCTGATGTGGCATACTCTATTGCTGAGCTTTTGAAAGTGACAACTTTTTCTTTTCTTTTTTATATTTTTAGTAATTAAGGTGGCTTATATAATTATACCACACCCTTATCAGCACAGTATTGTTCTCTAATGTGTGTACTTCTCTTTAATAGTCCAATTACTTGACCGAAAAATGAAGATGATGACAATGATGATAATTGTAATGATAGGTAAAGTTAGTTGTCTACATAAGGTTGTAAGTACTTGAAATGCATTGTTTCATTGAATAATGTCAAGAAAATTATTTAATCATTTCTGAATGCTTCGGAGACAAACTAATCCAACTCATGGGCAACTGCTCTTCTCTGGAGTTCTGTACCACAGAATTTGGACTGCACACTCATTTTCTGTACATGACACTACCCTGGGCTGCTATTTGACTGCTTATCTCCAGCCACTTGTGTATTAGTTATTAATCAATGTATTTCTTGGTCAGTAACACAACTTCAGTGGTGTCTTTTCCCATGGTCTCTCTCATTTTCCACATCTTACTTACCACCAGGTTCTGCAAATTTCATCTCCTAAATCAGGCTTCTCACACTTTGAGATGCAAGAATGCCCTGGAGATCATGCTAAAATGCAGATTCTAATTAGCAAGTAAAGGGAATGTTCAGAGATTCTGCATTTTTCAGAAGTGTCTAGGTGTCCATGTAACAGGGTGCAGCCAAGAGGGGGGACCCAAATAGGGATTTGGAATGGGGTCCAGAACTCAAGGTGTCCAGGAAACATTAGCAAAATATACAGGATGTCCTCCCCCCTCCCCCCAACAGGTGTGAGTTGAGGGAAGGGACACATAGATCAGGAACATGCAGAGCTGTTTTGTACAGCAACAGGTTTGCAGCTAACCTCTGACATGGTCATTTAACATACCTATAACGTTTAACTGGTTTCATAGATATGTTAAATAGCTGTAGCCATGCTTTGAGCCAGGCAGATGGAAGTGACTTCCACCCAAAATGGACCTGGGGGGCAGCTCCCCCTGATCACAGCGCCTTCATGAGAGCTTGGAGAAGATTGGCTTCATGACATGGGGCCACACCTGCCCAGACTTAGGATGGCAGCCCAGTAAACCTGGAAGAATATAGGAATGCTGGCAGATGTAACTGATTGAAGGAGTAGTCAGAAATGAAGCTGCAGAGGAAGATTGGTGTGGGGATTTAAACCCAGAAGCAGCAGTCATGAAGAAGAGAACCACGCAGCTTTGGCAAAGTGGAGACCCCCATGGCTTTGGCCAGAGAGGACCACACAGTTGTGGCAGTAGAAAGGAGAGAACCACAGGCTTTGGCAGAGTGGGGACAATGTGGCTTTGGGGTGCTCCCTTTTGCCACATGGCTTAGGAATCAGGAGATACTTTGCCTGGAAGAAAAGGCCTTAAAGGACTCTTGCTGGTGGGCCATGAGAAGGTGCCACAAGGCTTTGGATTAACCTGGAGATCCTGGCAGTAACGCAGCTGATGCTGCCAGAAGCCTGAATCATGGGCTTCTATTTCTTTTCCTGAGATACGGTACCCAGAGTAGGGCAGAGGGAGAAGGAAGGACTGTGTGCCTCTGTGGGTATCCTAAAGGATATTTTTTGATATTTTAATGAAGATATTAAGTCACTACTCTGTTTATATAGCTTTAAATAAATATTGTCTTTCCTTTTCACAAATCTCTGGCATTGAGAGACGTCTTTTCTCTGGTGGCAGGCATAGTGAACCTAGTCGGGGGTCATTTTGGCAATAGTATATCATACACTGGCCCCCTCTTGGGCCTGTTCTGTAACATCCAGATGCCGTACTGCTAATCCAAGAAGCTCACTTTAAGTAGCAAAGTGAGCAATTGCAGAATTGATCATTGACCTTTCATCCTCAGTTACTCTCTTGACTATGTGAGAGGAAGTGATTCCCTGATCTGTGGCAGAGTTCATGGCAGAAAATGGTTATATTATTATGTAGAACCATATTGAAATAATTGTTTTTTATTACCTATGATCTAATAAAATGGAACTTTTGTATTATTCAATTTCGTAATTACAGTACATATAAATAATAGAATACCAACATACAATGAAAATGTACTTACATGTGTATATGTACATACATACATAGAAAAGATATGAAAGGCTTGCAACCAAATGTTAATAGTTCTTTGATCTGAGTGTTTGAATTATATTTACTTTTCCCCTGCATTTTCGTAACCTTTTGGTTACATGGGAAAATGTGTAATTTTAAAATAAATAAGTTAAAAGTCCAGTGTTTTTATAACCAATTATCAATTTTCCTGCACTGACAATTTTGAGCTCATTTTCAGTAAGCTAAAGTTGGGGATACTTCAAAGTATTTTCTGCCGATGGTGATGTGATAATATATGTTATTAGAAAAAGTAATTTCCAGTTATTGTATTGAAATTCAGTAATTACTTTTTCAATAAAGAAAGTGAAAACTATTAAAAGCAAAAATGTGAACTAAATTAGCTTTATATCGTATACTTAATTAAACTATCATAGCAAGAAAGTAATGAATTAAGATAATTTGAGGATAGGAAGAAGGCTTCACAATGCAGAGATTTAACATTCTTCTAAAATCCATTAAAATACTCCAAAAGAAGATCACAGCAAAGTGAGTAGCCCACAAGATACTTCAGAGAAATTACACTGTGCATGCTAAGTAGGTAGGGGAGTTTTTTTTTGTTTCCAGAGTTTTAGAGGCTCAAGCACAGAGCAGCTCAAGCATGCAAAGGGTGGCTTAGTGACAGTGGCCTGAACAAGAAAGGTGAGTTTTCCACAGGCTTCACCACTTTAGAGAACAGCGAGATAGTACTATCCTTTAGGAATGTGTTCTTTCAAGAAATCCATACAATTTGTGAGCAGTAACTGATATCTAAGCATTTCACTTATTATAAAGGGTATGCACAAAAATAGCAGGCTCTCACTATACCCCTGCTAAAAGTTCTGCAAGGAACTCCTAGTGCATCTCGAATAAAAGTGTGTTCCCTTACAGTTGCCTGCAGGGCCTGTGGGGCCTGTGGCCTGCATGGGCACCAGGTGTTGCCTGTCTCTGCAAAGGCACTGCCCATCATTCACATTGGCTTTCTCTCTATTTCTAGAATCAGCCAAACTCATTTCCATCCTATGCCTTTGTGCCTGCTGTTCCTCTTACCAGAAATATCCATTCTTCTGTTCTTTGCAAGGCTAGGAGCTTGTCATGGACTCAAAAGCCACCTCCTTCGAGCTCTCCAACCATCAGCCAAATCAAAATAATCCCCTATTCTTACTCCAGTCATTTCCTGTCATATCACTTGTTTAGGTACAGTTCTCATTATAGTGTGTACTACCATCTAACACTCCTTTTAATCTGTGGACTCCATAAGGGAAAGCAGGATGCATCCCAAGTTCTTAAAACCATGTATCAATGCCAAGGCCATCATGAGAGTGGCCGGAATTGTTTCATTTGTGTATAGTTAGATTTTTCATTCCAACTACAATGGGCAGAGGCAAAATCTGGAGAGACCATTGACCCCAACTTTCTACAGAGTCCCAAATAGAGCTGAGCCAAGTAGCTCTCTTGACAAAAATGCCACATTGCTTTGGTTTCTGTTATTTGTTTGTTTCACCTTACTTTTATATGAACCAAATAGTCAGTAATCAGATAATTGACACAACTCAGTATTAACTTGTATCAATTTGGATACATCAAGCACCTGGAGATTCTGGAATAAACACCTAAAAAGTCATTTACCTACCTGAGAATTATTGTATTCTTTGCCATATTCTCAATGATTTTTTAAAATTTAATTTTTATGTTTCTTTCCTCAGTACCATTTAATGCCCTTATATCCCCTACTCCCCAGCTCAATGAATTTTTAAAGTAAAAATTTACTTCATGTAATATGGATTATAGAGTGTTTTTCATTGTCTAAACTTTAATATTATTTTAATTATTTTCAAAATACATGCCAGCTCAGCTGTAGCACGTAGTACCCTCTGCAGCCATTTTTCACCAGCCCCGCACTCCTGGCCTTGAGAGCAACGGGAGCGGAGTAGAGTCTCACCAGTCCTTATCCTTTTACCCTTGAGGGTGCTCACAGGTATTTTCAGGAGTCCTTGAAAATGTGTTTCCCTCTAAGAGGTATGATGAAGTAAACACAAGTTTGAGAATCATTGAGAGAAAAGTTAAATGAAGGAGGACTTACATTTAAAATGCTAATATTTCTAGGAGAACAAAGTTTCTATCAGTCATTTGTGTTATAGAGTGATTTTGCTTAATCACCTTGTTTTTCCTAATGCACAGCTGAGACTAGCTACTCTGTGAGAATAGAAGCTTTGCTAGAAAGAAAAAAGAAACAGTAATTTTACATCATGAAGCTACTACTCTTGTTCTTCAAGCAGAAGAAGGAAGTCGGTGATGATGAGACTGAGACTTCGTATGCTGAGATAAGCTATCATTTTAAATTTTGCTCATTGGCCTTGAGTTCAGAAAAAGCAAATAAAATTACCTGTTTTCACCTTTACTGTTGACATAATATATAATTTAGACTATACCCCCCTGGCCCTGGCTGGTATTGCTCAGTGGATTAGGTGTTATAACGCAAACCAAAAGGTTACCAGTTTGATTCCCTGTCAGGGCACATGCCTGGATTGTGAGCCAGAACCCCAGTTGGGAGTGTGCAAGATGCAACTGATCAATGTTTCTCTTACACATCGATGTTTCCCTTCCTTTCTCCCTCCCTTCCCCTCTCTCTGTAAATAAATAAATAAATAAACAAGCAAACAAACAAATAAATAAATAAGTAAGTAAGTAAGTAAGTAAAATCTTAGACTATATCCCTCAGTGGTTTATTTAATTTCTTACAGTTTCAGACAACTTTTATTGGTTAACTTGGAAAACTAGTCACCAAACCATAATGCATTCTGAATTTTAAATTCAGTATATGAATTCTTTAGCTCTTTAGACTATAACCTCTCAAGTGTGGGACTCCATTTAATTCACTGCTGAAATTCCAGGGCCCTGTCTATAGCCTCTGGAATAAATTTTCAGAGAACACTTTTGAGTACAAGTATTGTGATTTGGAGACACAGTTCTTCATAAGTTGGGACCTGTATTTCAGGTTTTCTAATTTAAAAAAGATGTTTATTTCTGATCAATTCATATGGATCAAAGATGGTATCTCACATTCTTTTCTCAGGCCCTTTCCGTGGAGAAAAACATAGGATCTTGCTGGGCATCAGCCTCCCAGCAGGTGACAGTAGGGCTTAGTCAGGGGCAGAGCTGCCAACAACTTACTTGACTGCTGGCAGAAGGTCACCTAAAAGAGTGAGAGACAGCTGTTTCTCACCTCAGTCAGGTGGCAACTAGGGGCGAAAAACTTCAGTGAAACACACACACACCATGATCTATTTTCATTGCCTGTGCTAAATGAGCAGCATGCTCTCTATTTTATGAACTTTATAAAACACACAGGACTCAAAATACAACAGGGGGACAAACAAAATTTGAGTAGAGTTTACTTATATATTTCTTTCAATCATTCAGGGACCAGAAAGGAGCCTGACCCCAATTTCCCTAAGAAGTCATCAAGTTATTGCACTGGCAAAGTGATTGGATGCAGGGAGAATTAATGAAGCCAAAATGCAACTACCGAGTGAAAAAGACTTGAAACAAGTTTAGAAATGTGGAGGAAAAAAGTACTCACTTTTCAGCTTCTTATGCATAAGTGAGGGCAGGGAAGAATAATGTGAATATCTTCCCTTTACAGCTCAGACTAATTTGGCATGCCATTATAATTTCTGGCTCAGTTAGCAAATGACTGGAAACACTGCTTTCTGCAATTTTCCATAAAATATGACAATTCTATAAGTTGTTCTATTGATGTACTTGAAACCAACCCAAGACAGGAGTGACTATTATTCTTAATTTTTATTGCTAGGGAGGTTTTATAAGTGCCCATGTGGGACTACCATCTACATACTATGATTATGAATTTGGGGAAAGATCTGACCAATTGAAGGAATGAAGATGCCTAGAATTCCACTATTAGGGATGAGTTCCTTTGGATCAATATTTTGACCTCTAGAATAAGATTTTTTTCATATGAATATATTTGAGGAGATTATAATAAGAAAGCACCACTGATATCTTCACATGAGCAGGGTCATGAATGTCTTGAAGTCATTGGATGGGCAAGAGAAAAGAAAATAGGTTTAAGAAAAGATACAGGAATAAAATGTTTTAAAACCTGGCTCAAGTTCTGAAGCAAGACACTTGAGACAGGTACTATTTTTCCTTACACACATGGTACTCTTGGTAAATTAACTCTTTGAAATTTTATGGTTCATATTTGTAAAGTGAGTGATAGAAGAGGAAGTTGACAAGGATAAGACAGAAAGACAAATTAACACTACATAATCGGGTTGCCCATCTAGGATTTTGATCACAGTGGCTCTTCTGAGAACCCTTGTATGATATGTCTGAGTTTGTACATCAGCTCCAGACTACCATTAGTCAAGAACTGCCCCCCACACATGGACTTCCCTGTACAAGGTTATGCATATACAAGTGCAAAGTGCTGTCAGTTTGACCTGAAAGTGACTAGTGGAAGTCACAACAGAGACTGGAGTAAGAGGTAGGATGGGGGACATTTTAAATGTTACAAAAGAAATGCCCAATGCATACTTTCTTAGTTATAAATCAAGATAGTCTGCTTGGGACTACTTACAGAAGGTTATTGTAAAAGTAAAATGGGATGATGCACTTGTGAATTTTATGTTTATTCGTTTAGTTATTTCATAAGTTTTCTCTCTATATAAAGTAAGCCCTATAAGAGTAGGCAATTTGTTTGACTCACTCTTGTCACTTGTTCTTACTTAATATTTGTTGAATAATTGAAAGAACAAAAATAGTTGCTTTTATATTTTAACTAAGACATTTTTAATAGAATAACAGCACATTCATTCTTTTTTTAAATTTTGTTTATTTATCTTAAGAGGGGAAGGGAAGGAGAGAGGAAGAGAAACATCAATGTATGGCTGCCTCTCATAGGTCCCCTGCTGGGAACTGGCCTGCAACCCAGGCATGTGCCCTGACTGGGATCGAACCGGGATTTTTTGGTTTGCAGGCTTGTGCTCAATCCACTTAGCTACACCAGCCAGGGTTTAACTAAGACATTTTTGCTTGTATTTTAAATCTGAACTGCCAGTTCTCTTTAAGTACCTTTTCTTTTCAATTACCTCTGTTTTTAGTATTTTTGCTTTGATATAATTTTCTATGTCTAATAAATACATTATGGGCCTTTTCAAGTCTTATTTACTTTTAGATATCTTAATTTACTTTTATATTATATCATTGATTTCTTTAAATTTTTACTAAACATGCCTTTAACTTTAATGATTTTGCTCAGAGATTATTCTTGTTTCCAATCTACTTTGTTTTTCTTGTAAATGAAATGGCGTATGTTTTTGGATTAGCATGTTTTATCACTGTAGTCTTATTTGATCATCACCTAGACACTGACTGGCAAAAATGATAAGGGAGAATTAAACTCCCTCCCTATTCTTGGGACCAGAAAGCTGAGGAGTGTTTTCAAACTGAGGTGCACTGATCCTCTCACTTCTTCTTTTCACTACGCCACATGGGGTTCACTGTGTGAAATTACTGAAACAAGCTAATTTGAAATCACTGAAATTATTCTCAAGAAAAGCTGGAATATAGCAACATTTATTGTAAAGATTCAGTTAACATAAAATGCTACTATAGTCACTACCCACTTAATTATTTGTTTTTGCATAATCTGTTTACTATGTTCTGAATGCTTTAAATCTGTAAATGTGATAATAAAATGAAGAAGTTAAGCTGATATTGATGATTATGCTTAATTGACCATTTGATTTCCATGTCCCCTCAGAAACAGTCAGTATAACTCATTTTTCTCCCCTACTCAAATAGTTGCCTTCAGATTCTATAAGCCCAATATTCTAATTCTATGAAATTTTCTTTCTATGACTTTCTGCAAGAGTCAAATGTAAATACAAGGAACTGTAACACAGTTAAATGTATATAATTATAAAATGTATATATGTCAAAGTAAACACACACACATATAACTCAACCATTTCTGCTCACCTACAAAATGAAACAAAATACTAGTAATTCTCATTATTAGTATATTCAATGGAAATAGTGGAACACACACACAACTTTGATTTAGTAGGCTGAGACTCAGCTTCGCTATCTGACTTTGAGAAACAGAGTGACTTTAAGTCTCTGTAATTCCTTTACTCTCCTTAGTTATAAATCAAGACAGTATCTGCTTGGGACTACTTATAGATTGTAAAAATAAAATGGGATGATGTATTTGTGAAAGAAGTTAAAATAATAAAAATGGTATCATAAAATTTATGTGCCTTGTAAAATCAAGAAAAAATATATGTTTTTCTTATGAAAAAATGATACATGAGGATTATGGAGAATTTGGATGGTGCAGGTTAGGAGAGACCAAGGTGGATAGCCCTGGACACTCATCCACTTGCCCACTTCAGTGGTTGAGCAAGAAGCTGGCTCTGCAGATCTAAGATAACTCAATGGAAAGACAGGCAGATTCCAGAAGTTGAGCTCATGACATCTGACTCTTTTTGAAAGACTATTTTCTCTATTAGGATGATTCTATTATTACATATTTACCTGGACATTTCCTGTATTTCTTAATTACACAGGTAACTGCACAGCAGTGGGTTTCTCTCTACCAGCTTGCTTTTCACAGCACTTCAAGCTCTGCTGGTTCCAGCATATCTCTTGATGGAAAAACAATATTGGCTTCTGTATCATCTGCTCTGACATTGCTATCAATGAACCTTTCCATGTGCCTGTACCATGTGTCACAAAGAGTGGGTATAGCTGCACCCTTTAGCACAAAAATAAATTAATAGATGCATAAATAAATATTAAGCCAGCAATTCCACACTCCCTGGACGATCACTTATTGATGTTTTAACATTTTGAATTCATTTAGAAGCATTCAAATATTTGGAGATTCACAGACAAAAGCAACTCACTTGTGTGAGCTTTTCCAGTCATCACCAGGGCAAACTGAATAACAGAGATGCAACAAGGAGATTTAGAAAAAACATAGCTTTTGCCTCTGAACCCTGTGTGTGGAGAGACTTCACTTTGTTGAATGGAAGTTTCCTGATATTGTTACACCCTCTCTGTAAAAGTTAGTTTGTGCATACTCATTTATGTTATTCTGTTTATTCGGCTATTTTTTGTTAACTATAAATATATAGCACTTTGTGAGAATCTTAAGAGTGGTCAAATTCGCTTGAATCTAAATCATCTCCTATATCTTAGGGAATGAAAATAATAACATGAATTTATGAAATTACATTGGTACTTAGGTTGCTGCTTACTTTGACTGATTAGAAGTCATTAAGATTTTCCAAAGAATATACAATTCACACATTAAGGAGATTTCATCAAGGAGAAAATGAAGTAAATCAGTTGCCCCTTATTTGCAGTTTTGTTTCTCACTGTTTCATTTACCCCTGATCAATTAAGGTCTGAAGATATTAAATGGAAAAATTTAGAAATAAAGAATACATAAGTTTTAAATTGCATGACATCTGGGTAGTGTGATGAGATCTAGAGTTATATAGTCTGCCCCACCGAGGACATGAGTCATTCCTTTGTCCAGCATTTCCACCCTCTATACAATACTCACCTGCTAGTCAGTAGCTCTCTTGGTTATTCGATTGACTGTCACTGTATGGCAGTGTTTGTGTTCAAGTCACCCTTATTACTTAATAATGCCACATTCATATAAGTTTTTATATTATAATTTTTCAATTTTATTATTATTCATTTTTAATCTCTTACTGTAACTAACTTATAAATTAAACTTTATCATATGTATGTATATATGAAAAAACATAGCATATATAGGGTTCAATACTATCCATAGATTCAGACATCCACTGGAGATCTTGAAATATCCCCTGCACATAAGAGGGGATTACTAGATGGTAATTTATCACTTCCTCATTTCCTTAAAGCAAAGCTATAATAATGGTTGATAGAGTTAGCCATCAACCATTATTATCATCCTCCATTATACTACATCCAATAAAACCACCCTACATTATCACAACTATATCATCTGCATTGTCCCATATGACCCTGTGATTTAGACCGGGCAGATGAATTATTCTTTTCTCCCTTTCTCCCTCCCTCCTTGCCTCCCCCCTTTCCTTACTTCTCTTATCTTTCTCATGTTTTTCTCATTAAAACAATTTTGGAATTCTTGATAACCATGGTCACAGAAGTGTGAATGGTTAAATTTCACTTAATGAAATAAAAACACTACAGAATTCCAGGGTGCTATGAGATGATTTTCATACAGTTCTGGACACCCCTAATGCCAGAATATGGTAAAGGAGATGTTATCACAGATCAGGGCATGTCGTAAGCAAGCCAGGGAATCAAATGGAATGTAAGGTCAAATTGGACTTATGCAGGGATATAAAGTATGAACTGATATCAGATTAGATTGATATCAGCTTGAAAAGATTCAGTCATGAGTCAAATTTTATATAATATAAAGGCAATAGGTTCCCTGTAAAATGAGAACTCTCTGATACCCTAGTTATAATGTAACTTGGATAAGTAACTGTTTATGACCTTGGCTAGCTCCCAGAAAAAGGGCTCTTATTTTGTTAACATTTAAAGTCACCCTGGAACATCTGTATCCATATTTAAATCTTCAGAAGAGTTTAGTTGCCTAAAATGGTTTTTCTTGTGGGTACTTAGCTAAATATTTATGAAACAAAGAGTTCCTCATTTATGAGAAGAACATTTAGTCTTTACAACCATATTCAAAAGACAAACCAAGAGTTTTTTCCTGTCTACAAGTTTCACAGGGATGTATACTAACCATCATCCTAGGACTCCATACTCTGCAACACTGGATGTTTCAAGTCCTGAGGTTTCAATTCTATTGGACCAAAGGTTAAGGCTCAGTACATCCATGCGCTCCAAGATAGCTACTGCCTGCTACTGAATCAACCAACGTGTTTAAGAAGGGGGGTATAGATTATACATTGATTTTATAAATACTGTAAGTAATTGTAACACTATTAAACTGTGTGTGTATTGTCTTTCATTCAATTAAGTTCATGATTTGTTTTAATACGCTAGAAAGTTATAACAGAGATTGGGAAGACCCAAATCTCCATTTTATCTTCCACCTAACCATATAGGTGAACTTTGTGTTCCAGCCTTCGGTGGGATTAGGTGCTGCCATGTGACCAATAGTTCTTGCATGAAAGTGTCATATACCACTTCCAGGCCTGCTTTATGCATTCTCCTGTGCTGCCTTTCATGATTTCTCTTCCTCTTTTTTAAATCTCAGTTTGATTAATACAGGTCCAGTGGTATATTCCAAGATTTTAGATCTTAACAAAGCCATTAGATGGAACGTCTGGAACTCTAAATAATTGCACAGAGAAGAAACAACTTTCCCCCCACCCAACTTAAACTGAGTATAATATGAATAGGAAGTGAAACTTTATTGCATTAAGTCATCAAAACTCAGGATTGTTACAGATTTATAAGCTTCAACTAAGGTGTGACTCAATAGATATTTTAAAATGTGGCATATATAATCAGATCATATTATATGAAAGTGAAGGTTTCAACCATAACCAATGAAACTTATATTTTAATAAGCCAAAGTTTCTGCATATATAATACATTATCATCTTGTATTTTGAAAATCAATTCTGATCTTCTGAACCCAAGAGGAAGGCTTAGTCTACTATTGCAAAAATAAACCTTTAATATTACTTAAACATAATGACAATGATAATGATGATGATACATGGTGATAATGATAATGATATCAATGAGGTTATTGAATTAGTCACTTTTTAAAATCCTCACCAATGGAAATGTTTTTATTAATTTGAGACAGAGAGAGGAAAATCAGTGTGAAAAACATCAATCAGTTGTCTCTCATATATATCCCAACTTGGGACTGAATCTGCAATGTAGGTATGTGCCCTGACTAGGAATAGAACCCACAACTTTTTGGTGTATGGGACAATTCTCCAACCAACTGAGCCAGTCAACCAGGGCTGAATTAGTCATCTTTATAGTATATCTCTTTAAATTATCTCATCCTTAATCATATTCAGGATGAACACAATTATTCCCATTTTAAAGTTATTGAAACTGAAACCCAGACTATATTAAGTAACTAATAAAATTAAAATTCAGGTCTTAAAACTGTTGTCTCTAAAGTCCATGCTTTACTATTACCCTTCAATTTTTTAGGCAGATCCTGTCACTAAACTGTGGGTACACATGAGTCTACTTAAAGTGTATAAGCTCCTTGGGAATGTCACTTGACAGCTGTTACTATAAAGCATCTTGTTACTGCAGATCAAGGCATTTCTGTTTAATGATGTCATTAGCATAGCCAGGACATTATATTGCTTTTAAGAGATATATAGTCATCATTTAAATATTTACTGCTTCTGGCCTCAAATTTATTATTGATAGCAGCTTTGAGATGAGGATTTAAAGACTACATTTCTTTCTTATGCCCTGTCATAAAGGATTTTTGCACAAGACAATCAGCATTTCTGAAATGGCTGCTTTTTCCTAACCGATTGTATCTGATCAAACTTCTTTTTTTATGTGCTGTTAATGACTGTAATAAGTGGCTTCATGTTAGGGATTGAAATGGGACAATTGCCAACTTCCCAAAACCTTTTCTAGAAGAAATATAATTTTATAGGAATGATATATCCAAATGTAACGCTTAAAAGGGAGATCTAAAAAATTGCTATAGACTGGATGTTTATGTCCCCCAAAACTCATATGTTGAAACCTGACCCCCATTGTGATGCTATTTGGATGTGGGCCTGTGGGAGGTGATTACATTAGCGGAGTGGAGCCCCTATAGTATAGAACCCAGAGAACACCCTTCCCCTCCACATGAGGACACAGTGAGAAGACAATGGCCATCTGTAAGCCAGGAAGTGGACCCTCACCACACACCAAATTCAACAGCATTTTAATCTTGGACTTACAAAAACTGTGAGAAATAGATGTTGTTTAAGCCATTCAGTATATGGCAGTTTTGTTCTACAGCCTATAAAGACTAAGACAGAAACTGGTACTGAGAAGCAGAAGGCTATATGAGACATATCTAAACATGTGGAAGCAGCTTTGGAACTTGGTAATGGATAAAGGCTGGGGGCTTTTTGAGGTACATGCTAAAAAGACCTTCCATTGTTGTCCATGGACCTTTAAAGGTGATTCTGGTGAGAATCCAGAAAGAAAGAGGAAGAGTGTAAAGAAAGTTTGTTTTCTTAGAAAATACCTGCATAACCATGAACAAAATATTGGTTGACATATGGACCATTCTGATCATTTCTCAGGTGGAAATGAACCACAAGTTATTGGAAGCAGGAGAAAAGGCAATCCTTGTTGTAGAATTACAAAGAACGTGGTAGAATTGTGTTTGTGTTTTATAAAAGGTAGAGCATTTAAGGGATGAAATTAAATATTCAGAAGAGATTATTTAGCAAAAAATCTTGAAATAGAAGCCTGGCTCCTTCTAACAGCTTATACTAAAATACCAGAAGAAAGAAACGACTTAAAGATTGAGTTATTAAGAAAAAAGAAAGCATAACTTAAAAATTAAAAAGTATATATTTTCAGCATATTCATATTGCCAAAAGTGAGAACCCTAAGGTTGTGGCCAGGAGACCATTAGATAAGGAGATTAGTATTGATAAACCATCTTCATAGAGGCTAGGCACCATTCTATAAGACACTGAAAAAATGATCATATGACCAATGAATGAATGATCATCAGGGCTGCTATACCCATTTTACTCAGAGGGCATGGCCTCCTCTTAGATTTCACAGGACAGAGCTGCCTAAAGCTGCAGGGCTATGATCTCAGCCCAGAAAAATCACAGGTGTAGGATGCCAGTTCAGCACAGCCTCAAGGACCAGGCAGAGAGCTGCTGTGAAGTCTTCCTACCAAGTCTTGAGGAGATGATGGTGTCACCCTAGTGAACTTGGATTTCAGAAGATTAAGCCAAAGCGGGTTATTTTAACCTTAGGGTTAAATTTTGTTTGCCTTCTTAGGTTTTAAACTTCCTTAGGACTCATTTCCCCTTTCTTCTGTCTTCTTTCTCCTTTTTGGAATAGGAGTCTTTATCCTATGCCTCAGCTACCATTGTATTTTAGAAGCTCATAACTTGTTCAGCTTCACAGGTTTACAGCTGCAGTAGACTTTGCCTTGGGATAAATTGTACCTTGAGTTTCACCTATGTCTGATTTAGATGATATTCACGTAAGACTTTGGACTTTGACTTTAAAGTTGGTGATGGAGGCCCTGGCTGGTGTAGCTCAGTGGATTGGATTGAGCACAAGCTTTGAACCAAAGGGTTGCAGGTTCAATTCCCAGTCAGTGTACACACACAAGTGGCAACCACACACTGATGTTTCTCTCTCTCCCTTTCTTTCTCTCTTTCCCTCTCTAAAAATAAATAAATAAAAATCTTTTTAAAAAGTTGGTGATGGAACAAGTTAAGAATTTTGGGGGTACTGGGGTGAAATAAAAGCACTTTGCATGTGAGAAGACACATGAATTTTGAAAGGCCAAGGCTAGAATGCAATAGACTCAATGCTTTTCTCCTACCACCCAATTCATATGTAGAAACCAAGTGAATCCTCAATGTGATGGTATTTGGTGGTTGTGCCTGTGGGAGGTTATTAGAAAATGAGGGTAGTGCCCTTATGAATGGGATTAGCACCCTTATAAACAGTCTTCAGGGAGGTCTCTACTAGCACCTTGATCTTGGACTTTCTAGTCAGCAGAACTATAAAATAAGTATGTGTTGTTTAAGTCATCTTGTCTATATTGACAGACTGAGACAAATCTCTTCAAAGATGTCTGTGGGTAACACATTCCTAAGGTCATGATTTGTAAGGTGAAAATCCCCTGGGAAGTTCTAGGGAGAGCTTGGGGTAGGGACAGCTCCCAGTGATGCTAGAGGCATCACTTCTAGCACAGGGCGGTATTGCCTAGGGCACAGAATTACAGGGTTTGAATACAACTTGTTGATCTTTTTTTTATATTAAAAAGAATAGATGAGAATATGGTCATTAGAAACAATATAATTTGCCTGTTCTCAGAGAGTATGTTTTCTTTTTTTGCTTTTGTTTTTATTTTTTTAATTATATTTAGTTATTTTTCAATTACATTTTTTTTGTCTATTTCTCCCATCCCAACCCCCCGCCCCTTGCTCCCCACCACCCTCCCATTTCCACCCCCCTTAGTTCTAGTCCTTGTGTCCTTCCTATTTGTTCCTCCAAATCCCTCCCCCTTTTTTCCCTTAATGTCCATTCCCTCTCCCCTCTGGTCACTGTCCCCTTGTTCTCTATTTCAGTGTCTTTGTTTTTATTCTGCTTGCTTGTTTGTTTTGTTGTTTAGCTTCCTGTTAAAGGTGAGATCATATGGTATTTGTCTTTCAGCGCCTGGCCTATTTCACTCAGCATGCTTTCCAGTTCCATCCATGTTGTTGCAAAGGGTAGTAGCTCCTTCTTTCTCTCTGCTGCATAAAATTCCATTGTGTATATGTACCACAATTTTTTGATCCATTCATTTACTGATGGGCACCTAGGTTGCTTCCAACTCTTGGCTATTGTAAATTGTGCTGCTATGAACATTGTGGTGCATAGGTTCTTTGAAATTGATGTTTTAGGATTCTTAGGATATAATCCTAGCAGTGGAATTGCTGGGTCAAAAGGCAGGTCACTTTTTATTTTTCTGAGAAAATTCCATACTGTTTTTCATAATGGTTGTACCAGTCTGCGATCCCACCAACAGTGAACAACTTTTGAAAAGAACTAAATATTGTGTAATGCCTGCAACAACTGTTTTTAATCCAATAACTGCAGATTTTTGTATGGTAAGAATTATTAAACCTATTGTTTATAATTATGTGAAAACAGATCCTTAAATAATCTTTTTGACTACCACCACATTCTCTATAGATATTACTTTATCTCCTCTCTGATAATTTAGATTTCTTTTCCAGAATTCTCAATGCTCCAAAAGGTTTGTTTCTCTACTCACTTCTATCTCTAATACTTATTATTCTCATAGTTCACACTAATTTTATTTAATTTAAGCAACTGAAACTTGAATATATTACTTGAAAACTTGCTCTAATATCATTTACTTAGTTTGTACAACAAACATTTTTAAACATTTTTCTATTTATCATAATGAGCAAGACCCAGGAAATGCAGTTATTGATTGCTGGTAAAGTGAATCTCTTTAAAAAATGATTCTGATTTGTAGCATTTGCCACTTTCCATGGTATAAATAGTCTCATCACAATGATTTCAACTGCCAAAGATTTAGCAAATGGCTCACCAACTTCTTGTACATATAAATCAGTACTCCTGAGTTTATACATGGCAACTGAATTTACACCACTGGAAGTGAATTAAAATTCGGTGCCAGCTCCCAGTGAGCTTATGGCGTGGTATGGAAGATAGGCGTTCAATTTAAGAAAATAATTAACTCTTGGGTAACAATTGCTGTAATGAAAGTGTTTATTAGAGAGACATCACAAAGGAAGGAATGATCAATAATTTGGAGGATGGAAGTCAAGACAATTTTCTTTGAAAAAGTTGCTTGAATCTGCAACCTTGGGGATGAGTGTGTTTTTTCCCCTGGACATAAGCAGCTAATGTCATTTAAACAGATGGGGTGGTGTGTTCAAAGGCTCTAATGTGTGCCTTTCTATGGCATGGCTGTTTAAACAGGGGAAGCTGCCAAAATAGGTGAGGTAGCTGGGCATCAAATCCTGGAGGGTTTTGGGTTCTCTCTCTAATTGCTGTTTAGTTTTTCACTCAATTAGATAAACTTCATGACGAAGTTTTCTCTAAAACTTTGTCTAACTCTGTGCTATATCTAAAATCAGTGTGTTTTCCCATCCTGTCTTCAAAACTCATCTCATTCACTGACCCCTCTGGGAAGATATTTCTGACCCCTTCTCCTTGCACTCCCATTCTCTCCTGCTTTGTGCGTTCAATCCCAGTGAACTTTCTCCCCTTCAGGGTAATTCTCCTGTGCCTTTGTGCATTTATTAAATGGTATCTCTCTCTCTGTCACCCAGAGTGGTAGTTCCTTCAGGTCTTGGACTACCCATCCTTGTTTTTATTGCCAGAGCTTAGAATAGTGTAAGATATATGAGGGGACAACCAATATTTATGAATTGTGTTGAATTAATGCTATGCTTGATTGTAATTCAAAAGTAAAACAGAGAGTACTTGGATTCTAATTGTCAGGAATGTGAATAGCCTCTGCATTTTGGCTTTACCATTCTAATTAATGCTACCATATACTAAGAAGGAATGCTTTCTAAGAGTTCAGAATAACATTGTTTAGAGAATTAAAATTTACTAGGCCCTTCAGTCTGCTAAAATCTTTCCTCAAGCTGAAATTTATCTAGTTTAAATCTAGCTCAAGCAAGATTATATTATAGCTGATAAGAAAAAGGAAGAATTCCATGATGCCCAGAAGTGTGATAGAAATGTTGATTATTCAATTTCTGTATACGGCTTTAGGACATATCTACTCTTGGCACCAACATAAGTCTACCCCAATGACCAGAAACCCAACATTCCCTTTTAAAATCAGTGAATTTCAGGGCAGCAAAGGACTTTTAAATGTCTACATTGACACCTCTTAACTTAAACAGTACACTGGTTTGGACTCTAGAAGTAGAGTCTACTGGACATATTATGACATTTAGCTGTTACATAATATAACTAGGATAATAAGAATAAGTAAATTTTGGAGTTATTGTGAAGACTAAATGAGATGATATTTATATGGTGTCTTCCCTCTACTCACACCTACATTCATGCTCTTATGGAATCATTGCATCATACTGAGTCAAGGTGGAAATCAGGACCCAGACTGGTTGAGTCCAAATTCCATTTTTTTCCTACTTACTGGTTCTATCATCTTAGGTAGATTACTTAGGCTTCAGATTTCTCATCCCTATAGTGAGAATAGTAATGGTAACTACTACAAAGGATTGTTATGAGAGTTAAATAATATATGAAATTTAAAACATGGTCTGGCCCATAATTAATTGGAGATGCAGTTGAGCAGTAGGCTAACATTAGATCAAATAAGTAATTGAATATCATGCTTCAGGAAAAGAAGTTAACTCCTGTAGGGTTCTTACTTTATATTTTCATATTCTTGTGAAGTTTTGGCCCACTGATATTATTCATTCATGACCATTCTAATGCACTTCTATAACCTATATTATTATTTGCAATCATGATAAATATAGTCATTTCTGCTTCACAAGTAGCTTCTGAACATCAAAACTATGTCCAACATTTTATAAAAGTCAATTTCCTTTTAAAAAACTAAGTGTTAGGGTGTAATTTTTTAAATCAATTATTTGACATTAACAGAGTTCCCTAAAACATCCTGCATCTTTATTTTGTTTGTTTCTCTAATAAGCAAGCATGCCTTAGGATTACTTTTTTCCTGTCAAAGGTCCAAATATGCTGCTCTTTAACAAGCATGATAATAAAAACAAGTCTCAAGGCCCCACTCACTCACTGTCATACTTAGCAGGGTTATGGGATGCTGTGTATGGACAGCAGTTGCTTGCCTAGGATATATGCAGGCCCTCATAAGGGTCTCAATTTCACTATATATCTATTGTTCATTACAAAGTATAAGCTCCTTGAAGACAGGAATTGTATTTAATCAACCTTAATTCCTCAATTCCTTAACCCCCAGCACAAAATTTGACCCACACTGGGTATGTTGAATAAATAAACATAAATAAATATAAATATTTGATATTCTTAGCCACTAAGTTACTGTGGGTTACTGATGTTCTCTTTTTTATTTGACTGAGTGTGTGTGTGTGTGTGAATACTGGCATATGACTATTTAAAGAGCAGGCAATACAAACAGGGATTATATCTATATGAATCACTCCATGAGTTGATTGTGTATGGATTTCATTACATTTTACATGTAGGCTTTTGCAGTGATTTTTCTAGGGCCTAGTAGGTTGAGATTCCTAAAATCTGATATCAAGTGTACATTGGTTCTTTATGGAAATGCAAACACTTTAGAAATGTGCTAGGAATAAAAATTCTTGCTTTAATTTTCAATTATACCATGCAAGATAAAGGACATTAATTTAAAACCTGTTATGCTTAGCCCCTATGGAGAGTGGGTAATAGAAAGAACAAATGTTCTTTGATTCTGCATTACATTTGAAATCCATTATATATGTTTTGGAAAAATAAATCAAGTTTTTTTAGTTATAATCTACATAAAATAGAAGTCCATGATATTGTCTGACAAATGTGTATAGTTAGGTAACCACACAACAATTGAGAGAGACAACTATATCATCCCCCAAATTTTGCTTGTGGCCTGTGTGGGTAATTTCTTTCTCATACTGCCAGCTACTGGAAACCATCAATCTGATCTGTGCCTAAGATTTTTGCCTTTTCAGGAATGTTATATTAAAAAATTTATAGAGCTCTGGTCAGTGTAGCTCAGCTGGTTAAAACGTTATACCAGCTGATTAAAATGTTATACACCAAAAGGTTGAAGTTCGATTCCTAATCAAAGCACCTTCCTAAGTTGCAGGTTTGATTCCCTTTCGGGTGTGTGTGGGAGGCAACCAACTGATGTCCCTCTCTCACACCCATGTTTCTCTTTCCCTTCTTCTCTCTCAGAAATCAATGAACATATATAAAAATGTATATCTTATGTAAGCTTTTTGTCTGCCTTCTTTTCTAATATGGTTAATTTAATTATTACCAAGAACACTATTAGGTATGGGTTGTTATTCCAGTTTTATGAATTAAAAATTGAGGCTCAGTTAAGAAACACACATTGAGATAGGAAAAAATTAATCTACAAAGTATGATGTTTATAGAGAAATTTCCATACTGTGAATTAGAGTGATATATAATTGTTTATCAGTCAAGGTATGTGAGCTCCTACATCTTACAAAACTCTAAGACAAATACATGCTGTGTTTTGAATTTTAAAGAAAATAATGAAAGGGACAGCAATTTGGAGCAATATACTATAAAAATAATTTTAAGTTCTTTCACTCTAAAAGATGATTTTATATCCCAGAAAAGAATATTAGGGTAATTCTGATATAATGTGAGAATTGAGGCAAAAATCTTTACCAGGAGAAATAATTTAGACTCTACAATAAAGTTTTCTTCAATAGTTAATCTTCCTTGATACATATTATTGATGCTACTGTACTGGCCTGAGGATGAAGGGTGCTATGAGAAGTAATTTATCTTCTTTGGAAAAAACAGTGGTGCTAATTATATGCTTGTTATATGCTTAGATTGTGGGACTTTTATATATTTTTTAAAAGCTAGAAATGTTTAATGTTTAATTAGCCTTAGATAGGATTAAAATTATACATGACTATAGAAAAACATGCAATTTTTGGAAGTATTCTATGGATTAAAAATCACATATCCCCCTTCCCAGTTCAATTCAGAAAGTCATGTGAGCTTCCTCTGTGCTAGGCTGTGGCCTCCTTTCCTATTTCCATATCAGTTGACATATGGATGCTCTCTCTAAGATGAAAGGAGATCCTTTAGAAAATAATTACTCTGTTTTTGTGTCCAGGTTATTGTCTTCAAGAATCTATTGCATTCTTTGAAGAAGAAGCCAGACACTGACTTTGTTTTTCTCAAGTCATTCATTCTTCTGAGGGTGGACTCTCTCTGGGGACTCTGGCTGCTGAATCAGGAGAGTGATGAGGAACCATACAGGCAAAAAAATGAGGGGCATTCTGGTGGCTTAGCTGTGAAGATGCAATTTGGGTAAGGAAGGATTTACTTCTACAAAGGGACTGCTGCCTACCTGAGCAGGTGTGCATCAGCCTGCACACTACTGTGGCTGGACTAATATCCTGAGCAACCAAAATCTTCACCTCAATAAGTTTAGAATGTAACAAGTTGTCAGCTTCCTCTTGATTAATATATAACAGGATACGTGGAGCCAATTCTCTGACAAAATTTCAGGAATTCAATTTTCCTCAGTTATTTCTGCTCACGGATTTTCCCTCAACATATTCTAAATGAATTAGCTTTGAAGAATGACACTTACCAGCCACAATCACCACAAAGTGGGTAAGTGTTTAGACTAATACATAAATCAAACATAACAGTGATATCCAAAGTTCTCTAGTGTATCTGACACTAAAACATCTTCCCTATTGCACTGATCGTTTTTCATTTAATTTTACAACTATTTCTTGCTGAGGTTATCAAAGAGACAATGCTGAGGCAGAACTTTTTAAAATTTTTTTTGAATATGTGAGTAGTTCTTGGAAATCCTGCTTATTCTTGGTAGAGAAATGACCTACAGATGAAAGAAAACCACCAAATCTCTATAAGTAGAACCTAGGTTATAAAATAAATTCAGAACTGAAGAATAGCCTTGGTGTTCAAGGCCAAAGTTAAGCTTTTTATAAAAGATTTTTCTATCTCTTATAGTCTTTCCTCCCTTCTTCTTCCAATTACATAAATCTGCAAAGATTTTGTCTTCCCTTCATGCTTATTTGCTATTTAAATATCAATTAAATTTGTTTAAGTAGGATTACTAAATCAAGGGGAAAGTACATTTGGGGGTGTTAAAATATACTGCCCTTTGTCTTTTGCAAAAGTTGGGATTGATCCATCCTGTCACCAATACTGTGTGGATATTGTTTTTCATGTCTTTCATGTATCCACATAGTTGAAATGCAGATTTCTATGCTAATGTAAAAACCAATTTTGTTCCTAAAAATAAATGATAATAAAACTACACTAGTAATGTTTTTCTTCCATGATATAAATGCCCCCTTTCCTATATTGTGAGGGAACCTCCTAAGACCCATGTAGGGGCACTGCACTGGACTGGTGCTCTGATTCCCCATCTCACCCTCACTCACCCCTCCCCAGAGAAGAAGGAAAGCCTTCTGCAGGATTTGCTCATTTTAGAGGAGGGGACCTGGCATGAATGTTTTGATATTTTTCCTCTTTGTCTTTGAGAACTGGGCTGAAAACAAAGACAAGTCATCCTGCTCCATGTACAGTGAAAGATGTTGCTCCCATTGGGGAGGACAAAAGCTTCTCAGCATTGCCTGAAATTTAGAGCACCAGGTGGTTGTCAGGTCTAATTTGGGGGTAGAGTTTGCTGACTCCTTTGGCCAAAGATCTATAGCCTTACTTTCCAATCAGCACATCAGAATAACATTATCTCTATTTTCCAATCCCTTAGTTGACTCTAAATGCAAAAAGATCAAGAAAAATGTATGTCCCTTAATCCTCCGTGTGTGAGTGCATGTGCATGTATATATGTATAGAGCCATGTTCTGTTACATAGGTATTTATATTTCTATTCATAATTATTCGAATGAATTTTACTTTCATAATGAGAATACATTTGAGCTACTGAAAATTATTAGCAACATAAAATTTAACCTCTGTTCTGTTCATAGGATCCTGCTAGTAATACTATTTTTCTTTGACTACAAAAACATCAAAGCAAAATTTAACGGTTTCTGACCACCTGCTCCCTCATGCATAGTATCTCACTTTTAACTTGAGTCTTGAAACAACTTTATGAAGGGATGAGCAATGAAATTACTTTCCCTGTTTAAAAGAGGAGGCTTTTTCCGTATTGCTCTATCCCTGGTTTCTGGGAATCTGGCTCTGGGAGAGTGGGAAAGAGAGAGAGAGGAAGCAAGAAAGCATTTGTAGATTTTCTGGAGTAATTGCTCCCACCAGAGCTAATTTCAAATCACCAATGGTTTATCATTCAGGCCACAGAATTCCCAAATATATAATAAGCAGCACTTTACTGCAAAACAACCACTAACCCAAACCAAGTTTCTGATTCTGACCCCTATGTTTTATTCTTCCATGTTTCTTTGCCTCTTCATGCAGTTCTCTTTTGTTTAATCTACTTTAATTTAAACCTTCAAACTCAATGTCTTAATTCCATCATCTAGATTTCCCCCCATTCAATCATTCTCTGAGTGGCAAGTTGAGAGAAGGTTCAATTTGCAACTCTGATTTGATCTTGTTCATGATGCATAAAATTATGTCAGAGGCTCCCCCTTTCCCTTATGAAAAACTTCAGACTTTTAAAGCAGCTTGTAATGCCTGCAGGATCTGGGGTGTGATTCCCACTACAATCTTGTGCCATTGATCTTATTCAGATAAAACTAGCTTATTCAAACTTCGACACAAATCATTATCTTGCCAGTTTTGGATCCTCATTCAAGACAGAGCCAGGTGAATTTGCATTATGCTACATCCCTTGAATCAGACCCTGTGTCTCTGCCAGATGTCCCTGTAGTAGGCATAATAATAGCCCTGATGATGTCTCTGGAAGATGTGAATATATTACCTCACTTTGTGAAAGGGACTTCACAGATGTGATTAAGATTATGAACCTCGAGATGGGAGAATGTCCGGGATTATCCATGTGGGTCCAATCCAATAATATAAACCATTAAAATTAGAGAATCCTTCCCAATGCTGTCAGAGAAATGCAATTTAAAATGACACAAACCACTTGCTTTGCTATTGTAGGAGGAGGCCAGGAGCCAACTAATGTGACATTCTCTAGAAGGTGGGAATGGCTTTCACTTTACAGCGAGCAAAATAAGGGAACATGGACCCCCACAGAAGCAAAGAACTGAATTCTGCAATAACTATAATGAGCAGGAAATGAATTCTCTCCTTGAGCCTTTAGAAAAGAATGCAGCCCTGCTGATAGTTTGATTTTAGCCCAGAGACTTATGGACTTCTGACCTCTGAAACTGCAAGATAATACATTTGTGTGGTTTAAGCTGCTAAATTTGTGGTTGTTTGGTATGGCAGTAATAGAAAATGAATATGGGCCCTTCCAGCAGGTGCCAAGAGTCAGCTCTGGACAGTTTACATAAATCCCTTTGTGTTCAAATTCAACCCATTCTTCTGACCCTGCCTGCAAGCCACATTTCCAAAGATTAACTCTGCCCTCCATTCCACAGGGACAGCACTGCTACTTGAATTTGTTATCTCTGTCATTTATTTAAGCAATTCTTGTACTTAATTGTTAATTAGAATATGCTTTCCCAAGATGAAGTATAAGATTAACAAAACTTTGTACTATCAATTCGTAGTTTGTCTTTATTTTGCAATGTTTCACGGTTTTATATTTCTCGTTATATCCTTATTGGAAAAATCATTTTTCTCTTTTATTTCTATTCTGTTACATGGTGTTATGAACTGAATTTTTGTGTGTGCTCCTCTCCCAAATTCCTATGTCAAAGCCCTACTGTCCAGTGTGAAGAGATTGGATCTGGGGCCTTTGGGCTGCAATTAGTGTTAAATAAGGTCAAGAGAGTGGAGCCCTCATAATGGGATCAGAGCCCTAATAAGAAGAGACCCCAGAGATCCAGCTTTCTCTCCCCACCAAGAGAGGATATAGAGAGAAGGCAGTTGTATAGAAGCTAGGAAGACGGACCTTATCAGGAACTGACTGTCTTGCCACCTTGGTCTATCCTGCAGCATGGAAAGTAAATTACTCTTAGACCTTTTTCATGGCAACACAAACATACCAAGACAGTGAGTAATCCTGAGGGTTTATCATACAGACTTATTACTGCCTCAGGTCAGTCAATATGTTATCATCTGTGACCACAAGTGACTGGAATACTTTAAAAGACTAAAACTCATCAGCCCTTTCTCACTTACATAAAATATTATTTAGCATATACATGTTTTTATTTTATTTATTTCTTGTAATTTTTATTGTTTTCTTCATTACTATTTATCCCCCTTATCTTATACATTCCTCCCCTCTACAATCACCGCACTGTTGTCCATGCCCATGAGTCCTTTTCCCTTTTTTTTCAACCCCCCCACCCACTAAGCACCCTTCCCCACCTGAGCTGTCAGCCTGTTCTCCATCTGTGCACCTGTCTCCATTTTGCTTGTTAGTTCAGTTTGTTCATTAGATTCCACATATGAGTGAAATCATATGGGGATTTAGTCAAAGAAATCCAAAACACTAATTCAAAAGAACTTAAGTGTCCCTATGTTCATTGCAGCATTATTTGTGATTGCTGAGATATGGAAACAGCCCAAGTGTCCATCAAAAGATTATGGCTAAAACAACTATGGGATATTTACCCAATAGAATACTACTCATCTGTAAACAAGAAGAAGAAGAAGAAGAAGAAGAAGAAGAAGAAGAAGAAGAAGAAACCATTGCCCTTTGCAACAGCACGATTGACCTGAAGAATATTATGCTAAGTGAAATAAGCCAGTCAGTTCACCTATATGTCAGATCACACAGAAATTATTATTGTGGTGGTGGTCATTTATTTTTAAAGATAATATTATATTTTGCCATTACTTTCACATTCTTTAATTTTTTAAATTATTTACTTCTAGGCTAGCTGTGTTTTAATTTACAAAATTTATAGCTGCTTTTGTCCCACCCATTGAGGATTTTTAAAATTTTTTAAATTTTATTTTTATGTAGTTTTAGATCCATATGTTTCCAAACAGCAATCAGGGTCATGCTGCTCACCACCACCCTCTACAGAAAATCCCAGAGGCAAAGGCTTGGTGATAAAGAAAAGGAATCTTTATTCAAAAGCTACACAATTTTGTAATGACAGCTTTCCACATTATTAGTCACTTAAGCCTATCGATTAAAGCTAAAATCTTAAATCTTTAGTTGCTGCTTTAATCACTTAAGCCCTTTACGTAAGGCTAAACTCTTTATCTACTGGCCAAGTAGCTCAGATGGTTAGAGAATTTTCCCCATATGTCAAGGTTGTGGGTTCAATCCCCTGTCAGGGTACATAGAAGAAGCAACTAATGAATGCATAAATAAGTAAAACAACAAATTTATGTTTCTCTCTCTCCCTTCCCCTTTCTCTTAAATCTATCAACAATGAAAAGGTAGAGGCTAAAATCTTTAACTCTTTAGTTTCAGATTTAACCACTTAAACCTATCAGTTAAGGCTAAAGTCTTTAACATGTGAGTTGTACCATTTTGCCTGTCTGTCTTTATCTTATTTCTATAGGATTAGCTTACAAACTAAAACAACAAGATGCAAAGGCTACACGATTTTGGAAGAATGGCAGGCTCTGACTCACAGCCCATCCCCTCTGGAACAGCCAAGGATGAATAACCCTTCCACCCGCTGCTAGGCCCACCTGATCCTAGACTACAGCCGGAGTTTCTTCCCATCCAAAGTACTGCCACTGGGGAACACGGGCAGCTGCAGCACCATCATCCAGGCATCCTCGAGGACAAAGAGACTGAGAGCCAGTCTCTGCCCTCTTTTATTTTTAATCTTCTGACCCATGATTCCATGCACCATGGAGGCATTCAGCTTCTGGGCCAGTCCCATCCTAAATGGTTTACCATCGCCACAGGCAACCTTCTCAAGCAGTCTCTCCCTACTCCTCCCCAGTGATCTGATCAGATGTCTCTGTATCACATAGAGAACTGCAATAAAGGTACGCAGGATCCCATAAAACTCTGAACAGTTTTCCTCAAAAGGAACATGATATATAACATGATATATATATATATATATATATATATATATATATATATATACATGTTATATATACACATACATGTGTATATGTATGTATAGTGCTCTGCAGTTTTATCCCATATTCCAATTCAGGATACAGGGCTATTGAGGAAGGAACTCTGTGATATTCAAATCTTACTTCATGCCTGTGCCTTGTCACCCACTAATTTGTTTCCTATCTCTGTATCATTATTATTATTATTATTTCAAGAATGTTATAGAAATGGAATCATATGGTATGTATTTTTTTAATAGGCCCTTTTCAAAAAGCATAATACCCTTGTAACCCACCTAAGTTGTTATGTATTAATAGCTTGTTCCTTTTTACTGATGAATAGCGTTGCATTGTCTGAACCACAAAGCATTCAACCCTTTGCCTATGGAAGTATATTTGGATTTTTTCCAGTAAAACTGCTGTGACCATGTGTGTGCAGGTTTTGTATAGAAATAAATGCTCAAATGTGTGATTCTTGGGTCAAATAATAATTGTATATTTTATAAGGGTGAACAGTTTTCTAGAGAGAATTTATCATTCTAAAACCCTACCAAAAATGCATGAGAAATCCAGTTTCTCTGCATTCTTAAAAGCATCAGGTATTGATAATACTACTTTTTATTTAAGCCATTTTAATAGGTATGTGGTGACCAAAAGAGTTATGTTTAATATTTTTAGTTCCTTAAGTCCTTGGAAGTCTAGACATGTTTGTTATTTATGCACACTCTCAGTTGTGGTGGTTTATATCTTATATGTTTTACTATTTTGATTTTTTCTTTTTTATGAACTCACATTTGATTAAATTTAATCCTTATAATTGCTGAGAACCAAAACTGGAGATTCCTTCCAGCTAGGAATTGTGCTGCTCACACTGGTAGGCACAGGTTGCTGAGGACCTGGAATTACTTCAGACCACATGCAGGGTATGAACAAAATGCAAGAGTCTCAGTTTCACCTGTAACATTTTAAGTGAGACCCTCATGTTAGTTTCCCTGTGTCAGCATTTATAGCACAAATCCCCAAAAGTAAATTTTAATTTCTACACTGCTTAAGACTGTTTTTCTTTAAGTATTAGCTATTTATTATTGCTGTATATTTGGGGCCATTGGAGAATTCCTGTCTGTCTTGAAATTTTATAAATTTAGTAAAATGTATTTCACCAACAATACCATTATTGTTGAGGTGAAAATAGAGCAAAACTGTAGAGTATAATTTGTATAGGCCAGTTATGATTGAAGGTTAGCTCACCTCTGAAACTATAAAAAATCAAAAGAAAAAGTAAAAATGTGCCATGTTACAGGCCACTGACCTTCTGAATATATAGAGGTGGTGATCCCTGGTTGAAATAACTGGCCCAATATAGAAAAAAATCATTTCAAAACATGTTCATTCAAAAGCTAGAATTGTACCTCTACTGTCTAGACTGCATATTTGTTATATTACAAAAGCCTCACCTAACAAGGTCAGAGCAGGTAGGGTTTTTTCTTCCAGTAGTCCTGTTATACACAGTAGAAGTTAAATCTTTTCTCCCCAGAATTATATACATAAAGGAAAAATTGAAACAGAACAGTACATCGATAGGTATAGGATTGAAATTCTTTCTTACTAAATCTAATTGGTGATTTATTTAAATGTCATTTCCTTCCTTAGGAATTTTTATGCACTAATCACATTCATGGGGACAAATATCATTAATTAAATAAACATTTACATTGTAAAAAGAAATGTCAGCACTTCCAATTTACTGATCTCAACACATTAGTTTATTGATAAATTTAAGCAATGTTATAGACTAAAGGGAATTTGGTCCTATAAAAAGTCTAAAAGCATCCAAATTCCTTTGCTAGGCATAAACTTTAACTTTGTTTAATTGTACAGATGAATCTTCATGTCAGTAAAATTCAGATCAAAATTGTTTTCCTCCCCTCAGAATAACTCAACTAGAAAAAAATGTAAATGTAATGGAAACTTGATCAGAAGAAAGCAATTTAAGAGGCTGGTAATTTCGAGGAAGTGAAAACAGTGAGATATGTCAAGCATTGCAGAATAAATAATATAAAAATATGCAGTTTTTCAGACTAAATGAACTATCTTTCTACTTTCTGATGTTCACTGCAATACCATTTAGTAATGAAGTTTGAGGCATTCAAGTAACTATTTAAGTAGTATTTACCAACAGTAGCTGTACAAAGAAGCAAACCTTTGATTTTCATAAGACACAGTGTTTAGTATTTGATGTGCTCTTTGGAGTGTTCCAGATTTTAAAATGTCTTTCTGCGAAAGAGCCAGTTCCATGGAGACAATAGAAAAGAAAGAGTGCACTGACTAAAATTTTCACCGGCATCCAAGCTCTTATCAGAGAAGTGACATCGATGAGACTACCTGAGAGGATATTCTGTCTACAGGAGAAGGAGGACGAGGAAGGAGTTGCCAGGGCTGTGGTACTCAAACTGGGCTGAAGTTCATTTGTTTGCCTGAGGCTGGAGTCCACAGATGCCGAATTCTAGGTATCTACTGCCAATTTTCCCTTCCCCATTTCCACTGCCATTGTGATATGTGGGACTATAAATGTACCACTTAAACACAATTCTCACTTTGGTTTTTCAGGATTCTTTCTTAACACTACCAAATGTTTCCTGACCGGAACCTATCATCATTTATAATTGACCATGCAGTCTTCTTTCACTAGTTTTCTTAATCTTTGTAAAATACAAAAATTATTATCTTTACTTCTAGGAACATAATTTAAATAAGGAAAGTATAAATTAGATTAGGATACATAAACACTATATCCAGAAAAGGTTTAACCAGTTTTAGAATATTTATTTTATCAGAAGTTTTAGAATATTTATTTTATCAGAAGTAAATACTTTGATCTATCAATTCTGAATTGGCCATTTAGCTAACTAGTGTTAGAGCTTCTCTGGAGAGACACAGAGAGAGAGGAGAGTGGTACCTGATTTTTGCCTGCCGATCTGTCAATCATGCAGTGTTCTTTAAACGGAGAGGAGGGAAACATCAATGGCATGCTCCCCGCCCTACCTCTGCGCTCAATCCACTGAGCTACACCAGCCAGGGCTCAGTGGTTCCTTTCTAACCTTCGGGATGAAATCAAAATCCCGCAGCATCACACAAAAGACCTTTTGTGATTTTGCCTCTTCTCGATCCCCAGACTCATTTCTCAATCTGTCCTTATATGTTCTGAACACTCCATGCAGACTGGCCTGCAGTGTCTCCAAAAGCATCAGCCCTTTCATTGCCTGATGCTGTTGAACATACCACTACATCTTCCTAGAATCGCTAGTCTTTAACTTTTTTTTCACCTGGAAAATTTCGACTAATCCAGAAAGACTCACATCAGGAATCAACCGCTTCATAACCTGTGTATCTGGTGAAATGCTCTTCTCTCTGATCACCTGACTGCATGTATAATGCCTTCCTGAGCCTCACCAAACCAGATTGTATATTCTACTTTACTCCTCTGTCACAGCATCTAGATTTTGGGCAAATCTGTCTCTCATCTCAGCACCCATAGAGCACGTGAGATCATCAGGTACATCAGAGATGCTCAACAAAGAAATATATTTTCCAGAGTTGTTCTACTATTTTCCCCTGGTCAGAAATAGTCTCTTGTGTTTGGCACCATTTTTATTCAGACAATGGTTAAGGCTCAGCTCATAATGTGATGTTATGGATCTGTTCTCATGCTGCCCCATAGCATCTAATTGTTCGATTTGTCTGTCTGATTATTGGCAGCCTGCTGAGTGTTAGGATGGAAACTCACAGCTATTTTAAGGGCTAATTATTGTCAGCCTTTAAAGTTATTTATCCTTTTCTGTATTCTTCTTCCTTTTATATTCCTTGGGACCACTCAAAAGCATTTAAAGCCATCTTTATATTTATTTGTCCAATGTATAGTTCCAGCTGAGTTATTTTTTATTGCTTGGTAGTTCATCTTGCAGAATTCTCAGACCAGCTTTGAGAAAAGTTCACATCACATCATTTCAGCTTCTTAGTTGTTTATACTATTATACCAAGGAAAGCAACAGGAGGGAGAAGAAAGTCAGATTCTCTTTTAGAGGACAGATAGTACCGTGTAGCAATTAGGGTAAGCCGGCTAAAAGATGTAGAGGCCCCAGGGACATCCAGGTGGATTGTTGATCTAAAGTTTAGGGCTTTCTCCAGACTGCAGTTTAAAAGGAGGTCTGTGTTATGAATTTATCCTTACTTCAAGAATGTGCCAAGACTTGTAATTAAAGCTAGGAAGGTGGCTGGTATAGGAAAAGCAAATAAGAGCAGTGACTAACAGGAGGCATAGCATCTGCCCCATGAATTCTATTTGTGCTTGGAAAGGGGAGAATCAGCCATCAAGTGAAACAGAGAAAAGTAGCAGCTAGCATAATGTTTCTGAACCCTAAGCAGCTCTCCTATTTGCCTTTCTGTTATGGCAGGGCTATATTGCATGTCAATGTGCAGTAGAGGAAAACAAGTCACATTAGGCAAAATAGAAAATGAATGTGTTTCCTTGTTAGAAGACTCCTTAAAGGCCCTCCCTTGAGCTTTGAATTCCTAGAAGGGGGAATGTCAACTGGTCAGGCAATGCTAAGCAGTAGCATGACGGGGAGCCCTGAGGCTGGCTTTCAGACTTCCACTGATTTGGCTGATGAGACAATGGGCTCAAATGGAGTTAGACAGTTTATTATTCTCATCACAGCAGGCAACAGGAGCTCCATGCTTTCCTTGGTCCCTCTTGCCGGACAAGTCCCATCGGGGTGATACATGGAGGGCTCAGGAGCCTGTGTCACATCTGAGGGATGCGGAGCTTTAAAAAACCCAATCTTGTGAGAGAAACACTAGCATAACCATCTATCCTGCTCTCCTCCATAGAGAGTGACATTTTGTTTATTTCCCAGGAATACAAGCAAATCTCTCCAGGAAGGGATGGGAGGTACTTCTGCTTTAATATCCTAGAATGTCTCCTTATACAAACATTCTTAAATTGGCATTCTTAAAATTTTTAAATGCTTTTGCACAGAAGAGTTTATAAAAACATGAGAGATCTAGTGAGAATTGCTTCCCAATAGGGATATAATCAGTGTTTTCCAACTTTACTTAAATCACTAAATCACTACCTATTCTCCCTTTCTTTTTTTCTTCTTCCCCCCCCCAGCCTAAGTATCTTGCTCAATTAACATATTTTAGAGTGCTCTTTGAAATATGCTGGTGGAGAGATTGTACAAAGAGCTTGAAGTCAAATACCATGTTTCAAAGGGCAATTTAAAACTACTAGTTATGTGATGTTGACCAAGGTTAATTAAGTCACATTAACATCAATGTTTTCAGTTATGAGAAAAAAACTGAAACATGGAACAATTTATTTATGTATGTGATGTATCTAATAACTAAAGTAGCCAGTAACAATTGTTGGTTTCTCTTGCTTTAGTTCTTTAAAAAACCTTTTATTTCTAAAATACCTTCATTTTCTCAGAGTTGTATGCATTAGTTCATTTCAGAGACTTCCTCAAACATTTGCCAAATACATCTAGTAGGAAACAAAGGGATATTCAATCTATATGATATCAGAAACTCAATTGGATCCTTTTTTAATTTTAATATAATTTTTACTCTTTAATGATATAATTTTTTTCACTAAAAGGAAATTAAAAATACAGTTTTGATAAATCGTGTCATTACTCTGTTAAAGAATAATATTTACTTTTTTGTCTGTGTGTCTTATATCAAATCACGCAGAAGCAGGGCCTCAGAAAAAGGAACTTGTTTAGATAGGAGAAAGCTCAGAAGAAAATCCTGTAAGAAATTGAGGACACTGGAGTACCGCCAGGTTAAAGCCCAGTGAAGACCTTGGTTTAGCTGGTATCTAGTTCCACTCAGCCTGATTCCACAGGGAGCTCTGTATACAAATGGCACCACAGATTTATCTCAGCTCCGGGCAAGAGAGTGGGTTTTTTAAGTGTCAGTGTCAGTATCACTTAGACATTGAGTGCAGGATACATTCAGAGGTGAGGGTGCCCTCTTCCAGGTGTTTCCCTGTGCATCGAGGATAGCTTTTTGGGAAGGATGCAACTGCAGACCATTAGCAGCCAGTTCTCACGGCTGCTGGGGGTGGGTGCACCTGCCTGGTAAAGAGGACCTAGGTGGGCCAGCATCTCCTGTTTGGGGGGACCAGTTAAAGAGAGCTAGATAGTGGTAGAGTGTATGGATAAGATATGACACCTCAGATTAGGAGGATGCAGATGCTGAGAAATGGATGGATGCAGGATTTAAAAAGGAATGACTGTGAAGCTAAGACATATCAGCCGGGTCTTTGTTAGTGTCCTTTCCTTATATCTAATTCCAAATATTATTTCTCTTTTTCAAATTATTCCATGGCTTCAATTTTCACCAATCTCTTGGTTGCTAATTCTGTTGCATGGCACTTTGACTTTTCGTTTTGTTCTCACCCTCCAATTCTTGGCAGTTCCCCAGGTGCTAATTACACGGTCTTTTAGAGATCTCATTTCCCACTCTTGATCTCAACTTATTTCCTTGGCCTCTGACCGACTGCTGCCCAAACACTTATAAATCTGTGCTTTGCTTTTCTGGTCCAAATTACTTGCCTTGTCCCCACAACCTTCTATTTGTGAAGTTGGATGGCAGAGCCACTTTCAGGTTAGAGCCCAAGGAACTTTGTAGAAAATCTTGCTCCAGACCACAGTGGCATTCTGAGACAGTAGGAAGTACAGAAAAAGTTAAAAAGTTTACTTCCTTTCGCATCCTTCCCCTTCCCTCCCCTTCCCTCCATTCTATCTCTCTGTCTCTTTCGAGATTTACAGACCACTGGTCTGGAGCCATTTAGTATAGATAAGAAACAAAGAACTACACTGAGTTTCACTTTTGGAATGTTGGGAGAATAAGAATGTTTTATTGCCTAGTTACTGCTCTCTTAACTGCTCTCATGAATGATACCAATGGCATGAGGTACCTCAAAAGGCAGTTATTATCCTGTGTAATGAGTCTATAAACAGTTTGATCACAACAAAAAGCGTTCATTTACAAATGTTTTGGTACTTAATAAGGAAATCATAAATTTTCTGGAAACAATATTTCTGGGTGACTTTCTTCTAAGTATGATAAGTATATACAGCTACTATAATAAACGTTTGATTAAGTAGAATACTTACAAGATGGTCTTTTTGATAACTTCAAAATTAACCCAATTTATCTCAATAGTTTGGTAAAAATCCTTTGAAAATGCATGATTCCATAAACATCTTGCAAATGGAGACTTTGAAAATAACAAAATTTTTGTTTCATAACTAAAAACTTACTTACTTACAAGATTATCTGAACAATTTTTATTTAACTAGATTACAGATGTAAAAGGCATAAGAGTTTGCTTTGAATTTTTTAAAAATGATTTTTTAAATTTTATAAAACTTTATTGTGCTATCCTTTATACCTTTTTGCGACAAGTTAAATGAAGACAACATACAGTTATTTGAGATTCCTGCTACTTTCCAGAATAATTAGTCAAGATTTTGCTGTAAAATATTTTATTTTTCATACATTGAGAAAGCTCTAGTTTAGCCTTATTTTATACAGGAATAGAAGGAAATTTTGAGCCTGTACATTTACTTGAAGTACAATTAGAATAATGGAAACATCTATATCTTCTTAGCATTAAAAACTGTAGAATAGACAATTAAAAGCTACTCCAGATTAATACTATTAAAATGTCATGAGTAATATAGGCCTGGCTATCTGATTTATCATTCATCATTACTGTATAACTTACTCAGAAGCTATGTAATGAGGAGGGACGCTAAATTCACACAGCTATGAATTCTTAAGTAGGGAAGAAAAAATTCCTCACATTAGATTGCTTCTCAGAATAACAGCTTCAAATGTCAAATATGTGATTCATGGGAATGGTAGCTTGGGAATCTATTCAGCATATGCTATATCAATAGCACCTGGAGAAGTGTGGATGGCCAGTCATGAAGGTTACAATGTTCTGAAGGAATTACTTAGTAGCAAGTGCGGAGGGATGAACTAACTGCACACATCAAATTGTTAACTGCTTTAAATGTTTTTTTTTTCAGACAAAAGTTCAGGTAATCATTAGATATGTAGTTGTGTGAATTGACTAAAGTCTGGATCTAAAACTAATCAATAGAAATAACTCCTGTTGAAGTACACATGCAGAGAACCATGTGAACTTTGGAGTCAAGCAACACTGAGAAATGCGTTTGAAAAAAAAATGGGGACGAACCCAGCTTATTAGATCTTATTCTGTGAGAACCTAGGACCTCTGGGGAGAGGATCCCTGCAGAACTGTGTTGAAGGTATGTGGCTTGGATTGGGTGTGGGGACTGTTGGCTATTGACCAGCCATGTTTTGATCAAAGTAACTCTACTTATATCTATGCCAGTGGTTTTCAGACCTTGAGCACATATCTGCAACACCTGAAAAGCCTGTGAAAACAGAAAAGACCTGTAGATCTGGGGCAAGTTGTGAGAATTTGCATTTCTAACAAGTTCTGCACATGATAGTCTGGAGAACCACACTTGGAGAATTACAAAATTCAAACGTGTATGTTGGGCCAGCTAATAGAAGTTTATTTGAAGAAAGCATTCTAAAGCCGAGAGGATTAAGTAATATGTTAAAAATATTGAAAGCACACATATAAGTAAATTCTCTCTGACAGGCCTATTCTTCTTTTTTATACCATTTTTCAGAGGTCTCTGATACCTGTGAACTTCTGGCTGACAAAGGTACCTGGTATACAAATTAGTTTCTTCATTCTTTCTCTCTTTTTCCTCTTCCATGTATTCAAGACTTAACATACTGTAGACCCAAGGCCAGGTGCTATGCATTGTACTATAACTGAGCCTGTGAGAAATTTACAATCTGAAATGTAATGAAGTTTCATGATGACCAGTGTGAGATGTAATTTAATGGAGTTTTCCTCATATTATTTTGCTAAGGAATAATTCCTTTTTCCTAGAAGTATGAATAAATGTTTGACTTAAGAAATACTAATATTCTTAATTTTTTATTGACTGACTTAAGAGAGGGGGGAGAGGGATAAAGACATGGATTTATTGTTCCATTTATTTATGCATTCACTGGTTGATTTCTGTATGTGCCCAGACCAGGGATTGGACCTGCCACCTTGGCTTATTGGGACAATGCTCTAACTAACTGAGCTACCTGGTCAGGGCAAGAATAGATAATATTTGAACTGATTCTTAAAGAATGTGTAGACTTTTCCCAGTCAGGAAAACAATCAACCAACCAACCAACCAAACAAACAAACAAACAAACAAACAAATGTGTTGTTTTAAGCAAGGAAAATGACATCATGAGGATTTGCTTAGAAATTTCTGAATGTCTGACAGTTAAGGATGAAAGGATCTGAGGAAAGGAGAGCTCAAGGGAAACATTGTGATTTTGCCATGTTGGGTTGACACTTTGTGAAAATTGATGCCCCATTGGGGCAGGGATGATGATTTATAATTCTTTTTAGATATATTCTCAATTATCAGTGTTATTCTCTGACCCTACCCCATAGAAATTCAGATTTATTTGTCTGTTGTGTAGCTTAGACCCCAGGGTATTGCTAAAGCTCCCAATGTTACTGTAATATGCAGCCAGAGCTGAGAACCCCTGTAAAATCAGCTTTGATTGTGAACTATGTTAGAAACACTCAGATGGGTTGACAAACATGGAGAATTGAACCAGGTTGGTTCTCTCATTTTCTTATCTAGGTGCACACACATTTTTTTCTGTTGAAATGCACGTGCTCTCCCTGCCAACTTCAATTGTTGCCAACCAAAAGACCTTGAATCATGACCATGATTCCCCAGAGTCCACAAGGCCCTTCTCATGGATAAGTTCCCGCCTAATTCTCCAAACTCCTAAGTTGTGCTAGACACCTACCTTCCTTTGCTTTTTTTCCTGAACCAAGAGATTCCTTCATATCTTGTATGTAATGTCTCTCTTACAACATAATTCTGGGTCCTACCATTTTTTCCTTTCTTCCTTGCATCCTCACAGCCTATTTTAACTCCTGCCATATGGGAAATAATCAATAACTAATGACTTCAATGATGCTAAAAGGAAAAAAGTGCATAAAACATGTAAAAATACAATTGGAAAATAAAATAAATAGCAATGAATGGATGTTTGGGACAACTCTCTATTTCGGCATATATTTCTTTCCCAGCCTGGAATGGCCTAGGCTCTTCCTTGCCTCGGTGCTCTCTGCCTCGCTGCTCCCCCTGCCTTACAACTGGCTCCACCTCATGCTGCAGTCTTGGCTTAGAGGGAGGACAAGACCTTCAGATTCTATTACAATAGAGCCTCCCTCCCCCCGGAACACACACAATTTTTCCCAATCGGTAAATCCTGTGTGTTTTCTTCATTGCACTTTGTACAACCTATCATTTATTTCTTCTCCACTGTCTTTCTTCCATTAGATTATAAGTACCAAGAGGTCAGAAAACAAATCTGCTTAATTACAAATATTGTAACTATTTCCTGGTTCAGTGCTGGGCAACCAAAGAAGATTTAATAAATATTTGGAAAAAAATGAATGAATTGAAAATAAGAGTCTGGGCACTAATACAGATTTATTTGCCAGTCCTGCAAAATTAAATAAGATTTTGCCAATATATTTATTTAAACTACTACATCTTAGCAACAAAAGCATCCAGTCTGAGAGCTATTAATTATGAAAGAAGATACATCTGTATTAAATGACATAATCAAACTCAGGCATATTGATGTTGTTAAGATGTTACTATATCCCGCCCTGGCTGGTATAGTTCAGTGGATTGAGCACGAGCCTTTAAACCACATGATCATGGTTTGATTCCCAGTCAGGTACATGCCTGGGTTGCAGGCCAGTTCCCAGCAGGGGACCCACGAGAGGCGATCATACATTGATATTTCTCTCCTTCTCTCCTTCCCTTCCCCTCTAAAGATAAATAAATAAAATCTTAAAAAAAGATGTTACTATATCCTCAATTTTTTTTTGCAAAATAACTTGCATAATTTACTAACATCAAATTTAATCATTTATTTAAACAGTCACTTTGTTTGCCAGACCATTTATTTTGCACACAGCTCAGAATCCCCATTTATATTTGAAAACATGTTGTATTTTAAATTTTATTTCCTAATTCCATGTAGGTATTGTTATTATCTATGGGGATACTCCCAGTGCAGTTAAATGTTGTTAATTGTTTCATAATTATTCCTGAGAAAAATCAGTCGCTGAATTGCCATCTCCATACACGGGAGCGGGCTCCCTTGGCCTCTAGCGGATTTTCCTAACCAGGCTGTGAATTAGAATCACCTGGGGAGCTTTTACACCAACTACTGAGGGCACCCTCCACCCTCTGAGATCTGAATCTCAGATCTCAGCAAAGTTAAGGAATTTCTACTATTTTAATACTCCTGGGTGATTTTAATGTGTAGCTAGAGTTGTGAATCTATGATTTAAAGAAAGAAAAATACACTCAAGCAGAGAATGTACTGCTTGCTCTCCAGACTTTGAGAGTTGCCCTGACACTCAAGTCAATTGAGCCATTATACATAAAAGGCTGAGAAATTACTGCTACTTGTGCCCTCAGTGCTAGCACCAAATGGGCAATGGATATAAAAGACTGGCACTGGGAACCTGTTAAGTCTGGTGATTGGCTAAGGCCTGAAACTAGTTGTGATCACTTCATTCAAGTCTGCTCCTTGTTTCACTGGCCCCTTGAACCTCTGTGCTAAGCCTCTGTCCATGTCACCCTTCGATTCTGAAATGTCCTTTCTTCTCCTGCTGTTATCAGGCTGAACCTCCTCCTGAAGCCAATTAAAGCAGTGATACTGCTACGGAACCACTCCAGGACAGCTCCAGATCCCTTCCCCGTCTGCTAGTCTGAACTGTGTATGTGTATTTAAAATCTTGAACAGAAAAACTACTATGTGTTAAGCACTCCATCCAGCATTTTACATATTTCCTTTAGTCTTCACACTAATTTCTTTTTAGACCATCTATACATTGTCTTTACTGTATTTAAAGTTTGATATTTGTGACCCTGCCTTCAAGACTCTGAGTTCTTCAAGCTCAAATAAAATATGAAATATTTCATTCTTTTAAGTCAAAAGGCTAATGGATAAAAAAAGGAAGAGAAGAAAAACTACTATAAGAGTCCCTTCTAGAAATAAAGTGGTGCGTTCTTTAATTCTCACAATAATTTCTGGAGACTTTACTTCTTATCCCCATTGTATAGATGTAAAACTGAAGCTCAGATAGGTTGACTAATTAGTCTAAGATAGGTCACAATTTGAAATCAATTTAGTTACTAATTGAATTCACTAGGTGGGAAACATTAACCTGGTATCTGAGGGGAGAGTGTGTTGGCAAGCTTGACCACTGGGCACTTTTTTAGGAAGGGATACAAATAGATCACCCACTTCTGTTTTCAGAGGAAGGATAGCTACTAGCTCATCATTTCTATTCTCTTTCTAGGCCCTCAGTTCTTGCTTTTTTGGGGGGAGTGAGAAATGATTTACCTAATTGGTGGGCTTGGCAGAGGAACTGAGCTTGCTCACCCCTGTTTGTCCATCTCTTCATTTTTTTCAGAAGCTAACTGCCTGTTAGGAATATACACTTCCCTCCGTGTCTCTACACTATGAGTTTGGCAGGGGCAGGTCTCCAGAAGGGGATGCTGGTGGTTTCTGTGCTGCCTGTGAATGGGTATATGTGTCTATCTAATTCTAGGTCAGCCTTAACAAAACCTTGGTTTATTTATGCCTAAGACATATTCTTCAATATCAGCTTCATCAGCACAGGTAACATTTTAGTTTTAGTTTCTCTCTTAACTGGCAGAAGATGTAAGCAAGTAAAACAGCTGTGTCCTTGAATCCCTTAAAAAATGGTTCTCCAAGTTGTCCAGGACCAGAAGATTTAGTAACCTGGGAACATTTTAGAAATACAATTTCTCAGGACCCGCTTCAGACCAAAGTCTGTGCTTGAGCAGATTTCCAGAAAATTCTGATGCCTGCAGAAGTATGAGATGCATGGCTATGAACAAGACCCTGACTGGCTCTTTAGGATCTGTGACGGTGGGTAGCAGATGCTCTTGACTGTGCAGCCCAGGCAGCAGTTGGAGTCTGAGATCAGGTGCAAGCGGGTGTGGGATGAGGAGCACTAATGGTGTGTGCAGACTGAGAGACGTTAGGTAGAGACATCTCACCTAGCAGTTTTTCTTCAGATCAGAGAGGTTGCATGATTTTATTTTGCTTTGTTTCATCTTATTTTTCTTCTTTATTGCTATAAAGTTTCAGTGTCTAAAAGGTTGGGAGAATTTTTTCCTTTTATTTTCTATTTTACAGATAGCTGAAGAGTAAAAAGTTTATCTTTCCACTGTCATCCCTCAATAAACTGCCAAAAGAAGAGGTGGGATTGGTTCACGTTGAGCAGAAGGGGTTCATCCTGTCTTCCTGAGCAGTTACAGCTGAATTCAGCTGGGAGAAGCATAGTCCAAGGCAGCGATTCTCAAAATGTGGACCCCAAGCTTTAGCATTATCAGGGAACTTATTAGAAATGCAAATTTGGGTTCTATCTCAGACTGCTGAATCGCAAATTCTGGGGATAGTATCCAGCAGCCTGAATTTTTATCAAGCTTCCCAGGTAGTTTTGATTCACTAATATTTGAAAACCACTGCTAAGGCCCTATTTTTATTTTATTTTATTTTATTTATTTTAATCTTATTTTAATTTTTATTATTTATGCTATTACAGTTGTCCCAGTTTTCCCTCCTTTGCCCTCCTCCACCCAGCCTGTCTCCACTTCCATAATCAATCCCCACACTGTTGTCCATACCCATGGGCCGGTCCTTCATATATGTTCTTTCACTAAGCCCTTCATCTTTCTTAATCAGCCTCTGCCTCCCCCCACCTCTCTTACAGCTGTCAGTCTATTCCTTGATTCTATGCCTCTGGGTCTATTTTGCTCATTAGTTTATTTTGTTCATTATATTCCACTTATAAGAGAGATCATATGATATTTGGATAGAGGCTCTGTTACTCACATTCTGGTCTGGCACAATAGTAGAGGAATCATCTGGAAGTTTCTTAGAAATTCAGATCTCAGGCCAGTGCAGGACCCATTGACCTATTCACAATCTGCATTTTAACAGAATTCCTGGTGATTGGTAATGTAGAGTGAAGGATGCAAATGTGAGTCATGGAACAGAAAAGTGAACAGGATTTTAATGAGGTTTTCAGACTAAACTACAAACATAAATTACAATCTGGGGAGTGTCGTTAGAGGGAGGAAATAGATCGAAATTTGGTCAGAAAGGTAGCTGTGAAGAAACTTCCTTGGAACCTGAGGCAGCTACTTCAGCCTGGTTGGCCTCATTACCTCATGCTTGCTTTTCTGTTGTTTCTGTTCTGCTGAGGACGTCTGTGGGCCTAAACTACCTCCAGAGAATTCATTGTATCTCATACCACTATATGAATCTTCATGAGCCACCATTTTAGTTCTGCATTAAATTTCCAACCCTGTTTTTTTTTTGGGGGGGGTGGTCTTTTCACAGCAGGGCAGGCCTCTCTGTGTCCTAGAAGGTAATTTCTCAGCACAAACAGGTAGTGTGGCCTGGAATCGTGGGCTGCCAATACTGGGCATGACCCTTCTACCCACCTGATGAAAGGCTTACCAGAGGGCCCTTGGCCAGAAGGAATGTCTATTGTTTTGTAAAAAAATATGTAGCTTCCTCCTTACCTCCCCTGGAGGTCCTTTTTAAATATATATTTTTCCTAGTGACTGCTTCTTGACCTTTTCCTTCTGCACTTACACACTGATATAATGTAGCTCTGGGCCACACAGTAGGTTTATGCAACCTGGATCCATGCTGCCTTTGTCTGGGTCCCCTTATCACCAGCCTCAGATTGGAGGAGGTGTGGTCTATCTCATGCCAATCTGCTACCGTCAGCGCACTCCCGTTATATGAATAATACACGGCATGTTCACATCTGCTTCTCCTCTGGGTAGTTTCTTCATAATATCATGAACACTTAGGAAGCTCCTGTGTTACAGATCAATAAGAGCCAAGTCAACTCTGAGCATTTAAACATGTGGCTGGAGTGTGAATAAGTAGTTGGAGAAATTGTAAAAAGGTCAAATAGCAAGTACCACTAGCTTTGTAATGAGCAATAGCAATTGCAAAAAGATTTGGCATTTTATAGTACCTGCAGGCTGAGTTTGATTAGTTATTAAAATTATGGGTGGCTGGTGGGGAGAATCATGATAATTGGTATAGGTCATAGATAATCAAAAGTGTCTCTCCCAGTGGGATGAAACTTATTAAATTTGTTATTTAAATCTCTTTGTCATTTCCACATTTTGCTCACATGCGAAATGGCTTGTGCCAATCTTGGTCTCTAAGGAAGCAAGCAAACATCTTCTATTGTTCTTTGTTTGGTGTTAATTAACATTTTCAAGAGGATTGACTTAGATGCATCTCTGTATATCCTGAAGTAATCTCCCCATTCAACTTCTAGATCATAGCTTTACCTCATTAAATAATGAGTTTTTAATATTCAGAATGCTTAGAATATTTCAACTGGTGTTTCCAAATATCATAATCACACATAAATAATTTTCATCTTTACCCCACCAGCACTGAGGTAAGGAAATGCTTTTGTGAGAGGGAAACATTCCTTATTTCTAGTCTCAACCTTGTGCTTTGGAATAATGCAATTCCAGTTCCTGGAAGCCAGACAACATGACAAGTTTGGCAGATCAGGCGAACTGTCACCCACCCCAGTGGCTCTGAAACCTGGTGGGACATTGATACCTGACTCTCCCTCCAAAAAACAAGTCCATCTGCTCTGAGGTTGGGACCAGTCATCTTTTTTACTTAAGCAGCTTCCAAATTTCTGCTGTCATTACACAGATTAGTTTTGTCTTCTTTAATTAGCCTCCCATATATTTTGCCTTCATCTCATCCTTGTCTTGGATTATTTAACGCCTCACCTTTTTTTGGGGTCCTATTACTTTAATCATAAACTTTCCTAGCTGCCCCACCCATTCAATTTATTTCCTACACATTAAACAAAATTTTTTAAAAACATATTTGATATAAAACACAGAAAAACATAAAGGGAAGATCATAAATGATGTTATCAGTCAAGGATACTTACTGAGAACACTACTATGTACATGTCTCTTTACAGGTGAATACACACATTTCTTTACCAAAATTTTTCATACTAAATACATACTTCATTTTATCTTACACTGTCTCCCTAGCACAACATTAGGTAGGATGTCCATGACAAATAATGATTCTTTCATCACAAGCATTTGGATGATTGAGGGCACACCGTCATTGCATGCGCCATAGTTTAGTGCACTGACCCTTGTTATTTTGCACTGAAATATTTTTTTCTGTTAAAAATAGTGCTGGATGCCTCCTTGTTTTGGTATATCAATATAAATGTCATAATTCTCAACCACCACTCATGGGTCAGTTGTTTGGGCACAGAAGACACTGATAAGTCAAACAAATAAAGCAGCCCATTCTTACTGTAAGCCGAGTCTTCAAAAAAGACCTGGCTTGAATTCCAAGTTCTTCTGCTCAGCTTAAGAGACTCCCATTGTCCCAACTGAAGAACTTCAGATGACCAAGGTGTCTATATCTCACAGGATCCACTAAATGAACAGTACTGCAAAGTATTAGAGTATTCTATAAGCAGTTTCTCTGCCTTTACAGCAGTGCTTCCCAGATTACTCTGGTGAAAGGAGAGATTTTTGTTTCTTTCATTTTGTTTTACTTCCAATTTTTCATGGATATGGACTTTTGTAAAATAGTATAAACATAAATTTCTGGGAAAATGAAATAAAATAACAAAATACAAAACTCATTTTTTTACTACTAGATTCAAGAGTCATAAAATTTCTTTGACAAATTGCCATAAATATTTTAAGAGCTTGCTCTCAAACTCTACACTCAATTTCATAGCAGTCTAGTAACTAATGATTTTATAGCTCAGCACTGATGGACCATAATTTGAGTGGCACTGGTTTAGAACAAATTCTGAAGGATCGGTGTTAGCTAAGCAAGATAGTCCAGTGTTGGAATGGGAAAAAATGTTTTTCCAAGGTACGACAGAAATGCAAAGTCAAAGTAAGTATTTTTGGTAACAGTGCAATAAACGAGGGGGACTGTAAAGGCCAAGACCAACACTATACACACATGGGGCTAGGAAGCATGTGGCCTACAACTGTAATTATCCAGAGAAGAGAGAAAAAATCTGCACCAGGTTGATATGGAAACTCACAAAGTGTTACGTATTTTTCTAAAAATGTTCTATTTCTTGACCTAGCAATGGTTTTACAGGCTTTCTCCTTAGACCCATTTATTAAAGTGTACCTGTCGGTTTTGTGCACTTCCATGTATTCTATCATTAAATAATGCTACACATACACCTATGTGCTAATGCTTGCTAAAGCTGTGACAAGTGCTTCTGTATCAACACAACCGAATTCAGCTAAGTGATGGAAAATGGACATTGTAGGTGACTTTGGCAAGACATATTAAAAAATATAGTATTTGTATCTAAAATTCCTTTCAACAGCCCTTAAATAAAGGATCTCACACTTATCTCCCTTACAAAGAATAAACAACTGATAAAAGGAAAGACAGACAAAAGACATGTTTTTACTAGTGAAGGGCAGAGTTTATTATTCTTAAAGGAATGTTGTCAGGTAAGATACATCCTAAGCAATAACAGTGTGTGAGTGTGTGTGTGTGTGTGTGTGTGTGTGTCTTACATCTAAATGCCAGGAGAGAGTGGGAAAGGCCTTTCTTACTACCATCCCACTCTTATTTAATTTCAGTTGCTTAATGAGAGAAAGAGGAAACACTCCTTCATTTACCCTTAGGATGGCATAGCAAATTTTTCAGAGATAACTATATGGTGTTTAGAGGATATTCTTACTAAGAGTATATACACATGTATGTATATAAACATGTACATATTGAAATTAGCCTAGGGAGTCTCTTTTCTTTTTCAGCTCGAGTTTTGGGACCCGTGTTTCATGAGTGAAACTTTGCTTTTCTGATTTTTACTTGTTCCATGCTCAAGTGATGAGGCGGTATGAGGCATCTGGAGAGAGATAATGACACCTTGTTATTTGTCATATTTGTTCCAATTTCCATTTCAATTTTATTACAAAACTTTTAGAGCACTTTTCTCTGATTCCTTACCTAGATGTGGTGGGAAACCACATCTCTCCTGGCTCTTTTGGATTGCTCATCAGATATAAAGGAGGATAGGAACTTGGGAAACTTCCTCTAGCATGAGTCTCAGGTCACCGTCCAGAGCCCTCTGCAAGGTTTGTCCTGTTCTCTGCAAATGATGGGGCCCCAGAATCAAGCCCAGAACCACTGGCTTCTCTCTCTCCTGAGGAGAGAAACTAAATTCTGTAGCTATGGGCAGGTTGCTTACCCATTTGGAGCTTTAGTTCTCTCATTTTTGACCGACTTTTAAATTCTTATTTAAAATTGTTAAAAAAAAACATTGATTTTTCCCTGCCATAGGAGTAGATGAGAGAAGGAAAAAAAGAGAGATAATGGGACCAGAGCAAATGAGTTTATGAATTAAATGCACTTTGCTCAGCAGAAATAGAACCCAGAGGATGAAGCCAAAGAGGAAGGGCTCTTTGACTGCTGGGGCATATTTTGAGCTCTGTGTCACCGTGGTTATTTTTATTGGAACTCCACAAAACATTTGGGTAAAGGATCAGAGCAAGAGAAACAGGATGAAAAAGAAGAAAAGGGAAAAGAAATGGATACTGGGAAGAGAAACAATTATCTAATTATTTCTTGTTAAATTTCCTGTTGGTGGGAAACAAGGGACAGATATAAAGCAAAATAAAAATGTGAGTGCAATGAAGATTGCATAAAATAGACAAAAATTAGAACAAGGCACATTGTCAGAGGCCCCCTTCTCTCTGGCTAGTCACCAATCAGAAGTCTACTTGCTTCCAAGACAAGGATTGCAAGTCAATTGCTTTGGAAGACAAATGGTTAATGTAAGTGAAGCTGGCTCAGCATAAGACAGAAAGGAATGATAAAAAATTGTCTGAATACAGGGTAGGACAAAAATAGATTTATAGTTGTTTGTATGGGAAATAATGCCATAATTAATAAATAGTAATCCAAGAATAAACTGTTTCATGTATTCACACCTATATCCCTACTTTGGTGCCACCCTGTAGAAGAGTATATTTCCCATGTGAGGGGAAGCTACCACCCAACTCCAGGGGGTCAGCAAGCCCAGTGTTGTCATATCTTCAGATATTTCAAGAAAAAAACCCCACACATGTTGTATAAACCCTAACCATTATCTAAAATGTCCTGATTTTCAAAACATTTAGTTTTTATGGACACTTGTCTTTGTTCCTAACTCTAAGGAAAAAAGAAAAGGCAGGGAAAAATTAATTCTTACATTAATTCTCCTTCAGTGGAGTCAATGTTGCTTTATATTGTTTTCATTTATGGACATCTGTTCATGGAGATTTAAAGACGCCTAAAGGGCAGTCATGTATTTCCATATGCTCTCTATACACTCACCCACCTGGACTGGACTTCAGGGTTGATTAAAAAATTCTGTGATTGAATTAAAACAATCTGGTGATGCATTCCTTTTCTTTTCCTCTCCATAGTAGAATGGAACAAAACCTATTATTGCATATGTTAATGTGACAGCCTTTTGTCAATAAAACAGAAAATGCTGGTATGAAGCAGATGTATTCTCCTGCCATGTTTTTCTTTTAAAAATACTAGTCCCCAGGCTTCTAACTAAAGCCTTTGAAATTCAGAAGACTTCCAAAAAGAATAGCAAGGTGGTTACATAAACTAACTAAAAATTTTTTCTGAAATTTACTCTAATATCAGGACACTCCTGACCAGGGAGGGGCCAGCAAAGGTTTTTTGCAAAGGTCCAGAGAGGGAACATTTTATGTGTTGGGACCATATGTTCACAGCCACACAGTTTTGTACTTGTGTACAAAAGCAGCCACAGATGAAAATGTAAACTAATGTTAGTGGCTGTGTTTCAATATAACTTTACAAAAACAGACTGCAGACAGGATATGGTTAGTTGGCCATAGTTTGCCCAACCCTCCCCACATGGAAATTCTTTCCTTAGCCTGCATTCACTAGATAACTGCTTCTATTTCATATTTATTTCTAGCATAAACAACTCTCTTTATTTAACATTTTCTCCTACTTCCCCAACAGAATGATCCCTTTTCTGATCATTATGTGCCAATCTATCCAGGTCATTCCCACTTCTGACACTTGAAAATCATTATTCCATCCATTGCCAAATTAAACTGCGATTCAATATTTACTGACTTTCTATCTAATTTGACTGTTGAAAATAGCTTCCAAATTGTCCTCTATTTCTGTAGCCTCCCACACTTTCAATATAGTCTATTAAGATATTCTGATTTTTTATAACTGAAACTATAATCCTGTCACTCTTGATTCAACATCTTCTATGGCTCCCTGTTGCCCATTAAAATAAGGTCCAGGCTCCTCAGCAAGAATGTGACAGCCATTAGAACTTTTTAGCTATGAGTAAATCCAATTATCGATCCCTGTGTATCCTATGCTCAGCCAACATCAAGCCTTGACCACTGTTCTGTGTCCCAGAATAGTGCTTGGTTAAATCTCAGTTTGCTTCAAGACTACTTCAAATGCCACCATCCCTAGGAAGTACCCTAGGTTTCCCTCAGCCAGAGCACCCTTTCCTGCATCTGTAGTCTAGAACTTTGTATCTTGCTTAGAATAATTATTGCCTTCAGTTTTAAGCTACCTGATGGCAAGACCAAAACTCCATCATTACCATCAAATTCTAGACCAGTAATCATACTCATAAAAAACACCATTAATAAATATGATTTTACTCATATGTGGAATCTAATGAACAAACAGCTAAAAAGAAAAATAGAGACAGACTCACAGATGGAGAGCAGGGGAAGAGCTAAAGGTGTAGGGGGAGGTGTGCAGACATTGGAGGAAAAAGAACTCAGGGATATAGACAACAGTTTGGTGATTGTAGGGTGGAGGGATATCTAAGGGAACTAAATGATAATGGTAAAAATATAATAAAAATTTAAAAAGAAATATTCTATTCTTTCTTTAAAAAGTTGATTTATCTATGAGCAACTATAAAAACTTTGTGATTTATATATTTTAATAGTATTAAATAATTTAATCCTTATCAGTTCATCTTTACAGATGAGCAAACTGAGTTGATCATAATATTTATTTTATAGACGGGGAAGTAGACACAGAGTGACTACACAACTACCTGATTGCAGAGCTGACATCGGAACCCAGCAGTAAAGGTTGGGACCTGGGCTCTTAGTTTCTGTACTGGACCACCTTTCAGTGCATTTTTACAGAATTTATGTTTTGCACAATTTGGAATATATCTTGTTCTTTCCACTTGCAGAATTTATAATAATTGCATCTATGCCTTTGTGATGTTTCCTTGATGAAAATTATGATGTATTTGATACACTGTGTATTTGAGTACACTGTGTATAAACAAACCCCCTAGGCATAGGATTGTTTTTGAAATTTAAAATCTGTTTTACAGTATTCTGCTTGATTACTACTGGAATAGTGATGCTTCTCAGGATTTAAATTCCATTTACCAGCCTTTACTCTTATTTTTAACTTTTCAAATTAAATTAAGTTTTTTTTCATTTTTATGCAATCTTCAGGTTTGGATATGAAAAATTAATATTAAAGCAAATTCAACTTTCTTTTGTTTTCTCCTGTTTATTCATAAACTCACAACATGGAGTTTATGTTGTGAGTTTCTTGCAGAGATGTAGAAAAATCACTGGTAAGTAACCTAGAAAACCTCCATAAGCATGGATTGCTTTTGCCATGTTTCTAAACACAAATCTGCTGAGTTTTGCTGGGTATGCATTTGACCTGCATTTGATGTATCATATCTTGTCACAAAGACCTCTGGAGCAAGCTCCAAAAAATCCACTTGTAGAGTCAGCACACTTACCTTGATTTGTATGTTATTGGACTGGCTGAGTCAGTTGTGTTCCTAATATTTTTTTTTCTGTAGCCAAAATAGTCTTCAGTTTGCTGGTTGCTAGTCTTCTCTTTCTTCCCTCCCCTTTTGACTTTGGGCTACTGGTGCCTCCTTAATACTTTAGTAGGCACAGAAAGGGGTCTATAATTAATAATGGGTGAGAAGCAAATGTTGATGAGGATCATTCAGCTTCGTAGAGTTGTGTAACAAAGGAGAACAGAGTGGGTGGCTTCAAACAAGAGACGCGTATTCTCTCCTAGTTCTAAAGGCTAGAGAGTCAAACTCAAGGTGGCTGCAGGGGCATGTGCTCTCTGAAACCTCTGGGGAAGGACCATTTCTTTTCTCTTATATTGAGGCAGGATAGAAAGAAGTTCGGGGAAAATCCTGACAAATGGGATGAGGAAGTAGGAGAAAACCTCCTTTCACCAGAGCTCCTACTTCCATACTTGATCAAAGAGGAAACCCCTGCAGTGGTGATGGAAGGCACAACAACGAGGCCCCCTCCCAATCAGAAGGTAAAGTCAGAGTTTGGCATCACAAAGCTTGGAGAAAACCTTTCCTTGGAAACACATAAAACCCCCCAAATTAACTGACCAAATGAGCAGCTCACTCTGAGTTGGCCCGCATCCACACAGACGTGTACCTTTTGCTTCTTTCAGAGCAGTGTCAGTGCCCTGGCCTTTTCTTTTCCTTCTTCTCTGTTGGACTAAATCTTGCTTTATACTCACTGTGATTCATCCTTGAAGTCTTTCTTGGGCTAGTCAAGGGCCTGAAGTCTCCCAACACATGAAAGGTCCTGGACTCTGCTGGGGCAGGGCCAACCCCCACTGCAGGAGCAGTTGGGTCAAATGCTTTGTGGTGAAACCAGCCAGGAAGTCTTCACCTTCCTCTATTTCAGTCCCCTGTCCCTATAGTGGGTGTGAAGTTGAATCCTCTGACTGAATGGAGTAAACCCAATGTCAGAGCGTCTAGCCACTGCCTGGACTGTTGGTTAATCTGCCTTCAGGACACAGGGTAAGCATGTCCAAGGAACTTGTGGTTCCCTGTGACAGGTGGGTACCACTGCAAGCTAGGAACTTATCACCCCTAGCAACCAAATGAACCTGCCCTGTTTTTCTTCTGTTTTCTACAAGCACACTTTCTTTTTGTATTTCTCCCTTATTTTGTGGACCAGATATTCTCAACTGGGTAGAACACCTAGCCTCCCATTCAACTCCTTGAGGTGGTACATATGTCTTGCAATTATTTGATTGAAGCCCAGACTTTTTTTTGTTTGTACCATTCATTCTCATCCTTTGAAACCTTCATTGAGAGTCTCAACAGGTCTTCCTGCTGGCTAATTAGGGCTGTACACAAGGCTGAGGTAATTGAAGAAAAAGAAAATGACATGTTTAAAATTCAAATGGCTAAAGTCACCCATGCCTGATACCTTCCCAAAAACTTTCTCCAGACTCTTTAAAAGTTGTCAAGGGCAAATGAAAAGAATTGTCTATTCTCTACAAAAGTTAGTGATTCTGATTATGTCTATGATCCTTTAGTTATATGTTTGTCTATGTATTGTATGTGGTACACATTAGGCCTTTGGGTGGCATTACCAGCATGTGATATTTTATTGGCTTAAATAAATTAATTTATTATATAAATTAAAAATAAAGTTATCCCAAATGTTTTTTTTCCTCAGAGTCATATGGTCCAGGAAAATATTTGATATTAAAGGTGGTTTAAGTTCTGTTATGCCTTCTTTTTTATTTCATTATTTTCTCATTACCATTCATTCCCCTTATACCCCTGCCCCCAACACTCACCACCCTATTGTCTATGCCCATGAGTTCTTTGTTTTCTTTGTCTAATCCTTCCACCCCCAAAACTCACCTTCACCCTGCTATTTATGAGTCTGTCTCTATTTTGCTTAATTCAGTTTTTTCACTAGATTCAACATATGACTAAAATCATATGGTATTTTTATTTTTCTGACTGGCTTATTTTATTTAGGATCATATTCTTCAGGTCCATTCATGCTATCACAAAGGGTAAAAATTTGCTTCTTTTTTATACTTGAATAGTATTCCATTGTGTAAATGCCCTATAGTTTTATCCACTCATCTGCTGATGTCTTTTAGAGTTATTAACATAAAGTATATGTTTGTTTTATCAGTGTTAAAAAAAGTTTGTTATTTATGTTACAAAATTTGTCAAAAAATGACTTGGATAATAATTGGCTTTAAAATCTTTAGAGTTGTTAAGAATTAATAAATAAATGTAACTAAAAAGAAAAAATTTAATAAGGCTTTTTGTAATAATTGTGTGTATATATGTGTGTGTGTGTATGCCTAACATAGTTTTATGAAATCTTGAAACTTTAGAGTTTTACAAAGTTAAGTTAAATAATAAAATGTATTGAATATTTAGATATTTTGAAATAACATAAAATAATGAAACACTGATTGATAGATAAGTCTTAAGCTTACCTACTTTTGGCTTTTTATTGCAGAGAAGGTACAAAATAGATTTGGAGCTGTTTGTGACTACCTGATACTTTATTAGAAGTATGTCTCTTGGGCCCTGGCTGGTGTAGCTCAGTGGATTGAGCGCGGGCCTGCGAACCAGAGTATCGCGGTTCGATTCCCAGTCAGGGCACATGCCTGGGTTGCAGGCCAGTTCCCCGCAGGGGACAGATGAGAGGCAACCACACATTGATGTTTCTCTCCCTCTCTTTCTCCTTCCCTTCCCCCTCTTGAAAAATAAATAAAGAAAATATTTAAAAAAAAAAAAAAAAGAAGTATGTCTCTTGAAAGTGTGTCATTGCCAATGGAGGAACCTATGTTTCTAGAAATTAGAAAATGTATTTGCCGATTTAAAGAATGCTAATTGATTGCATTTTGATTATCACTAAAAATGAAGGTTTCTAAAAATTAAGAATTCTAATTAAGTCAGAAATAAATGGTATGATTTTGGTAGCAGAAGGTATAAGGTATGGAGATATATTTTCTAAGGAAATAGAACAAAAGCCATTGATGTAAAGTTGGTTCTTACTGAGTGAAACAAGAGGAGGTAAACTAGAAGGGATTAGGAAAGTTGTAGAAAGTCTGTAAAAAGAAATCTTGAGAGGAATTATATAATTAAGCTGAACAATAAGTTTAGTTAAATAACTGACTTTAAATATCAAAAGTAAACTAATACAGAGTTGGAATTTGGTTGTGATTCACTCTGTTAAAAGGAAAGAATTTTTCTGTATTGATTGTTTTACTCCAGATAAAATATTATAAATTATTTTCTACTGGGAAATTAAATATTTCACTTTAAAAATAATTGTGTCATATTGTGTTAATCAGATATTGATTACTTAAAAATTATTTCAGTCCTAAGAAACAAAGTTGTGCTGCTCATTATTTATGTTTGATACTTTTTACTGTTACTTTGGGTAAATAAATAATTTAACATTATTTCATAAAGATATGTGATCTTTAGGTCAAACATGTTTGGCAACATTACTAAGGTTTAAATTTGAAAACTTTTTCTTAACATAGAAATGACTTTGAGTTATTCCAAAGGGACCTTGTAATAGCTCCAGAATTTGTTCTCTCTTCTTACAAATGACAAATTTTATACTAACCAGGACTATTTGATATACTTGAAATACATGGGAAGTTTGTCAAATAAAAAAAGAATAACTGCGTTCTATATGTATACATACATTTTTATTAAAGTGGATATTCTAGAGATTATATAAAAATCTTGAAGAGTCTACAAATTTCTGATATACTTTCATTTGTAATTCTAATTATTATCTTAAAATGTTGATACAGATAAGCCAAGTTCTTTATTAATTGTATTATAGTCACATCTATATCCATTTCATTGTAAGTTTTTGTCATAGAGAAAGTCATTGTTTTACTCTCATGCATAGGCAATATGTTACATATGTAGAAAAATCCATGGAAAGAATCTGATTTATTTTAAATTACAAATTTCTAAAAATAAGTTTTCCGATCATACCTTCAAACTGATGAAGATTAATAGAACTCTCAGAAATAACTAGATTCATGGAAATACTGGTGAATAATCAAGATAAACAAAACTTGATTATAAGAATAATTAAAATAAAGATGATTATAATTTTATGGCTTTGTTAAAATATGACTAATTTTTATAATTTTTTATTTTCAGATATAAGAAAACATTTTCTTAAGTAATATGGTAAATTATGTCTTTGTAAGCAATATTGAATTTGTATATTTTTCTCCCTACCCAATTCCCCCAGAATTTGAAAACTCTTAATGAATGAGTATTAATATTTTCATGGTAATATAGTCATTTGCATGAATCCAATAAAAATCTGGTCTCTTCATAATCAGAGAAAGAATGCAGTAGCCTACAAAATGAGGAATTGTTGAACAACCAGACCATAGAAAGGGTAGGAACATATCTGTGAATAAGCAGCAAAAAGAAACGCATATCCAAACCTTAATGATGAATGAACAACCCAGTGTCATTTTGACTCAAAATACTGAGGAATTCTGAGAAGATATCATCTGATTGAATTCTCTTTACCCTAGGAATATAGGGCCCTTAGTTTGACAGACTCAGAAGAACTGCATGCCCTGAGAAGTTCCCCAAAGGGCAATCTAAAAGTATTGTCACTAGAGGAACATAAATGAATGTTTGACAAGTAAAATTGACAGATGTCTACTATGTTGTCATTTTAAGAACAGAGATTTACCTTGACTTTCAATTGTCATTCAACAATTCATCAGATATATCAACTGAGCAAGTGACAGATTGCCTTGTTCTCAAAGGACTTATGAATAGGTGGAAAATGTAGTGGAAAGGATGTTAGGAAAGAAAGACTCCTACACCTAAATCTCTCAAAGAATATCTCATGTGAGAAATATTTTATTTTGATCAATGTACATTTTCCTAACACATAGAAAAAAAACCTTTGTTGTATAACAGCCATTTATCAGATGTTGACAAAGGATTACATTACTTTGATGTTTTAATCTTGCTGGCAAATTGAGATCCTGAAACCTCAAACTAGAAAACAGGAAAAACTTAACTAGAGATGAGTTGGAGGGGAGCCTGTATTTCTAAGGACTGGAATTGTGGGAGGTCCATGTCTTGCCTCAGGATAAGTAAAAGCATCTGATATGCTGAGCATCTGACACATACAGAGAAAGAAAAGACTCAGAAAAGAAGAGACGAAGGAATAGTGCAGAGATTCCAAGACAATTACCACAAATACCACAGGCACTTATGAGACAGTGCCTCCTATCAGAGGTCATAAACATGGGTTTCATAGGAAGAGTAGCCACCAAAAGGGCTAGATGTCAGTGTGCTCATTACCTGTCTTTCTCCTTTTTCATAATATTCCAGTTCAAATCTTCTATCCCACAATCTTACCCCTTCATTTACAAATAAGGAAATTTAGCCTTGAAAAAAATTAACTCACCTGCAAGTCCTTACAGCTGGACTGAGGTGGAACAGCTTGAAAATCCCTTTTAACCTAGTAATATATGGCCACTTGTTTCCCATCCATAATTTTTTCCCACTAGGGTTGTAATAAAGAGTTTTTCCCTTATTAAGACAATTAAACAATCACCTGAGAAACTGTTTCATTGTAGCAATGAAAACATCCAGACAAATAGCCAGCTGAAGCATGAGAAAGGTCTTAAGCTATAATTGGGGTTTTAATTCTTACTATGTGCCAAGAACTGCATGGGACATTTTTACATATTTTTATGGTTGTGGACTGCTCTCCTCTGCCTGGTTTCAGGAATTGTAACTACTTCCCATAACTAAGGATGAGCGAGTGACCTCTGGAATGCAAGCCACAGGAGACAAAGCTTATCTCTGGTAGCAAATGCTATCTCAGTTTCCTCTCCCTGCCCCCAAAGCATGGTCAGAAGTCAATGATGAGTAAGACCCCTCACAGCGGGGGGCAACCTAAGCCAGACTCCATCACTTGGGAGGCCATTGTAGAAGGAATCAGGGGGCTGCAACAAAGAGCGAGCAATAGACCCTTGCCCCCCCCCCCCCGCTATGTGACATAGCCCAAGTCCCCACGTCCTCTGGGAGAAGCGCTTCCTGGCTCTAATCCACTTAAGCCTGAATACCTGATGGGAAGGGGTGTAGCTCCTTGTTTTATCAGAGCAGATCCCAGGGGGAAAATCTGGCATCATGAAGAATTCCTGAAAAACCTGTGAAACCTGTTCTGCTAAGATTGCTTTCATTCCTATGTTAAGGGTCCAAGCAGGGAACCCTAAAGTTTCTGTAAAACCCCCTTCCTGACAGACTCTGACTCATAACTAAGCCCTCAGATTTCTTTGAAAGGTTATCTACTGTTTGACCCTTGCCACTCTGTATTCCTGTGTATTACAACCCAATAAAAGCCCCTGGAGGAAGGGGCTCAAGGCCTTTTTTCCTTGGAAAAACTGGCCACCTCCTGGCCTTTGTTTCCTCAGAGAAACTGGCCACCTCTCCTCCTGAAGCAGATCACTTCTTGGTAGTGTTTACTTTCATCCATGGTGGACAGGGGGACTTGTGGGAAAAGTCGCCCCTACATTTTATCTCATTGTATTATCAAAAAGCTTTATCAAGTAGATAGAACAATATGCATCATATAGCTGAGGAAACAGACTTGAGTGTCTTTCTCAAGGTTATAGATGAGTCCTTGACAGAAAAAGGAGTAGATCCCATGTCACTTGCTTCTCAGTCTCATGAAGGATGCTCCATGCTGTCCTTTGGGGCTTCAGTAATTGCAAGTCAGCACATAACTTTTTTGGATGCTAATCTTCTGAAATAAGAACACACTGATCTCTGGCTTTGCTGATGTGGGAATAAGGTTGCCTCCTATTGATTGTATCTCTCCACTGTTTCTTCTTGAAGTCTTAAAGATTTTCATCAAGTTTGCTTTACAAATGGGGCTTAGAAAAGGCTAGAGGGATGTTTATCTGTCAGGCAGATGTCTCTCTACCACAAATAGATTAGCCTTTTGATTGAAGGGGGCAGGGTGGCAGTGGAATAGAAGGATCTGTTTCTCACTGCCTCCCAGAACCAAACAGGAAATGAAAATAAAGAGGGAAACAGCTACCTTAAATAACCAAATTAACAGTACTCGAGGAAGAGACTCTTAAGCAAGGATGGACAGAAACCACCATAAGACAGTAAGGAAGGATGGGGACACAAAAGGGGCCAGTGACATTCCCATGGCTGGCAGCCTGATGTTACAGCACAAAGTGGGAACCAACCACCAAGAAGAGTGAAGGTTGGACCCAAAACCATGATTCAGAGCACAGAGAGTCAGTGCTGGGATCAGCTGCCCATCTAGTGTTAGTATCTACCAGGGAAAGAGTGTGGGCTTTCTGTCTGCTGGGCGGACAGGAAGCCCACTGGAGACACAGCCACTGTTTTTCCTAAGGATCTAAAGAATAGGTTTCTTATTAGCAGGCACTCACCTTGGGCTTAGACAAAGGGAGGGCAGTGTGGGCTAAAGAGAGCTGAGAAGGTTTTGGAGTGGGAGGCCTAGAGGAGAGAGAGGCATGGGGGAACAACCACTGGGTCCCTGTGCTGAGACATATCTCAGTACTGCAGGAGCCGCTTTTCTAGAGAAGAGCAAGCCCCTCCCAAAGTAAAAACAATTACCCCACTCTGTGGGAAACTGCTCTCCCTACCCACCGAAATCCTGCTCACCTCAACCTTTGGAATCCCACTTGCCCCACCCTCTGGAAATCTGTTCACCCAATCCTTCATCTTTTGTCTTTCTTTACTTTCCCTCACTTTGCATTTTAACCCCCCTGAGGAGAGAGCAAAATGGGCAGACTCACAGGATGTCAGAGTCTGGCTGCGGGTGTACCCTTTCCATGCCCTTTCTCTGGAACCAGACTGGCACTTCCTCCTCATGGGAGAGCCATAGAAATAGCCTCCAGGTTTCCAGCAGACCCACACTCCAGACTCTGGAGGCCCTACTTGCTTTCCTACTAGGGACTTCACTCTGCTGAGTTCAGGGAAACAATCCAAGACACACTCAGATATATGCCAAGGGTACAGGCGTGTTTGTCACCATCTTCTCTAAAGTCTGAACAGTACCGCCCACAGGAAATTCAGGGCTTCCATCCTCTTAATTCTACCAGAAACCCTTTCAGAAACAGTCAGTCCCTAGAAAGACAAAGACTGACAACAGGCCAGTAGGCAGGTGGAGGTGGAGCCTTCATAGCCTAGAGTCATTTGCTGACACACCTCTGGGTCTGATGCTGATAAAAGCCTACCTTATTGCAGTGCAGCAAGGTCCATCCTGGGCACAGCCAAGTCCAAAGGAGTCAGCCACAAACTGTGAATTATTTGTAGCTTTAAACAGGCTGCCAATATCTATACATAGACAGCATCTGACATTGGTTTTACACCAGCTTCACCCAACATCAGAGCTAGATCCAAAAAGAGAATCTAGCAGGCAAGTACTAAACTCTGTTGAGACAAACCCCATTTCATTCGTTTTCATTATTTTTTCTGTTGCATAGCCTTTTAATTATTTTTCTTTATTTTCAACTTTTTCTTTTTAAATTTTCTTTTATATCTCTTATTTTACTCTTCCCTTTTCTTACTCCATTTGTTCCTTATTCTTTCCTTTTCTTCTGCTTTTTTTCTTTTTCTTTGTTCTTTTTTGGCAATTTTCTCTTTTCATTTCATACTCTCATTGTTTCTCTTCCTTCCTCCTCTCATAATCTCTTTTCTTTCCTTTGGATTTCTCATATTCTTTTCTCATATTCTGTTTTCTTTTACTATACTATTTCGCTTTCCTCTTTTATTAGTCTTTGCTCTTTTATTGTCAATTTTGCTATTGTTGTTTGGGATCTTTCATATTTTTGCTTGTTTTGGTTCTGTCTTTTGTGTTGTCTTGTTCTGTTCTGTCAATACCAGAACAGATGTGGGGCTTGAGCCTTGCAATCAGATAGCTGGAGAGAGGATCCTACCAACAAACAGGCCACAACAATCAAGACCCAAGAACAATAGGAAAGCCCACACAAGGGACATTCCTAGAGCAGCCACCACAAAAGATCAAGGAGGCTATACCACTGAGATACACACGACTCCTACTACATAAGGTAACCCCATGAAGACAAGGAGTCAAAGAAAATATATTGAATTCATAGAAACAAACAAAAACAGTCAGCTAAAATGAGGAAACAAAGAAACAACCCCACCCAAATGGAAGAAAAGGATCAGAAAAAGACCTAAATAAATTGAGGCAAGCAATATATCATAGTTCAGAGAAATGGTTATAAGGATGTCCAAGAAACGTAATGAGAACTACAAGGAACTGTGAAAACTGCATCAGTATGAAAAAAGACACAGAAAAATATGAATAAGAACCAAATATAAATAAAAATGCATTATCTGAAATGAAAAATACACTAGAAGAACTAGAGGAAGCTGATGATTGAATTAGTGATTTGGAAGCCAAGGTAGAAATGACACCTAATCAGAGCAACAAAAAGGAAAAAAACTTTAAAAAAATGAGGATTGTTTAAAGGAAATTTGGAACAACATGAGACATAACAATATCCACATCATTGGGATACCAATGTAAGCAAAGTAAGCAAGGCATAGAAAACATGTTTGAAGAAATAATGACAGAAAAACTATATGAAACTGAAGAAAAAATTGAGAAAAATACAAATAAGTGGAAGCATATACTGTGTTCATGGATTGGAAGAACTAATGTCATTAAAATGTCCATACTACCTGAGGCAATCTATAGATTCAATAAAATTCCTATTAAAATACAATGGCATATTTTACAGATCTAGAAAAACTATTCCAAAAATTGTATGGAACCAGAAAATACCCTGAACATCCTCAGTAATTTTAAAAAGAACAAAGTTGGAAGGGACACAATACCTGATATCAAATTATACAATAAGGCCACTCTAATCAAAACAGACACATTGATCAATGGAACAAAATAGACTTAGGGATAATCCAACAAATTTATGGTCAGTTAATATTTGACAAAAGGAGATGACAGCATACAATGGAATAAAGACAGTCTCTTCAATAAACAATGTTTTGAGAACTGGACTGATAATTGTAAAAATAATGAAATATAGACCACCAACTCACATCGTATACCAGAATAAACTAGAAATGGATAAATATAAATTGTAGTATCATAAAAATCCTAGAGTAAAACATACATAGCAAAATTTCAGACATTTCATGTAGCACTGTTTTTGGTGATATATGTCCTAGAGCAAGTGCACAAAAGAAAAATAAACAAATGTGACTATAGCAACTTAAACAGCTTCTGTACAGTTAAAGAAACCATCAAAATGGAAGAAAAAAAACACTGCATGGGAGAACATATTTGCCAATGATACATTAGACACAAAGTTTTATCTTTAAATATATAAAACACTCATATGACTTGGCATCAGGAAAACAAATAATCAAATTAAAAAATGATCAAAGGATGTGAATATACACTTATCCAAGAAGGACATACAGATGGCCTGTAGACATGAGGAAACATTCAACATCACTAGCCATCAGAGAAATGCAAATTAAAACTACAGTAACATAATATTTCACACCTGCCAAAATGTCTATCATTAATAAATCAACAAACAGCAAGTGCTGGTGAGGATGTGGAGAAAAGAGAACTTCAGTGGATTGTTGGTAGTAAGGCATATTGGTGCAGCCACTCTGGGAAACAGTATAGAGTTTCCTCAAAAAAATTAAAAAACAAACTGCCTTTTGACCCTGTGATTCCACTGCTGGGAATTTATTCTAAATATTCTGAAACACCAATTCAAAAGAAGCTATGCAACCCTATGCTCATAGCAGCATTATTTACAATAACTAAGATTTGGAAACATCTCAAGTGCCCATCAGTAGATGAGTGGATAAAAAATGTGGTACATTTACACAGGGGAATACTATCCAGCAGTAAAAAAAAAAAAAAAAGGAATTTTTACCTTTTGCAGCAGCATGTATGAAACAGGAGACTATTATGCTAAGTGGAATAAGCCAACTGATGAAAGATAAATGTCATATGATCTCACTTATAAGTGGAATCTAATTAACAAAGTAAATTAATGAGCAAAATAGAATCAGAGACACAGAAACATGGAACAAAATGACAGCTACAAGATGTTGCTCTAGAGTGATCCCTAATCCAATCTGACTGGTGTCCTTGTAAGAAGAAGAAACAATATCAGGGATGGACATACACAGAGAAAAGGACATGGGAGGACATGAAAAATATGGCCATCTTCTGGCCCAGGAAAGTGGCCTTACTTTCTAGGTGAGGAACTAGAATCTGTGGACACAGATCTTGAACTTGCATCCTCCAGAAACATGAGAACACTAATTTCTGTTGTTTCAACCACTCAGTCCATGGTATCTTGTTATGACAGCTAGCAAAGTAATGCACGTGTTATGCCACAAAGATTAGTATTTCCATCTGCTCCAAATAATAGGAAGGACTGAGCAGTAAAATATTTGAGGAGACCTTCTTGGACATTTTCCTGTGATAATTCTTCTTGTACTTAGGAAGAATTGACTTAATAAACTAATATTCCTGAAGTGTGGTACCATAAGGCCCTGTCCACTTTATATCAAGAGATAATTTATGTAAGTTCTTTCAATGGAAGAAAACTGAAGCACATGGATATTTCTCTGGAACAATTATGCCTGCTACTCTATAATAATTATGTTTGAAAATAGCAAAATCGAGCCTTTCTCCCTCTTAATGAGAAAATACAAGTTGTGCAGGATTTCATCACTAAAAACCTTCTAAAATATAAAGGAGAAAGTCAAACATCCTCTTGCAGTTTCTGGAGAAGTGAGTGATCAACCAATACCTGCCAGGCTCCACAGTAGAAGAACTGATTTCCCCCACTCTCTTTTTGCCTCCTGAGGATGGAAGTCTTACCAGCTTAGACATTTGAAACAGAAAGGCAAAACTTCTCTAGCAAAAAGTTCAGAAATTAGGGCTAGAAATGTATATCATTATTTGATACTATTGTATGCAAGAAATAAAGAGGTCGTGTTTTTCATTTCCATTGATCTTTGTCTCTTTATATTATGTTATAAATGTTTGTTAAAGAACCAGTTAGTTAATTTTGGCATAAGAAAAAGAAGGGCATTATCATCAATTTTTGCCCAAGATATAAAAACAAGTAAGAAATGTAATCAACTACTGAAGTTGGGGAGAGATGGAAAAGCACAGTGTCTGCAGGTGAATGGAGAAGGTTAGAGAAAGTTTCAGATGGTTTCTGTGAAGAAAAAAACCAGCAAATGAGTGAAAAGATTGTCTAGGAATACAGAGGGTCCAACGTAAGTAGAGACCCTGAGCCAACCTTAAAACTTCTTCATACCATCTCACTTACCCTAACCCATCACCTAGCTTCAAGCTATCACCAACACCTGCTCTTTCTAGTGCTTTATAGTTCTCATATATGTGGCCTTCTCTGCTCTCCTGCTGCCACTAACTGGTTCAGATCATCTTCTCTGGCATGAAGACAGTGGTGCAACAGGTGAGTGCACAAACTCAGTTCCTATCCTGTATGCTTAACACTTACCTGTTTTGTGACCTTGAGCAAATTAATTAAAATTCCTTATAGTAGTTTTTCTTATCTGCACAATTAGGGTGATACTAGAACAACCTAACCTATAGTATTATTATAAAGGCTAAATTGGATGCATATAAAATGCTTGGCATACAGTAAGAGTGAATTATTCGCTGCTATCATTAGCTAGTATATAAGACTATACTGTAAACACAAATAAGGCATTTTTCCTTCAAATTTTGTATCTTTTTAATCCATGATATACCCTGTAGCCAGAATAAAGTTCTAAAATTCAATTATGTTGAGTCACTCTTCTGCTCAAAACCATTGACTGGCTCACCATCACCATAACGTAAATAACAAACTCTTTGGTTACATAAACAAATCCCCTTTTGGTTTGGCCCAGTTTATGACTCTAACACAATCATTCTCCATCTCACTCTCTTCCATTTCCTCTACTTTGTGCTGGAGCCGTATTAATCCATTTGGTTCATCAAATGTGGCATGTTCTGCCTTTCTTTTGGAGTTGAACTTCTGCCATGACTTTGCCTAGAAGCCTTCTCTTCCCCTCTCCTATTCCCTTAGCCATCTTAGACTTAGCATAGACTTTACTGCCCTGAGGAAGCCTTCCCTGATTTCAGTATTAAGGTGTGTTGTCCCTCTTATGCACCATAGCTCACTACTTTCCCTCTCATTTTATGCCCCACACTGCTGAATTATAGTTGCCTGTTACACGGGCTGTATTTCCAGTTGGAATATAAACTTCAGGAAGTATAGAAATAAACACTCAAAGGCAAATCAAACTCTATGGATCTGCCAAATTTAGATGGAACCTTGGAAATTTGTAGTGATACCAAAGGCCTGCCCTCCTGAGGTGCTCTGAGAGTGGCCTGCCAAAGCTGTGGTTGTTTTGCCTGTGGTCTTGTTCTCTGTGCTTATGATCTTTCATTTAAGGGAATAATGGTTTCATTATGTACCACCCACTACAAAACCACATAATTAATTAATAAAACTGAAATAAATTTTTCTGGACTAGACTTTAGTTGATGTCTATTAAAGTGGCAAAATTACTTCTTTCAAGAAACTAAAGGGGGGGGGAGTGGTGGGGGAGGGGGTGTGCAGGGGGGGAGGGGAATGAAGGGGGAAATAGAACAACTGTAATGGAATAATCAATAAAATATATTTAAAAATAATTTAAAAAAGAATCTTTATGCTTTTTAAGTGTAATTGACTTTTCACTTCTAGCTTTTATTTTTTCCCTGTTAGGACAGATAGTTTGCATTGCATTTTTATGATGACTTATTCTATCTAAGAACAATTAAAAATAATTGTAAGTTTTTATTCCCATTGTATTAAGTAATAAGTTGTAAACATTTCTCATAGAGAAAATTACTTTAAAATAAAATTATTTTTTTGAAGACTTTGTGCTATTGACAGCTACAGAAATTCAAATGATATATGAGGCAGTGGGGAGCCCAATTACTTCCTATGTTTATGACTAATTTTTCTAGTTCATTTTTTTAGGGATTACTTTTTTTAAGATTACCCTTCCTTTACTTACCCTTACTATTCAAGCTTATTTATAGGTTAAAACTATACCTAAGAACACACAATTGGATGATTGCTTACAGCAAGGTGTTATCTGAGGGTTTGCCCTGCATTTGGAAATACAGATAACAATGTATCAATATGGATATGTTATCGCATATGGATAACAATACGGGCAAATATGGATCTCAACACCTACACCTTCAGTTCTCAAAGTTGTGTATCAGAATCAACTGAAAGGCTTAGAAAACCTAAATTTCAGGACTCTACCCTAGAACTGATCAACAGGGCTGAGGTGGGGCTCTAAATCTAACATTTCTCACAAATTACCAGGTAATTCTAAAGCTGTAGATCTGGAGACCACACATTGGGACTTTCTTTTCTGATGAAAAGGAATTGGGCCAAAGGCCAGAAACTGTCCAGAGCCTCACTGTTCATTCCGATAAACTTCTGGGTTCACTGCATCCTTGCAGGTGAAAGCTATCCATAACTCAGTCAGTATGCCAATGCCCCCAAATTTCTCAGAGTTCTCAGGGATGCGTTTCACTAACAATCATTTCACTTTAAGCAATGGACTTCAAGTGCTGCTCATAACTTACAAAATGGCTTTTTCTGTCTGCGGGTTTCCACGGAGCCAATCGGAGCCTATTTTGGAAGCAGTGCTGCCACCTTCTGATTCCTAATAGAAGATGTGTAGTAAAAAGTCGTGCTCTTTGTTGACTGTATTATGTATTCAGCAAGCATTTATTGCAATATTCTTTTCTTCATGAATTCCTTTTTTCCCCCAGGGGTTCTTATTTTAAATGCCACTTATTGTTTCCTGCTAGCACATTTCTATACAAAACCAATGCTATAATCACAGTTCCTCGCTGTTTAAAAAAACTCTGTCCCTGTAAAACCTCCCTTCTTTTATAGGTCTGGAGTCTGTGCCAAAGAACAAAACCAAAGATTACAAAGTTTCTTGTGAGTGGGTTGGTTTTCAAAGACTATTTCTAAAGAGACTTCCAAACCCCAGTGAACAAAGTCTTTTTGTTTTAGCTATCATGGCCACTGAACTGAGACTTTTGCCTCAACACAACTTCCTCCTGTATCTGATATAGAACCCAGGCATACTAAATGAAAGGGTGGGAATGTATTTTCCTTCACTTGGAGTAGTAGACTATTAACACTTGTTGGAAGTAGAGAGAACCTAATCTAATACAATCCCATAATTTTACCTCAGAGAGAAAGGCCAAATGCTAGCTCATAGTCATATGTATTTAATGACAGAGCTAGAATCTCTTCATACACAGCCCACTTCTCTGGACAGACCTGGACTACAGGAATGCAAAGGCTATGTTTGGACCATTTTTGTGTCCAGCAGAATGGGGCATGATAACTGACCAAGCCTGGTTCACCTACCCACACCTGTGACCAGTGGTCAATAGGTCTAACCAGGTGGGCAAAATTCATGTCTTTGTAAACAACCAAGGCTCACATAAAGTAGCTTTTCTGGATTCACATGAGAAAAAGGCATCACTGGAGCTCAGACTAGGTTTTAACTTCAAAACCTTGGAGCTTTCAACAATCCTAAAATGTGTAGATAGGCCACCAACACATGGGTTTTTTTTTTAAGGAAAGTAATGGTATTCTGCATTTTCTCGTGACTCTTCCAGCATAAGGGCACTGAGATTCTTCTCCCTGCCAGCTTCCCATCTACCTCATCAGCCTTCTGCCAGTTAGTCTACTGAGTCTGTTCAATGCTTAAGGCTGATCCACACTGTGGTCTTGGAGTTTCAAAGAGATGGAGAATGGAGGAAGGAGAAGACTGGAGATAAAAGACTGATACCTAGGTATATAATTGCCACTGCACTACTATTATAAACTAGCTTTTTGATCATGAGCAAATTAAGCTCCATGTCTCAGTTTTGGCATCTAAAACTGGATATTAGTTTTTCCTCATAGAATTGGTGTGATAATTAAATGACTGTTTATGGGTGGTGACCACAGTGACAAACAGATGATAGACAATGAATAGTGATTCTCAATTATTTTTGTTATTAGCATTATCACTTCAAAAACAGGTGTTCAGAGCCTGACTGATCCACAGCATTACCTTAGAAATACCTCCCCTCTTCCTGATTTGCTGGAGTACCTACTATATAAACCATGAATAACTTGCACCAAAAAAGTTGAATGAATTTGTGAAGCCTTCAGGGAACAATATATTGGTTTTCTAAGAATATTTGATTGGACTCATCTAGTATGAAAAATAACTTAAAAAGTGTTCTCTGTCCATTTGCAAAGCCAACGGTGGCTGTTGGTTTGGGTGCTATGTTGGAATAGGAACAGGGCCTCCAATTTAACTCATCATAGGGCTTCTTTTCTATTTTATTCTTTAAAAACAACCTGCGGGATCATACGTGACATCCAATACTGCCTTATTAACTAGAAACTAAATGAGCATTCAAGAAATTTAATTGAAAGTGATACTAAGAATGTTAATAAGCCCTGGTCAGCAGGGAGATTGATGTTCCCAGCTGCAAGCCCAGCCTGTAGGAAGAGTCTCTGAAGACCTCATCACCAGAAGCAGACTAGGCTTCTGTCTGCTGCTGCTGCCTTCCTCACAGGCTCACTGGCTCACTTCCACCAGCTCTCTCAGCTGTCCACCTGTTCCCCTAATTCCTACTTAATCAGTCTCCCCTAGAGAGGGTTCTGGCTACTAGCTCCGCTGAAAAGTACCAGGACAACAGTGCACTGCTGTTACTAGGAATAAAAAACAGTTCTCTGACTGAAATTTTAAGTAAACAAAGAAGACGATCCTAGGAAAATGGAGGTTCAAACATTTGAATCCCTTCCTTTTTCATGTAGAAAACCTAGAAAGCTTATGCCTTTCACAATAAGAAATGATATCTTTCTAGCAGATCAACTATTTATTATTCAAACCATTTTTGTATATGTTAAAGAAAGATTTCCACTCCCAGAGCTTATATTATTAGAGAATCCTAATTATATTTTGATCCTTAAGCACAACTTTTCATGAACTATTTCTGAGAGTGTGAGCATACCCTTGAATTTTTCTTTTTCCTTCATAATGCAAAGCACAGGTGACCTACATAAATGGAAAGGGTGTCCAGTTGAGGCTAAAGCATTGCTTTTGACATGCCCAATGATCTCCATTGCTTTTCCTGACATAAATGTTTCAGTACATTTATTTTCTATTTTTCTATCATTGAAACTAAAAATAATTCAGAGCCAGAAATAAAACAAAAAAATTTCAGTAGTTACAAAAACAAATATTTCAGTACAAACAAAATGGAGATATTGATGAAATAGAACTACTGATTTAACAGCAGTGCCACAAGGTGAAACTTAAAATGTTTATTCACTGGTAGGTTTTGAAAACTTGCATTTGGTCTACAAAAGAGGCTGAAGTATCATCCTATAATAATAAAAGTGTGAGTTGTATAAAAAGTTGAGAAAGTCAGTATTTAAAAGCACAAACCGCTCCCTATTTCTGCTTTCCATGGGGGCCTGAATATTGATTTAAGGAATCACGGGCTCATCTGGGCCATTTGGCTAACTAATTTAGCTTTTTCTAAATGAACTGTAAGAGTATTGCTAAAATCACTTTGGTTCAATTGCACACTGGACCTATTAAAAGATAAAAAGGAACATTTCTTCTTGTTTGTTTGTTTGATGTCGAAGTGACAAGGAAGTGTTATATAGTAGATAGGCACCTACTCTGGGGAATAACTGACCCTAGATCAAATTGCCCCTCCAACATTTACTAGCCAGGCAAACAAACCCTGAATGTAAATTCTTCTTCTGTAAAGAAGAATAATATCTACTCTATAAGAATAGATATTTTAAGAGATTGAGTTAAGTAATATACATAAGTGCAATGTATGTATATGGCAGATACTAATGCCAAGTAAATGTTAGCCATCTTTCTCATCTTCATCATTATCTTATCATCAAAGGCTTCAGATGTGATGGAACAGAGCTCAGACTTTTTAATCTAGGATATGAGGAGCTACTGAAGAAGAAGTTGCATCATTAGATGTGGCCTTTGAATCCTGGAAACTATGTGAAAGATAGATCTAAAAGGGACAAGATTGGAGGCAGTAGGATCACATGGGAGACTGTTTAGCTAAAATAAGCAAGAGAGAGCTTGATGTGAAGCAAAGCTGTGGGATAGAAAGAGGTGTCAAATGTATTCAAGAAGTATTATAAGAATCAACATTGGAAGAAAAAAACTAGTACAAGTCTTAATGTGCACAATGACATCAACAAGGTAGATGAGATGGTTAGAGATAGCTTGGCATTCTGGCTTGGATGATTTGTTGACAGTAGAGCCATCCATCAAACCATGAAGAGAGGATATCTTGTAGTCTTCATCTCCCATTGCCATGATCCTCTATAATGTTCAGACTCATCACTTTTGTTGAGCCTATCCTTCTATAGTAACATGTACAAGGAGGATTTGTTTATGGGCTAAAGTCTGTTGTTTCTAGTATTCAAATTCCATCATTCTTGTTGTGAATTTAGTTATTAACTATTTATTTGGGCATGATATATTAAGTCATTAACTAATGCTTATTGTAAGTGAGTTCTTCCTGAGGCTTTGTAAATTCATTATTGGAGAGGATGGAGAACTAAACAAATGAAAAGTTAGTCAACAAAACAAAGATAGCACATGCCAAAGAGTAAAGAGTAGTAAGACTGGATCCCACTTCTCAGGTGGGATCAGTAAGGAAGGACTCAATCACTATGCCACAAACTTTCATCTAAGACTTCTATCAAATAGAAAAATAAGTAGGTGTGCTTTAATTCTCTTAATTAACTTGAATTAAGATAATGGACTTTCATTGTCCCCTTGTTCTCTATTTCAGTGTCTTTGTTTTTATTCTGCTTGCTTGTTTGTTTTGTTGTTTAGCTTTCTGTTAAAGGTGAGATCATATGGTATTTGTCTTTCAACACCTGGCCTATTAAGGGGGAAAAAGGGGAGGGATTTGGAGGAACAAATATGAAGGACACAGGGACGAGAACTGGGGGGGGTGGAAATGGGAGGGAGGTGGGGAGCACAGGGTGGGGAGGGCTGGGATGGGAGAAGTAGACAAAAAACTGTACTTGAAAAATAACTAAATAAAATTATTTTAAAAATTAAAAAAAAAGATAATGGACTTTCTACTTTTCCCTCCTTACATTTTGATGCCAGGTGAACTGAACCAAAAGTTCATTAAACTGGCTGGTAGAAGCTTTGTCTAGCCTTGGCCCAGGGAGAGGTCAATGCAGTTTTTCTTTGGTGCTATATATCTCTCCAGATACCACCATTCCATTCTTTGCACCTGTTTAATTCTCTGCCTTCGGGCTCCAGCAAGATTTCTTCTTTCCTAGCAAAATACTGGCTGATAAGGTACAGAAATAAAGAACAAACTGACAGTAACCAGAGGGGACTGGAGAGGGGGTCATGGGGGGGAAAGCAGGGGAAGGGTCATCAAGGAACATGTATAAAGGACACATGGACAAAGCCAAATGGGTGCAGGATCTAGGGTGGGAGGTAGGGATGGGTGGGGTTGGGGGAGTGGTAGAAGGCAAAATGGAAACAACGGTACTTGAACAACAATAATAAATAAATGAACAAATAAATAAATATAAAAATGTTCAATAAAACTAGAAATCAAAGAAATTCAAGTGAAAACAAGTTACCGTCTTTTACATGTCAAAAATAAATTCACAGGGGTTTTCAAGATGGCGGTGGACTAGGACGGAGCAGAGACCAGTTCCTAGTACAAAAGAGACAGAAATCCATCCGATCGGAGGAGGTGAGGCCAGCAAGCCAGCAGTTGCCAAGCATATATGAAAATAAGAGACCAGAAACCTCATCGGTCACGGAGGAACCAGACGGTAGGGAGACAGCAGCGGTACAGCAGTCTCTGGGACGGAGCAGGGAGAAACAGCCGGTGCAGGGTAGGGGAACCAGCGCCCTGTGGCGAGAGCCCAACAGCTCCTGGGACAGCCTTCAGCGACCGGAGGGCTCCCTCCCTGGGATTCTTCTGCCGGACAGGCCGAGTGGCCCAGGCACAGAGGTGTGGAAGAAATTTCAGCCTGCGCGCAAGTTGGGGATCTAGTCGCTCCACACGCAGTGGGGCTGGGCAAGTGCCTGAGGGCGCCTAGGCCAACGTTCAGCGCCCGAAAAGCTCCCTCCCTAGGATTTTTGGGCCGGGGACCTGCCAAGCGGCCCAACCAAAGGGGAGCAGAGGTGATTTCAGTCTGTGCATAGCTCGGAGGTTCAGCGCCTGGTGGGAACTGTGTCTGGGAGAGTGCCTAAAGGCGCCTGGGACAGCGTTCAGCGCCCGGACGACTCCCTCCCTGGAATTTTCCTGCCAGGCAGGCTGAGGGGCCCAGGCAAAGAGGTGTGGAAGAAACTGCAGCCTGCGGGCAACTTGGAGATCTAATCGCTCAACACGCAGTGGGTCTGGGCAAGTGCCTAAGGGCGCCTAAGCCAACGTTCAGCGCCCAGAAAGCTCCCTCCCTAGGATTTTTGGGCCCAGACCGGCCAAGAGACCCAACGAGAGGGGAGCAGAGGAGATTTCAGCCTCCACACAGTTCTGGGACCAGCACCCGGCGGGGTGCTGTTACATCCCTAGGGGTTTTTTGGGTTTTTTGTTTTGTTTTGTTTTTGTTTTTTTTTGCCAGAGGTTGACCAGGGGACCCAGACAAACACAGGAGCAGAAGGGATACACACCACGCAGCGTGCCATGACGAGCACACAGAGTTTCTAGGTCTGCGCCCAGTCCTCAGATCAGCTCCCGGCTTTCAGTCTACTCCCCTCAGACTATCTGGAAGCCCAGGACGCTGAGGGGTCCTGGGAAAAGAGCTGAGACCCTCAACCCCCTCCCTTTCTGGCCAAGCAAGGTGGGGGGCCAGGAGAGACTTGTTTGATAGAGTTTACAGAGAGGGTGCGGAGGAAAAAGGGCCCCAGTCAAAGACTCTGTGGTTGCCAGCCCAGGAGAACTCAGAGGTACAGCCTGGGGCTCTGAATCCAGTAGACACGACAGCCTGGTCTGCTTCACACCAAGCTTGGCAGCGAGCCCAGGAATGGGCAGAGGGTCTGGGGCCTCCCAACTGAACGGGGGCAGGCCTGTGCTCAATCCCGAGGGAACCAGGCAATTAGGCCAGTGCAGGTGCCTGCAAACACAGCAAACCAGACTATGGCAGTAACCCCTGGGTGGGGAGCGCTGTGAGAAAGTCCTAGTTCCCCATTGTAGGGAGCTGGGGGAGAGGCACCAAGTGTCTGGATCCTGAGAGGGGCTGGCTGAAAAAAATCACAACAATCGACCCTCAGCCAACTGCAACCAGAAAAACCGGTTCGGCTAGTTTGAAGCCAACAAGTGACATTCCTTTTTTTTGAGGTTGTTTTTGAGAGATTATTTTGGTGCAGTTTTTGTTTCTTGTTTTTTTTTACTTTATATTATTTTTATTCTTTTTTTATTTACCTTTCTTCCTTCTCCATTCCTTTTCTTTATCTTTTTGCTTTTTTAAAGTAATCTGTTATTTCTTTTAAACTTTATTACTGTTTCATCTTTCCATACTTTTGTCCTCTTTTCCCGGATTTTCTGTTTTATTTCTTTTTCTTTTCTTTCTAAACTTATTGCTCTTTCTTCCATTTCCCTACCATTTTTTTCTTTCTTCCTTTTATTTCTTTCTTTATCATTTCTTTCTTTTACCCACAAGAGTCACAATCAACTTGAAAATATAAAAAGACCAGAGCTGGACCCATAGAAGAGGCCTCCCAATAGTAGAGCCAGAGAGACAAATTGCACATTGTTGTAGGAGAGAAGCCACAAGTTGCTGCATATTTGAGTAGGTGGAAGCAGAGAACAACAGGATAACCAAAAGAGGCTGCACCATTGAAATTCACAGGCATTCCACCACAAAAGTTCATACCATAAACCCAGGGTGTCAAAACAGATTAATCTAAGAAGCTGAGGCTAACAAGAAGAGTCTCACAAACAATGGGAAGACAAAGAAACAATCCCCAAATGAAAGGAAAGGAGGAATCCTCAGAAAGAATGTTAGATGAAACAGAGGCAAGTCAACTATCAGATACTGAATTCAAAGCACTGGTGATCAGGAAGTTCAAAGAGCTCACAATCAGCTACCAGAAACTACAGGGAAGTTACAATGATCTCACTGTGAACTATATCAACATGAAAAAGGAAATGGAAATTATTAGCAAGGGCCAAGAGGAAATGAAGAATACAATCTCTGAATTAAAAAACACGGTGGAAAGCATTAAAAATAGGGTGGATGAAACAGAAGATCGGATTAGTGAATTGGAGGACAAAGTAGAAAGCATCTCACAGAAAGAACAGGAAAGGGAAAAGAGGCTCAGAAAGAATGAAGAGAGATTAAGAGAAATGCAAGACAATATGAAACGTAATAATATCCGAATAATAGGAATACCAGAAGGAGAAGAAGAAGAACAAGGGATAGAAAACATATTTGAAAGAGTAAAGAGAGAAAATTTCCCTAATTTGACAAAAGAAAAAGTCACACAAATCCAGGAATCTCACAGAGTCCCATTCAAGAGGAACCCAAGGAGGCCCACTTCAAGACACATCATCATTAAAATGGCAAACTTCCAAGACAAAGAGAGAATCTTAAAGGCAGCAAGGGAGAAAAAAGAAATAACATACAAGGGCATCCCAATAAGGTTAGCCACTGACTTCTCAATGGAAACACTCCAAGCAAGAAGAGATTGGCAAGAAATATTCCAAGTAATGAGAAACAGAGGCCTACAACCAAGGCTACTTTACCCAGCAAGGCTCTCAATCAAGATAGAAGGCCAAATAAAGAGCTTCCAAGACAAAAGAAGTCTAAAAGAATTTGCTGCCACCAAGCCAGCTCTACAAGAAATACTAAAAGGTCTGCTCTAAGGAAAGGAAGGAAAAGAGACAGACAGAGAGGAACACAGGTACAAAAATGGCAATGAATAAGTACCTATCAATAATAACCTTAAATGTAAATGGATTAAATGCTCCAATCAAAAGACACAGAATAGCGTCATGGATAAGAAAGTATGACCCACACATATGCTGCCTACAAGAGACCCACCTCAGGACAAAAGACCATCACAGACTAAAAATCAAAGGCTGGAAACAAATTTTCCAAGCAAACGGACAAGAAAAAAAAGCCGGGGTAGCAATTCTCATATCAGACAAAATAGACTTCAAAAAAAGAGCCATTAAGAGTGACCCAGAAGGTCACTTCATAATACTCAAGGGAAGAATCCACCAAGAAGACATTAACATCATAAATATATATGCACCCAACATAGGAGCATCAAAATATATAAGGAAAATCTTAGAGGAATTCAAGAAAGATATAGACAGCAACACAATCATAGTGGGGGATTTTAACACCCCACTATCAAAAATGGACAGATCTTCCAAACAAAATATCAACAAAGACATTGCGGCATTAAACAACACCCTTGATGAAATGGACCTAACTGATATATACAGAGCTCTTCACCCCAAAGAAGCTAAATACACATTCTTTTCAAATGCACATGGGACATTCTCAAAGATAGATCACATGATAGGGCACAAAACAAGCCTCAACAAATTCAAGAATATTGAAATCATACCAAGCATTTTCTCTGACCATAAGGGACTGAAACTGGAAACCAACCCCAAAGGAAAAAACCCAAAACACCCAAAATCATGGAGACTGAACAGTATGCTATTAAACAATGAATGGGTCAAGAATGAAATTAGGGAAGAAATCAAAAAGTTTCTGGAAACAAATGAAAATGATCTCACAACAACCCAAAACTTATGGGATACAGCCAAGGCAGTCCTGAGAGGGAAGTTTATAGCAATACAGGCCTACCTAAAGAAAACAGAAACATTTCAAACAAATGAACTTACTCTATGCCTGCAAGAACTTGAGGAACAACAACAAAAACAGCCCAAAGCAAGTAGAAGGAAGGAAATAACTAAGATCAGAGCAGAACTAAATGACATAGAGACTAAAAGTACAATTCTAAAGATCAAAGAATCCAGGAGTTGGTTCTTTGAAAAAATAAACAAAATAGACAAGCCTTTAAGTAGGCTCATCAAGAAAAGAAGGGAACAGACACAAATAAACACAATCAGAAATGAAAGAGGAGAGATTACAACTGATACCACAGAAATAGAGAGGATTGTAAGAAATTACTATGAAGAACTGTATGCCAAGAAATTTGAGAACCTAGGGGAAATGGACACATTTCTAGAAAAATATAATCTCCCAAAACTCAATGAAAAAGAAGTAGAACACCTGAATAGACCAATAACAGCAAAAGAAATTGAAGCAGTAATCAAAAAACTCCCATCACACAAAAGCCCTGGACCAGATGGATTCACAGGAGAATTCTACAAAGCATTTAAGGAAGAGCTAACCCCCATTCTTCACAGACTATTCCAAAAAATCCAAAAGGATGGAAAACTCCCTAACTCCTTTTATGAAGCCAGCATCATCCTAATTCCAAAACCAGATAGAGATACAACAAAGAAAGAAAACTTCAGGCCAATATCGCTGATGAACATAGACGCTAAAATCCTCAACAAAATATTAGCAAATCGCATCCAACAATATATCCAAAAGATTATACACCCTGACCAAGTGGGATTCATCCCAGGGATGCAAGGATGGTTCAACATTCGCAAAATAGTAAATGTAATTCATCACATAAACAAAAGCAAAGACAAAAACCACATGATCATATCAATAGACGCAGAAAAAGCTTTTGATAAGGTACAACACCCATTTATGATAAAAACACTCAGCAAAATGGGAATAGAGGGAACATTCCTCAATATAATAAAGGCCATTTATGAGAAACCTACAGCCAATATCATACTCAATGGACAAAAAGTAAAAGCTTTTCCACTAAGATCAGGAACAAGACAAGGATGTCCACTTTCACCACTCCTATTCAATATAGTATTAGAAGTTTTGGCCACAGCGATCAGGCAGGAAAAGGAAATAAAAGGCATCCAAATAGGAAAGGAGGAAACAAAATTGTCACTGTTTGCAGATGACATGATAGTGTACATGGAAAATCCTATAGACTCTACCCAAAAACTGCTCAAACTAATTAATGAATTTGGTAAAACAGCAGGATACAAAGTCAATATCCAGAAATCAAAGGCATTTTTGTATACAAACAATGAATCAGCAGAAGCAGAAATCAAGGAAAAAATCCCATTCGATATAGCAAAAAGAAAAATAAAATATCTGGGAATAAACCTAACCAAAGAGGTAAAAGACCTGTATGCAGAAAACTACACAGCACTGAAGAAAGAAATCAAGGAAGACACAAACAAATGGAAACATATACCGTGTTCATGGATTGGAAGAATTAACATCATCAAAATGTCCATACTACCCAAAGCAATATACAGATTCAATGCAATACCTATTAAAGTACCAATGGCCTATTTCACAGACATAGAACAAACACTTCAAAAATTTATATGGAATCATAAACGAGCCCGAATAGCAGCTGCTCTTTTGAGAAAGAAGAACAAAGTAGGAGGGATCACAATACCTGATATCAAGCTGTATTACAAGGCCACTGTAATCAAAACAGCCTGGTACTGGCATAAAAACAGGCACATAGACCAATGGAACAGAACAGAGAGCCCTGAAATCAACCCAACCCTCTACAGTCAATTAATATTCGACAAAGGGGGCAGTAACATAAAATGGAATAAAGATAGCCTCTTCAGCAAATGGTGCTGGGAGAACTGGACAGCTACGTGCAAAAAAATGAAAGTTGAGCACCAACTTACACCATACACCAAAATAAATTCAAGGTGGATAAAAGACTTAAATATAAGCCATGACACCATTAAAGTCCTAGAGGAGAACATTGGCAAGAAAATCTCAGATATTCCACGCAGCAACATTTTTACGGATATGTGCCCTAGAGCAAGGAATATAAAGGAAAGAATAAACAAATGGGATCTCATCAAAATAAAAAGCTTCTGCATGGCTAAAGAAAACAGTATTAAATTAAAAAGACAACCAACTGTATGGGAAAACATATTTGCCAATGATACCTCAGACAAAGGTTTAATCTCCAAAATATACAAAGAACTTACACGACTCCACTCTAGGAAGACATCGAACCCAATTAAAAAATGGGAAAAGGACTTGAACAGACACTTCTCTAAAGAGGACATACAGAATATCCAGAGACACATGAAGAGATGCTCAATATCGTTAGCTATCAGAGAGATGCAAATTAAAACCACAATGAGATACCACTTTACACCAGTCAGGATGGCTATAATAGACAAAGCAACAAACAACAAATGTTGGAGAGGGTGTGGGGAAAAGGGGTCCTTAGTTCACTGTTGGTGGGATTGCAGACTGGTACAACCATTATGGAAAACAGTATGGAATTTTCTCAGAAAAATAAAAATTGACCTGCCTTTTGACCCAGCAATTCCACTGCTAGGATTATACCCCAAGAATCCTAAAACATCAATTTCAAAGAACCTATGCACCACAATGTTCATAGCAGCACAATTTACAATAGCCAAGAGTTGGAAGCAACCTAGGTGCCCATCAGTAAATGAATGGATCCAAAAATTGTGGTACATATACACCATGGAATTTTATGCAGCAGAGAGAAAGAAGGAACTACTACCTTTTGCAACAACATGGATGGAACTGGAAAGCATTATGCTGAGTGAAATAGGCCAGTCATTGAAGGACAAATACCATATGATCTCACCTTTGACAGGAAGCTAAAGAATAAAACAAACAAGCAAACAGAATAAAAACAAAGACGCTGAAATAGAGAACAAGTGGGCAGCGACCAGAGGGGAGAGGGAAGGGAACTTAAGGGGAAAAAAGGGGGAGGGATTTTGAGGAACAAGTATGAAAGACACAGAGATGATGACTGGGGCGGGGGGAATGGGAGGGAGGGGGGAGACCGGGCGGGGGGGGGGGGAGAGAAAAAAAAAATGTACTTGAAAAGTAACTAAATAAAATTAAAAAAAAAAAAAAAAAAAGAAAGAATTTCCCAAACGACAGACCCAGAGAGTACAGCCAATATCTGTAAATCACAAAGGATTAGGAAGCCAGTCCCACAGAGCATTTTGGGCTATAATAAAGGAGCATCCTCGGCTGCTGGTAGAGGACCTTGGGGTGGTGCCCACTAGATCAGAATTATTATGGACTTGTGACCACTATGTGCCACCTATTCCTCCTCCTTTTGAGTGGAACCAAACTGGGAACTGATGTTAACTACTAGATCCAGAATTTTGAGTCTAATTAAATTATTATCATTGAGATTTGTTTTATAGCACAATAGGCATTTGGTTGTGATGTCTCATGTATTTGAAAAGCTTTTGTACCCTGTAAATATTAAGTGCAGTCAGTTAGGTTAAGTGAGCTCATAGCATGGTTCTAATCTTCTATATCTTTACTTATTTTTGCCTACTTGCATTATCAATTACTGATAGAGGTGGGTTAAAATCCACAGTTATGACTGTGGATTTGTCAGTCTCTTCCTTTAGTTCTGACAATTTTTGTCTCTTGTATTTTGAAGCTCTGTTATTAGATGAACATATATTTGACATTGTTATATCTTACTGATGGATTAACCATTTTATCTTTAAGCAACATTCTTTTTTTATGGCTAGTACTATCACTGGTCTAGAAATCTACTTTGTCTAATGGTAATGTACCCACATTGTCTTTGTAATGATTGGCATTTGCATGATGTCATGTTCTTCCTTTTGATTTCTACCTATATTTTTTTCTCATATGTAAAATGTGCCTCTTGTAAAAAGCATATAGTTCATACTATTTCTTTTTTAACTCAATCAGACTGCAGTGTGTATATATATCATCTTCCTATGCATTTTTCATTCATCTCTTCTCTTTGTTCTTTGGTTTCTTTTTTCCAGATTCTTTTTGGATTTATAGAGATTTTTCATCTTTATTGGTTTCTCAGCTATATCTTTTGTATTACATTTTGTAGCTGCATTCTTATCACAACCTACCATAAATTATTATAATGTTGCTACAGTAAATCCATAAGAAACCTTTTTAAAAGTGTAATTTCACCTGGCTGGTGTAGCTCAGTAAATTGAGAGAGGGCCTTCAAACCACATGATTTATCAGCTCTGGGGCTCTGAGTTGTTCTTGAGCCATGTTTTTATCTGTTTGTGCCTGTTATGTATGAGGAGTAGAGCCTTAGTTGTTTACCAGGGCGGGGCCACCCAGGTTGCTGGTTTGTGACACTGTATGTGGGGGCCGGGTCAGAGAGGGAGCAATGGTGGTCCTCTCCACTAGCCCAGTCCATCCCACCACTCCCCCTGGCCTGTTTATCCGAGCAGAATTGTGCGAGCCTGCTGCCCTGCGCCATGTGGTCTCAATGCTCGCCTCTTCACTGGTTTATCTGCACGCAAATGCGCGACCTACCACAGACAGACAGCTGCGCCTCTTCCCTGTGTCCGCCCGTAGCTAGCCCACACCGGTAATCCACGCCTTCGGCTGCTTGTGCACCACCCGGTCAAGGATCTTTTTGGTCAACCCGCTCCGCTGCTGGCTTCACCCCTCTTACCAGTTCAGCTGAATATTTCATTGTTTTTGGACTCCGTATTGTCGATTTTCTGTGTGGTTTGGTTATGTTTATTGTTGTTAAAAATTTGTTATTCTTAGATTTGGTTGTGCGCAGACGCAAGGTGTTTCCACCTACACCTCCATCTTGGCGGAAGTCCGAATATATTCAATGGAAAGAGAATTCTAAGAAAGCTCCTTTTTCCCTCTCATGTCTTTAAAAATGCCATACCACTGCCTTCTGGATCTCATTTTTCGGATAAGCCATCACTTGTACTCTTATAGAATTTTTCCCATGCAAATATAAAATTTTTTCTCTTTGAATTTCAGGCATATAATTTTGATGAACCTAAAAGGTAGCAGGAGGTGGAGGAGAATCTATTGTCTTAAAATACAGTAAAATGGAGACCAGGTGTGAAAATCCTCTGAACTGACAAAACCAATTAGCCACATAAGCAAAACTTAATCTAGCTTATTTTATGACTGTAAATGAAATTTAATTTATGTAATTCCTTGTAAATGCCTCTAATAGTTATAAATAAAATTTATATTCCTAAAATAAATAAATAAATAAATAAATAAATAAATAAATAAATAAATTCGCAAATCTTTTAAAAATTTGCCAAGAATTTACATTTTAACAAAGTTATCTTGAAATTAAAAACTATTAAGATCCAATGGAATTCTGAGTTTAAAAGCACGGAATGTTTGTCTTGAAGGTCATGCTCAAAGTTTCATGTCTTTCATGCTGGAGGCTAGGTAGGAGGTTTAACAGTCAGAAACCCCATTAAAGTCTTTGGGAAGCTGCCTAGCATTACAACTAGCCTGAAATAACAAGGGAATATCTCCACCAAGTAGACTTGCTGATCCCCTCCCTCCTCCCACAAACATGTATACAAACACTTTCTTCTTGATTCAGGCACCTACTGAATGTCACTCACAACGTTTGTTTATCTCCACGTCAGTACTTATCATGTTATACTCAATTTGATTATTTATTTGATTTTCTTCCTCATCCAAAAAAAATCATTTTCTATTTTAAGCAGATTTTCATCTGCTTTGGGTCAGGAAATGCCCTGTGCACCTTCTGGTCAATATGACATGGTATCTAGTGAAGAGAAGAATTTAAAGGTAGCAATAGTCTATTGGCCTGGTTGTTTTAACACATGAGTTTTCCTATTAGTTTGGATACTAACTTGTTAAATGACTGAAAAAATTTCAAACTCTTCAGGACTTATACTTAAAATGAGGTGTTTATTCTTTCCACACTTCAGATTCTTATATCTCCTCTCCTTAAAACTCATTTTGGAAAAATTTGTAAAAAGCATTATGTTAAACATTTTTATTTATCATTCCTCATAGAAACAGTGTAATGTCAGTCCAGGGCAAGCTATAAGTTCTCTTGTAGGCTTCTCCTCTTTGAGTTCAGGCCCTTTAAACTATCCTCATACCTCCTATTAATTTTCTTTAGGCCTTTTCCTTTGAGCAGTGTCATCTACAGTCTTTCCTTCCTTCCCTATGTCACAGTAGTGAGAGAAGTGGCATTTGTAGCTACTTCATGGAACTAGGCATTATTCTGGTTACTGTACATAAGTTGTCTTCATTTACTTTCTCAATTATACTGTGAAGTAGTTGCTATTAACTCATGTTATATAGGACAGATCTGAGGTTTAGAGGTTGGGTGACTTGCCAAATGTCACCCGTATAGGAAGGAACAGATTCATAACTGAAGCCTCAAATTGTTTTGGATGAAAATCATTAGATATTCTCACCATCCCACTGCTGTTTTTGAAGCTGGGAGTTACTGGATTTCCAAGGCAATATTTTGATCTTTATTTCTGGGATTGCCATGTGCTACTGACTGAAGGAAGTAGTAGATTCTTCCCTATCATGACCATACTTATGCATTATAATATAAGCATACTTCTTCAAGGCAAGATAGTGACTCATACAGGGTTTTTGGGTAGGGCTGACCTGTAGATTCAGAGTGCTAGCAAAGTACACTAAAGATAAGATTCACAGTTGGGTGACAGACAAAATCAAGAAAAGAAAAGTTATAGCAAAGTTAACAGACTTGCTCAGTCAGTTATGGTTCTTCAGACTCTCTATATTGTACTTTCAAATACTGGCAAAACAAGGGGGGAAGCCTATTCAAATTTTCCCACTGTAAAGGAAAAGAAAACTTGCACATTGCCAAATTAAAATTTAAAATGATCATTTCAAGTGCTTAATTTAGAGATAATGAGATCTCTTTTGGAGGCTGTCAGCTTTGACAGTAACATCGTTTGTTTATAAGAATATAGTGGTAATGCTTCTGATATTTTTCAAAGTATCATCTCAGTAAATCACAACATAGTAGGACAGGCATTAGAGATGAATTATAGAATGAATGTCCACCGTAGGAAAATCTTTGGAGGTCATCTGGTCTAATGTCTTCCATTATGTATATAAGGATGTCAAAACACAGGAAAAAAACAGTGACTTCTTTACCAATGCATTAGAAATTAGCATAGTCAGAACAGAATAGACAATGTGTATAACATATTAATCCAATGTCACAGTGGCTTAGCCTTTAAAAGTGTTTTTTTACTTTTACAAACTCTACTGCATTTGGGGCAGCTCACCAGGCAGTTCTTTTCTAAGACACGATTTGTTTTTTCTAAGATGTAATTTTGTAGACCTTTGCCATTTCCTTCCTGTGGCTTCATCATCTCATCATGTTCCTTTTAGAACTGCTGTGCTAGATGAAGGGAGCTGATGGGCTGCCAAAGATAGTCGTGGCCCCGGCTCAGAAATGATATGTAAATTTTGTTCTGTCTATTGACCAGACTTACTAATATGCTCTTGATTAAAGGTCTGGGAAATGTAATCTTTCTTGTGTACAGAAAGTAGAGGAGAATCAGATCTAGGTGGCAACAGTAATGTCCACAATAGAAGTGTCTTCTTGATGGCTTCTTGCTACTAGCATGTGGGTTCTATGCACAATTTGTAATGGATGCTGGAAAACTGGAGAAGATTAACTGGAACTTTCAGAAAACTAATGTTATCTTAATTCTAAATTTTGTGTTCATTAATTTTAGGGAAATAACTTGTTTGATTTAATCTCAGTTCTTCCAAATACTGTATAATTAACTACCTTAGAAAGAATTACTGAGTTTCTAGGGGATGCCATCTTTACTTTCCCTTTTAATCCTTACAGCAAACTATTGAGGTTAGCACTATTAGCCCTAGTTTAGATAGGAACCTTTTTGTTTAAAATTACAAAAAAAATTAACAAATTATCACACGTTAAAAAAAAACTAAAAAGAAAAAATATATTAAAGAGACCCAGAAGCTCATGGAAACTCAAACAAGAAAAGTCATCAAGAAATAAAACTTTTGCAACACTGAAATTGGGCCTCATTCTGAGTTTGCAGCTGCTCACTGAAGGGCTGCCCTTGTGTCTTATGAGCAGTTTTCAGCTTCCCTGAAGCAGTCTGCTCTTTCCTCAGTCCCTCTCAACACATGCCTGTCCCTCATCCCCTGCCACTGCCCAACTTTCTAAGCTTTCCTTTTCTGAACCCTTAATCATTTGTGCTTATAAGCAGTGCAAAATAATTTACTAGTGTTCTCTGCATCTCAGAAACCCTCTATTACAGTCACTGCCCTCACAACTAACTGGTCTTGTCTTTTAACATCCTAGTTGTGTATTTCAAAATACCATACACCTGACTCATTCTTGTGAACCAGGCCATGTAAGTCCTATGTCTGTCCTTGCATCAGACACTGCCTATGTGCAAACGTATGCACTATGCCCTGGTTAAAGAAGTTGGTGAAGCTTTGAACATGAACACTCTGACTCAACAGGAGCAAGAGCAAGGTAGCTTCCTGCAGAAAGGATGGGAGTGGATGAGGGGGCATGTAGTAATGAATATGCCTACTCTTTTGCAAGGTCACTGTTGTGGTTCGAAAGGTTGTGTCCTCCCCAAATTCATATGTTGAAATCCTAACCTCCCCAAAGCAATGTTATGAATAGTTAGGACCTTTGGGGGGTGATTAGTTCATGAAGGTGGATTCCTGATGAATGAGATTAGCACTCATAAAAAAAACAGAGCTCTCTAGCTCCTTCTAGCATGTGAGGATAGGACAAGAAGTCTGTGGTTGAAAGGAGAGCCCTCAGACAAGCATGCTGGCCATGTTGATCTTGGACTTTAAGCCTCCAAAACTGTAAGCAATACATTTCCATTGTCTCTAAGCCATCCAGTCTGAGATACTTTGTTATGGAAGCCAAAATGGATCCAGTCACAGTACTAGTAAATGGCAACATGAGATTTAAAAACAAAATTGCCTGGCACTTCAGTATCAAGAGAATGAGGAAAAATATAGGAATAATACCTAGGCTGGAACTCATTAGCTTCTTCTCTTCAAACTTTTTACTCTGTAGATCTTCTCCCCTCAACCAACACAAGTCCAGCTAAATAGATACCTTACAAAACTTAAATGTTTTGCTAAAGCTGAAAAATGTATTTTAAGATACATTTTGAGGACATTCTCAGCTGAATCAACCAAATACTGAAATAATTAGAGAAACTGGATGAGAAAATAAATGAACAGCTCTCAGACTAAAGCTTTGAATTTGGCTTTTTGAGACAATAGCCAGGTTGGATCTGCTCCAGAAGGAACTTTCTCTACCTAGTATTAGTGCAGTAATTAATTTTATATCCTCATTTCAAAATTTGTAAGTGTGTGTCACTACCAATACTGATGATTAAACTCTGTCACAAAATCCTAGGTGATATTACACAAAACACTTAACCTCTTTGCACCTCAGTTTCCAAAACAGTAAAATAACAGGAGTTATATTAAATAACCTCCTAGGGTCCTTGCAGCTATAAAATTCTATGACTAACTCACCTTACAAATTTAACATGCAAATGTCTACATCTACTGATTACAACCTGAGGCAAGATCATTTTCTTTGATATTCATTTTAAATAGCACCCAAGAATCCTTGAATAGACAGATTATCCTTGTAACGAAACTGCAGTTCCACTGTCCAGTATAACCTTCTGATATGATGGAAACAGTCTATATCTGTTCAACACAGCAGCCTCTGGCTACATGTGACTATTGAGGACTTGAAATGCAGCTAATGCAACAGAGGGCCTGAGTTTTTCCTTTCATTTCCTGTAAATGTAAACAGCCACATGGAGCTATCAACTACCATATTGAACTGTGTAGAAATGAAGATGTATGTACTGTGAAAGAAAAAAAGGAAAAATCAAGAAGTAATGATATTTTAATGCATGAATTAATATTAGAAAATCCTTGGCTTTCATTTTCATGTGGAACTGTATACTTTTTAGATTTTAGATAAGTCTATTCTGGGATGATGCAAGCCTTTCCACAAGCAGGGGAAAAGACTGAGGATTTCTTATGATATTGCTAATAGTAACTAATTTGTGTAAGCAAGTCTTAAACGTTTCTTGAAAAACATAGCAATGGTCTTTTACAAAATGTTGCACCAGAGATTTAAGATATTTACTTAAGTTTTTTCTTTAAGATAGCAACAAGATAAATAAATACATACAAGTCTTTAGTTTACTGGATTTGAAATTTGAAGCCCTGAATTTTTTGTTCTATCTTTATTATCAATTACTATTTTTCTTAATTCTAAATTAACATATAATGTAAAATTCACCATCATTTTAGTATTAGCTTTGGGAGACACATATTTTTAAAAATCTAAGTGATTATAACATTCAATACATAGACTACCACTTTCATTTTCAGTAGCAACATTTAATTTTCTAAAACCTTCCCACGTGTGAAATCTAGTAAGTCTCATAAATGATTTTGTCACCTGTGGGTTTGTAAAACTTCAGAGAAAAGGGCTTTTTATTCTCCAAACCCAGGATCTTAACTCTTTCAACATCTTTATAAATGGTAATATCATTGAATAATAACAGTTTAATGTTTATTTCCTATTTGTTTAAATTCACGCTTCTTTTTTTCTTTGACTGAATGATTTATTTCAAAGATCAGGTTATAACCTAGATTTATTCTATATAGCAAAGCTATCATTTAGAATGGAAGGGCAGATAATTGTTTCCCAGAGAAGTTTAAACTAAAAAAGTTCATCATCACTAAGTCCTTATTACATGAAATATTAAAGAGAATTATTTAAGAAAAAGGAGATCGAAATTATGAATATTAAAATAGCAATAAATGTATTACTATCAGCAATTGAATCTGAAAAACAAACTAAGCAAACAAGTGAAACAGGGATGGAATCACAGATATTGAGATCATTAGGAGGGTTATCAGTTGGGAAGTTGGACCATGGAGGAAAAGGTACAGGGATTCAGGAGTACAAATTGGTAGGTACAAAATACACAGGAGGAGGTTAAGAACAGTATAGGAAATGGAGTAGCCAAAGAACTTTTATGCATGATACATGGACGTGAACTAAGGGGGGTTTGTTACGAGAATGGGGGGTACCGGCTAGCGAGGAGCAAAGGAGGAAATATTGGGAAAACTGTAATAGCGTAATCAATAAAATATATTTATTAAAAATCAAGTTAAAAAACTTTTCTAGGATACTAGCAAGATGCTATTGACATATGGTATTCTATGTCTAAGTGATAGCCTTTGATGATCCATGGATCAATCACAAAATTACCTTTGAGAATTCTCAGACTTACTCTGAAGAATCAAGCACTTTCTACTGCCTTTAACTGCTCTGCCCAGCATGTGGCATGTTGTCTGCTTTGTGTGCAGTAACTCTTCATTGCAAAGAGGTCTTCTAATGAAAATTTTGAAACAAAGCTTGATGGAAAGTTAAGAATATAAAAATGAGTTAAGATATAATTGTCTGTGGTGCTACCAGAAAAAAATTGATATGGTGATGATGCAATGAGTGTTGGGAACCACCCTGCCTGGTTTCAGGAGCTGTAACCCCTCCATGGCTAAGGCTGAGTGAGTGACCTTAGGACCATAAGCCACTAAGGAGACAAGCTTATCTCCCTGGAAGGAGTGCCACTTCTGCTCCTTTTTCCATAACTGGCCCCCAATGCTTGATCAGTTAGCCAATGATGGGTAAGATTCCCCAAGTGGAAAATGACCTAAGATAGGCATGATTATGTAGAGGTCCCAGGGAAGGACTTGGGGGGCTATGGAAAATGGGAGTGATGGGCCCTCCCCTCTCAGCTTTGACTAAGCCTGAGTCCTCGTTCTGTTTGCGATAAGTCTCCTAATTTCTTAGCTGTCTTTCCTCCTCTGCCTGACTTAAGCCTAAAACAATGACAGAGAGCGGCGCAGCCCTGTGCTGGAAAGGGCAGGCAGCCCTGTGCTGGAAAGGGCCTGAGAAAGAATATGTAAAATCCTGTGAAACCTGCTTTGTTAAGAATGCTCTTAATTAAATGATAAAGGTCTGAGCAGGAAATGAGTTTGTTTCCCAAAGTTTTGTAGCCTTTTAGCTAATAGACCCTGACTCAGAATAAGCCCTAATAGTTCTTTGTGTGCTATCTACTGTTTGATCCTTACTGCCTGAAAATGATTAATGAGCTATACTTCTATTCCTGTGCTAACTGAACCCAACAAAAGCCTGTCTGGGCAAGGGTCAACATGCTCTCCCCTTGAGGGAGTAGCCATGCCATTCCTTTTCCTCCGCAGGGCTCAGTGGTCTATGTGAATTCGTCTCATGTCTCATCCATAATACTGCGAACACTGCAGGCCAGTGTCTGCATCATATAAGCCCTCCATGCACAGTGTGTTCACAGCAGCCTAGGCAGCAATAGCTCTGTCACAGGCCTCCTCTTGGTTTCTCAACTGGCAGATGGTAGTTGTTGTGTTTTTAAAAGTGTGTGTGTGTGTGTGTTACAGTTTAGTAAATATGGTAGGTGCTATGTTAGGTAAGTTTCTTCAATATATTGGGGTCACCTGTAAAATGGAATTAATGATGCTAATTATAACCCTTCATCAAATTATAGATTTTTACACTTCTAAAGTACTATGGTTTTTAGAAGTACAATACTATTATATTATCCACTTTGCACATAACTTTTGAGTAATAAAGATAAACCAGCTTAGGACATTATCAAGAATATGATTTTATTATTAGACTGTAAAATATTGCTTAGTCAGAATGCTCAAGGGGGATTTTCCAAATCTCCTGAAGTTGCTATGTAAGTGAGATGGGTACACATTCCTCCTTGTACTATATTATGTGTTTTACTAAGTCCTATTCCCTTTGTAGCTCAGTATAGACATAAAGTTGGATGAGAAAAGACAAGCTAGGGTCACACAATTATTGATTTGGAGTTTAGATGTGAAAATTTAAGGAAGAGATAACTCAAGGTGTTACCAGGACACATTCTAGTCTCATGTCTTTTAGGTAACTATACTTACCGTTATACCAAAAGGCAACAAACTTCTTTCACCAAGTCACAAATAACTAAAACATTGGTCCTTATTTAAAACATACTTTGGGTTGGGAGGAAGATGGTGACAGAGTAGGAGGGAGCAGATTCCACTCCCACCTAAACAAAGGAGAGAAACCTGGCCGATCTATGGAGGAACAGAGCAAACAGCCAACAGTACCCCAGCATATATGAAAATAAGAGTCTGGAAATTGTAGCAGACACAGAAAAACCAGAAGCTAAGGAGACTACTCTAGGACAATAAAGTCCCAGGGACCAGCATGGAGACAAGGCTGTAGCCTCGGGCCCAGCGCCCAGCACCTAGCGCTGGGTCTACCACAGACTCTTTGGGAGGTGCCAGCCTGCCACAGAATCCTTGGGAGAGAGCTTCATGTCAACAGCTCCCTCCCTCCCTGGCCAATCAGGGTTTGAGCAGCACCAGGAGAGACTTCTCTGCTTGAAGTTGCAGAGAGGGAAATAAGGACAAAGAGGCAAACACACAAGGGCCGTGGAGTCTGTGGTCACCAGCTTGGGGAAGTTGAGAGACCCACACTGACAAGCACTGACCCAAATAGTCACTGGTTTGGCTGGAGAATTGAGATGTACTGAGCAACAGGCTTGAATAAGAGGAATTTCTACAAAATTAAATCTGTTTGGGAAATTCTCCTGTGACAGCCGCTCAGCTTATGGCCCATACAGTCCAGCAGCAGTCCCTTGGTTGCACAGAAGTCCCTACATTTCCCCATAGCACCAGTAAGGGTTTGTGCCCAAGCCAGCAGGACCCAGGCAGCCTGGCTGGTGCGTGTGCCCACCCACACCCCAGCCCATTGTGATGACCATCGGGAAAAGAGTGCTCTAAAGAAGACCTGGGTCTCCAGCCTTGGGCGCTTGGGAGAGGCACCAGACTAGCTCTTGAGAGAGTGCTAGTAAGACTGGCTGAGTACACAAGAAAGGCCACACCAATTGTCCCTCAGCCTGCTGCAGCCAGGAAGACCAGAAAAACTGGCTTGGCCAGTTTGAAACCAATAAGAGAGTAAGTGAAACAGTGAACACCAGGATACCCACTGGAAGAGGAAACCCAGCAACAAAGGAACCACCAACAGATAACAACAGAAGAAGGTGAAGTAGGGGGTGGAAATCATACAAACCTCAATCCAGGACCTATCTGGAAATACAACTAAATAGTGAATAAAATACTCACTACAAACAACTGAACAAGAGCAAAAGAGAATCCTCAAAACCTTGTACACATGGAAGAAGTACCTTCAACACAACCTTCCCTAACCAGCACAACAAACAACAAAAGGTGGTAAACAGAGTTACCATCAGTTAACCAACTAGTAAGAAGGACACACAAAAGAAAGACCCCAAAACAATGAACACCCAAAGACAAACACAGAACCACCTTAAAGGAAAACCCAAGACCAGAAAGGTTGGGAGATCAAGGAGACCACACCACTAAATCTCACAGGTATTCTACCATAGAAGTTCACACCACAAACCCAGTGACCCAGAACAAATCAATTTAAGAAGCTGAAATTAACAAGAAGAGGTTGACAAAACATGGGGAGACAAATAACCAACCCCCAAATGAAAAGAAAGGAGGAAGCCTCAGAAAGAATGCTAAATGAAATAGAGTCAAGTCAGCTATCAGGTATTGAATTCAAATCACTGGTTTTCAAGGAATTTTAATGAGCTCACAGTGAGCTACCAGAAACTACAGGGGAACTACAATAAACTCACTACAAACAATATCAAAATTTTAAAAAACCCCTGAAACTATCAACAAGGGCCAAGAGGAAATGAAGAACGCAATTTCTGAACTGAAGAACACAGTGGAAGGAATCCAAAACAGGATCTATGAAGCAGAAGATCAGATCAGTGAGTTGGAGGACAAAGCAGAAAAGAAAAAAACAGAAAGATGAAGAAAAGGAAAAAAGGCTAAAAAAGAAAAACGAGGGATTAAGAGAAATGCAAGATAATATGAAACATAACAATATCCAAATAACAAAGATACCAGAAGGAGAAGAAGAACAGCAAGGGATAGAAACCCTATTTGAAAAACTAATGATGGAAAACTTCCCTAATGTGGTGAAAAAAGACGTCACACAAATACAGGAAACACAGAATTCAAATCAAGAGGAACCCAAAGAGGCCCATTTCAAGAAACATCATAATTAAAATGGCAAAATTCCAAGATAAAGAGAGAATCTTAAAGGCAGCAAGGGAGAAACAGGAAGTGACATGCAAGGGAGCCCAAATAAGGTTACTTGCTGACTTTCAATGGAAACACTTCAAGCAAGAAGGAAATGGCAAGAAATAATCCAAGTAATGAGAACTACGGGCCCGCAACCATGCTACTTTCCCCGGCAAGGCTCTCAATCAAGAGAAGGCCAAATAAAGAGCTTCCAAGAAAAAGAAGTCTAAAAGATGACACCTCCACCAAGCCAGCTCTACAAGACATGCTAAAGGGACTGCTCTAAGAAAAGGAAGGAAAAGAGAAAGACAGAGAGGAACACAACTACAAAAATGGCAATGAATAAGTACCTATCAATAATAACCTTAAATGTAAGTGGATTAAATGCTTTAATCAAAAGGCATAGAATAGCTAAATGTATAAGATAGTATGACCCACAAATATGCTGCCTACGAGAGACCCACCTTAGGACAAAAGACCTACACAGACTAAAAGTAAAGGGCTTGAAGCAAATTTTCAAAGCAAACAGACAGGAAAAAAAGAAGCGGGGTAGCAATACTCATATCAGAGAAAATAGACTTTGAAAAAATGTCCATAAAAGGAGATCCAGAAGGTCATTTCATAATACGCAAGGGAAGAATCCACCAAGAAGACATAAACATTGTAAATAAATATGTACCCAACATAGGACCACCCAAATACATAAAGAATATATTAGAGAACTTCAAGAAAGATATTGACAGCAACAAAATTATAGTAGGGGATTTTACCCTACTGTCAAAAATGAACAGATCTTCCAAACAAAATATTAACAAAGACATTGTGTCATTGAACAATGCCCTAGATAAAATGTACTTAACTGATATATATAAAGCCCTTCATCCCAGGAAAGCCAAATACACAAATTTTTTCAAGTGCACATGAAACATTTTCAAAGATAGACCACAGGATAGGATGCAAAACAAGCCTCATGAAACTCAAGAAAATTGAAATATACCAAGTGTTTCCTCTGACCACAAGAGACTGAAACTAGAAACCAACCCCAAAGGGGAAAAAAAAGATGAAACACTCAAATCATGCAGATTGAATAGCATGCTATTAAATAATGAATGGGTCAAGAATGAAACTAGAGAAGAAATCAAAAAGTTTCTGGAAACAAATGTCAATGAACTTACAACAACCTAAAACTTATGGGACACAGCGAAGGCAGTCCTGAGAGGGAAGTTCATAGCAATATAGGCCTACCTAAAAAAGATAGAAACATTTCAAACAAATGACCTAACCCTATACCTACAAGAACTCAAGAAACAACAAGAAAGACAGCTCAGAGGAAGTAGAAGGAACGAAATAACCGAGATCAGAGCAGAATTAGATGACATAGAGAATAACAGCACAATTCTAAGGATCAATAAATCCAGGAGCTGGTTTTCGGAAAAGAAAAACAAAAAAGACAAGCCTTTAAGCAGGCTCATCAAGAAAAGAAGAGAGGACCCAAATCAACACGATCAGAAATGAAAGAGGAGAGATTACAACTGACACCACAGAAATAGGAACAATTGTAAGAAATTACTATGAAGAACTGTATGCCAAGAAATTTGAAAACTTAGGTGAAATGGGCACACTTCTAGAAAAATACGATCTTCCATAACTGAATGAAGAAGAAGCAGAAAGCCTGAACAGACCAATAACAGCAGGTGAAATTGAAGCAGTAATCAAAAAAACTCCTGAAACACAAAAGCCCTGCACCAGATGGTTTTACAGGAGAATTCTACAAAGCATTTAAGGAAAAGCTAACCCCTATTCTTCACAGACTATTTCAAAAAATTGAAAATGATGGAAGACTCCCAAACTCTTCTCATGAATCCCGTAGCATCCATATCTCAAAACCAGAGAAAAACACAACAATAAAAGAAAACTTCAGGCCAATATCGATGATGAACATAGACACTAAAATCCTCAACAAAATATTGGCAAATTGCATCCAACAATACATTAAAAAGATCATACACCATGATCAAGTGAGATTCATCTCAGGGATACAAGGATGGTTCAATATTCACAAATCAGTAAATGTAATCCATCACATAAACAAAAGCAAAGACAAAACCACATGATCATATCAATAGATGCAGAAAAAGCTTTTGATAAGGTACAACATCCATTTATGATAAAAACACTCAGCAAAGTGGGAATAGAGGGAGCATTCCTCAACATAATAAAGACCATATATGAGAGACCTACAGCCAACATCATATTCAATGGGCAAAACGTGAAATCCTTTCCACTAAGATGAGGAACAAGACAAGGTTGTGCAGTTTCACCACTTCTATTCAATATAGTATTTGAAGTTTTAGCCACAGCAGTCAGACAAGAAAAGGAAATAAAAGACATCCAAAGCAGAAAAGAGAAAACAAAACTGTCACTGTTTGCAGATGACATAATAGTGTACATGGAAAATCCTACTGACTCTACCCAAAAACTTCTCAACCTAATAAATAAATTTGGCAAAACAGCAAGATACAAAGTCAATATCCAGAAATCAAAGGCATTTTTGTATACCAACAATGAAACAGCAGAAGCAGAAATTTTAAAAATCGCATTTGATATAGCAAAAATAAAAACAAAATACCTAGGAATAAACCTAACCAAGGTTTAGGAGATAAAAGACCTGTATGCAGAAAACTACACAACACTGAAGAAAGAAATCAAGGAAGACACACAAATGGAAACATGTACTGTGTTCATGGATTGGAAGAAATAATATGATCAAAATGTCCATACTACCCAAAGCAATTTACAGATTCAATGCAATGCCTATTAAAGTACCAATGACATGTTTCACAGACATAGAACAAACACTTCAAAAATTTATATGGAACCATAAACAACCTTGAATAGCAGCTGCAATTTTGAGAAAGAACAAAGTAGGAGGATCACAATACCTGATGCCAAACTATATTACAAGGCCACTGTAATCAAAACAGCCTGGTACCGGCATAAAAACAGGCAGCCCAGAAATATACCCAAGTCTGTAAGATTAAGTAATATTGGACAAAGGGGGAAGAAACATAAAATGGAGGAAAAATAGCCTCTTCAACAAATGGTGTTTGGAGAACTGGACAGCTATGTGAAAAAAAACAATTCGAGGATCAACTTCCACCATATACCAAAATAAATTCAAGGTGGATAAAAGACTTAAATATAAGCTGTGATACCATTACAGTCCTACAGAAGTACATAGGCAGGAAAATCTCAGATATTTCACACAGCAACATTTTTACTGATATGTCCCCTAGAGCAAGGGACATAAGGGAAAGAATAAACAAATGGGATCTCATCAAAACTAAAAGCTTTTGCATGGCTAAAGAAAACAGTATTAAAATAAAAAGAGAACCAACCATATGGGAAAACATATTTGCCAATGATACCTCAGACAACGGTTCATTCTCCAAAATATATAAAGAACTTACAGGACTCTACTCTAAGAGGAAAAGCAAATCAACTAAAAAGTGAGCAAAGGACTTGAACAGACACTTTCCCAAGGAAGACATGCAGAGGATCCAGAGACACACATGAAAAGATGCTCAGTATTGATAGCTATCAGAGAGATGCAAATTAAAACCACAGTGAGATACCACTTCACACTAGTCAGAATGGCCATCAAAACAAAGCAACAAACTACAAGTATTGGAGAGGTTGTGGAGAAAAGGGAACCCTAGTGCACTGTTGGTGGAATTGCAGACTGGTACAACCACTGTGGAAAACAGTATGGAATTTTTTAGAAAACTAAAAATGAATCTGCCTTTTGACCCAGAAAATCTACTGCTAGGAGTATATCCTAAGAACCTTGAAACACCAATCTAAAAGAACTTATGCACCCCATTGTTCATAGCAGCACAATTTACAATAGCCAAGTGCTAGAAGCAACCTAGGTGCCCATCAGTAAATGAATAGATCCAAAAGCTATGGTACATTTACACAATGGAGTTCTCTGCAGCAGAAAAAAAGAACGAGCTCCTACCCTTTGCAACAGCATAGATGGAACTGGAAAGCATTATGCTGAGTAAAATAAGCCAGGTACTGAAAGACAAATACCATATGATCTCACCTTTAAGAGGAATCTAAGCAACAAAACAAACAAGCAAGCAAAATATAACCAAAGACACTGAAATTGAAAATAAGCTGACAGGGACCAGATGGGAGAGGGGAGGGCCTTTCAGGGGGAAAGGGCAAGAAGGGCTTACAGGAACAAGTATAAAGGATACATAGACAAAAACTAAGAGGTGTTGAAATGGGAGGGAAGTGAGGAGCACTGGGGGTAGTGAGCTGGGATGGGAGTAAAAGACAGAAAACTGTACTTGAACAGTAATTAAAATAAATGAATTGTTAAAAAAACATACTTTATATGCAATTCTAAGCAAATTAGCCACAACTCTAGTTTGTTTCCTTAAACATTTTGGAGATCAACTGAGTGATAAGAGTAAAATTTTAATTAGAGTGCTTTTATTTTTAAGACAATAAATTTTAGTAAGAATTTTGCTACTATTAGTATTCTATACCTCTAGTCCAGTATGGAAATCAGACATGTACACTACTTATTTGGTAATCCAGTAGCACCTTGAGTTATTTCTAATTTTTCTCTTGTAGTTATTTAATCTTTTTCTTTTCTGAGTTATTTCTAATTTTACCAGTCATGTTTATCATCTTCATAATCATACTATACAGCAGAATATTCTCTTAAATTCATTGTGCGTATTGAGAATTTAGAGAGATATTAAAGATCATCCATCAACTAATACATTAGTCTTATTTTTATGTGTGTCTCTCTGTGTCTGTGTGAAAGTGTGTTTCTTCTGATTCTGTACCAGAATAAAGAAATATACTAAATTAACTAAAAATTCTGATTGTTTTCTTATGGTTTACAATAACTTTGCTCTAATAATCAGCTTTCATTTTAATTTTAACATGCATTTTTTATACCTGGAGCTTCACTATAAAGTCAGTGATATATAGGTTCTAACATTTTTCAGATTATTTGTAGTTAAAGTTCTTAAGAATTTTTCCTGGCAGAATAAAATCTTTTTCTTGCACAAGAAATTCAATTTTTTTCAAAACAATGTTGAAAAAATGTCTTAAACACACCAATACTAATGTTTTTATACTTTCCACCAAGAGGAAAGGGTCTTTTTTGACCCTTTTCAGTGAATAAGGCATTAATTTTCCTCTCACTGATAAGTTGGTTATTAAGAGATTATACAGCATTCAAAATAAATGTTGTAGAAGAATATTTATATCAAATTAAATATGGTGACAAATTAAATTAGTGACAATATAGTACAAATACTATAGTATTTGTACTATAGTACTATAGTATTTAATATAGTACAAATTAAATTAGTGAATTTTTCACTAGAGGACATTTTCTTCTCAATTGCTACTGTTATTTTGGTGCTTAATTATTGTTTTAATTTCAAGGGGATTCAGTGTCTTCTTCTGTAATTCCTTCCACAAGGTCTATTTTCTGATGCCAGTAACAAAATATTTATAGACCTGTATTTTTTCCTGCTATTAAATCTCTATATGGTTCTCAGGAGCTCAGATAGGTAGAGACTAGAAGATATACAATAATATTACTATACTAATAATATTACATTGAAAAGGACACTTACAGATGAATTTTATCATTCTAGAGAGATTGTTACCATCATAAGTAACTTTTTCTTCTTCATTTGTAGTTGCCGTATTTTTGTTTGTCCCTTTGCCTTGTCTTCCTATTCATTAATGATGACACTTGAAGTGTGGAAAAGCTTAATATCTTAGAAATTATTCAAATTTATTTTGCTTTATTAGTTTGTTTTATTACAATAAGTAGAGGCTTACTGAGATTACCTCAAATAATGGAGATAATACTATTTCCAAATAATAAATATTCACCATAATCTGGGTCTCAAAGAAACAGAGAAAGCCTTAAAAGTCCTCAAGAAAAACCCAACCCCCAAATATGTCAGAGCTTTACAAAAACCAGAACTTAGTTCAAGAGTTTTTAAGGAGTTAAGCAAGGACTCTGGTTGAAGAAGATCCATTACTTTCTTCTCACAGGCATTATTTTAGCTTTTCTCTGTTGCTCAACCATCAAGACAACTGATTTATTCAATACTTTCTGGTCTTTTCTGCTTCTCTCCATGGCTGCTGTGGGGGTCATGAAGTCAAAGGCCCATTTCTGGTATTGGCAGCTCTTGGCTACAGTAACAGTGTTACATGATCCAGAACTCAATTACCTATTTCCTAATTATAAGCTTTAATTTAGTCAAGTATAGAATTATGAAATAGTGCTTTAACATTAATTTCTATGTATTTTAGGAAGTGGATTATCTTTCCCAGAAAAACTGGCTATTGCTGTACTGCTGAGGATACCATTACACTGTGAATGCTCATCATAGCCATAGATTTTAGACAATTTTAGAAAACTTCTGGGAATGCTCCACATCACCACCTCCCACAACCACACACACACACACACTCAGAAACACAGACAAACTCACACACACGCACACACACTTAAACATACATACACTCACACACTCAGAAGCACACATACTCAGAAACACAAAACCTATAATGTCTAACATTAGCACCTAGCCTTATTATTTTCTTTTTGGAAATAGTGAGCACCCAACAAGTATTTACAGAGTGAAGGGGAAATAGTGTGAATGATTCTCTCTTGGGTTATTCAGCTTTGCTCCAGTGATAGCATGCCATCTTACATATTTATATATTTCAATCCTATGCCAAGTACAATATAAAATTAATATAGTTCCTGATGATTAAGGTACAAAAACTATATAGCTATTTCTATATGGATAATAAGCATTAGGTGAATTAGCATTGACTCAATTGTGGTTTCCAAAAGGCAATTTTTCTATACATATCACTAGTTTTAAAATAATTTTACCCTTTAATCCAGCCATTCTACTCATAAGAATTCATTGTAAAGAAATAATCACAGGGTCAAAGATTGCATCAAAATGTCATAAAATTATTATTTTTATTGTAAAGATTTTATTTATTTGTTTTTAGAGAGAGGGGGAGGGAAGAAGAAAGTAGAGAAACATCAACGTGAAAGAGAAACAATGATCAGTTGCCTCTCGTATGTTCCCCAACCAGGACCAAACCTGCACCTCCAGCATGTGCCCTGACCGGGAGTAGAACCTGCAATCTTTTGCCCCATTAGACAATGCCTAACCAACTGACCCACACAGGTCAGGGCTACAAAATTATCTATAATTGTAAAAAATTGAAAGCATTTAAAGTATCTAGTTAATGTTACTGTACTATGGACACACAATTATACTATTTGGATATGAAAATGCTTTTTGAAAAATAAATATGGCAAATAAAACTCTTCATTATATGTTTGAAAAAATCTGAATTGAGAAACCATTTAATTGTGTGTACGTGTAAAAAGAGAGACAAGTTTAAAATAATACATTGAAAATATTAATAATGTCCCTGACCAATGTGGCTCACTTGGTTAGAGCATTGTTCCATAAACCAAAAGGTTGTGGGTTGATTTCCAGTCAGGACACATGCTTAGGTTGCAGGTTTGGTCCCTGGTTAGGGAATGTGAGAGGTAGCTGATTAATGTTTCTGTTTCATATCAATGTTTCTTTCTCACATTAATGTTTTTCTCCCTTTCTCTCTTCCTTCTTCTTGCTTGAAAGTCAGTGAGCATGTTCTTGGATGACTACATATTTTTTAAATATCAAAAACATATTTCTGGTGGGTAGACTTATGGTTGATATATATCTCTTTCATACTTTTCTGCATTTAAAAAATTACTATAGTAAATATGTAATGCTTTTATGACTGATAAATTAAGATAAAAATATAATTTGGCTAACTAACACCTTGTTGTTTAAAAAGTATACATTTTAGGTGTTCTAGATATTAACTTTTCAGTCCTGAGTCCAGAGACCACACACATAACAGGAAGCAAAGACCATGTGTGATGGAGTTAAGTTTTCCCAGGAAGGGACCTCACTGCCTTATGATTCACCTGTGACTTGGGAATATCACCTCAACTGTCTGCCTACTCTGAGCTTTTTCATTTGAAAAATGAGGATACCAACATTAATTTCAAGAAGTTTCTATAAGTAATAGCAAAAGTTAATAAATATATTAGACCAACTTTTATGACTGGTATGTAGTCACCATTTGGTAAGTATTAGGTTATGATGATAATTATAATTTGGTTTTGCTATTCTTTAGTATTCAATGGAAAATTGTATATTTTCAAAGAAAATAGTTTAGAGTTTGAAAGCAGCAGTCATGCATATATGATGTGAATTATTCCAAATGAAGAACAGAATGCCTAGCATGCTAATTAAATTGTAACTTCATGTTCACTTGATTTTATAACCCTCAAGTACTTTTATTTAAAATAAAAGAACAAAACATTTCTCTTTTCTCAGACTTGTTCACCTATCACATCAAAGATATACCAAAAGATTTTTAAAAAGCAAAGCAAAACAAACCACAATGTTGGCAATGTTCAGAGTAAAAGCAATGGGTCAGCTTGATTCTTATATTAACAAAGCCCACATAGCATTAACTGTGTGCCAGCACCCACTATTCTAAGCAGTTTGCAAACATGCCTTCATTTAACCCTTACAACAATATTACAGTAGATTTTATTATTGTCCATACTTTGAAGATGAAGAATCTGAGACACAGAAGTATTCAGTGGTTTTCCTGAAGTCACACAGCTGATAGGGGCAACCTGATGCAACCTAAGCAGGGTTGAACTCTGAACCACATTCTCCATTGTCAGCTCTCCTGAATCATCAACACTGTTATTGTGCATTCTCCTTGTGCCTGGATTTGAAGACCCTACTCAAGCATCTGCTGGATTTAAATGGAAATTCTTACCAGTTTGCTGAACTGAGGGCGTCGTAATACCTACCGGCTACAATCTAAGCTCCCTGGGAGCAGAGGACTTTTCTGCCATGTTTACTGTACCTGGAAGAGAACTCAAATATTAAAGAATAAATGAATGAATGAATCCATGACTATCTAAAATTATTTTTATCTGCTTCTAATCTCTCTACTATTCTGCTTTCCTTGGAAGTATTTAAGGTCCAAAACGTGTAACTTAAAGTATAACTATCAGTATCCAGTTCTTTTATGTTCAAAAGGCCTTGTGTCCTCCTGGTTTGAAAAGAAAGTAAAGTTTTTATCCCTGATGTTTGGCCTCCATCTTAATTGAAAGCAATCTCTTTCTCTTCTGGAACAGTCCCATCTATATCTCTGCTAGCGGCCATTTTACTCTCCTGTCTTACCTATAGGTACAGGTGTCATCTTTCTCTTACTACCTGATGAATTCCTAAACTACATGGACTTTTATTCTGTGCTTTCATTCTGCATAGCAGCTAGCACAGTAGCTGGTGTATAGTAGGTACTCCATAAATGCTTTATATGAAAAGAGAGAGGACCAAATTACCTTATGAAAATAAATTACTGTACAGCAGAGGTCAGTGAATTTTTCCATAAAGGAGCAGATAGCAAGCATTTTGGCTTTGCAGTACCCACTTAATTGTGCCTTTGTAGTAGAAAAGCAAGTATAAACAAACGAAAAAATGATTGACTGTGGCTATGTGCTAATAAAACTTTATTTACAAAACACAGGCTGTGGTCTAGATTTGGCCCACAAGGTATAATAGTTTGCCAACTCCTGTATTTACCACTCTCCACACTATAGCACTCTCTTTGAATTCTTATTGCAAAACAAAGAGTAGATTTGGTGGGGAGAGAGAATAAATTTATCAATAAAGCCTTCCCCATTACTGGAAAAGCTCGAGAGATTGTGGCTTCCTGAATATAGGTCAGATGTTTCATTTGAGTATGCAAAGGCCATTTTATGATTTACTTTATATATATTTTTTCCTTACATGAAATCCTTTTCTAAGCTCATCTTCTCAATTTCCTCTCAAAGCTCTTATCCTTCCAAACCTTCAAAAGATAATAAATAAAAAAATTTCTATTAAAGATAATGGGCTTTCAGGGATCATGTCTCTGCAAAGAGGAAATAAGGAAAAATCTTATTAGGACCTTTCTCCATCATAAATTGATCTTCGACTCACCAATTATAAATTTGGATTTTTCTTTATCAATCAAGCACATTTGCTTTCTTATAATATCTCTAAGATATCAAAAATGAAATCAGTTCTTGGCAATGCCCTAAGGCAAAAAGGAAAAGTATATGGAAAATATCTTGGCTGAAAATAAACTCATAGGCAGATGTAAAGCCCCATGCAATTAGGTGGTAAAGTATATTTCAATAATGATCACCTATTTATTTTTAATTTAAAAAGTGTTTTAGTTTCCAACCAGAGAAATAGAAACTAGTCCGTGTATGTAAAAAAACAAAAGAAAGAAATTTAAGGCAGAAGATTGTCTACCCAGGTAATTAAGAATCTGACAAACTAAAAAGGAAAGAGTCTATGTTAAGCAGCTAGCTGAGCTGCCCCTGAGGAAGATAGTGGCCTGGTTGTTCCCTTCCTTAAGCTTTCCAGTCTCCCAACAGTGCCTCCCCTGGCTTGAACCCAATAGTAAAGCTGATGGCAAAGGCATCTGGGAAATAGTACAAAGGGACAGCTCCTTGTGATAAGGGGCAGAGTAGAGCAAGATAAAGAAATAAATCTAAAGGCAAAAATGCCTGGACCAGTACAAAAGCAAAGGTGAGAGGATGGAAAGAACTACATTGGCATTGGCTATGAACTGCATTAGGCTTGGGAAACCACACATGCTTTGTTTTACACGTGCATTCTGCCTGGACCTTCACATCAACTTCAGATCAAGTTCAGTGAGTAAATGCTCTCTGAGTAAATGACTTAGAGATGAATACTGCTGGCATTCTCACTTCATAACACACTAACTCAAATTCTCATTTTTCAATTTTTTGTCTTTTCTTTCTTCCTCCCTTCTTTCACTGCAACTATATACAGCTGAACCATAATTGCAATCAAACTACAGGTATTGGTCCTCTGGGGAACTTGCCTCCATGAAGTGTTCTGTGTCCATAGTGTTGTTCTTTAATAAGCACCATTGGTAGGGACAACAGAGGAATTTGGGAGGTAGAGATAGTGAATCATCACAGGAATTGAGTCTGTGGACCACAACTTTGGTTTTTGCTCTACTTGATTGACATTGGGCAACAGAACAGAATATTAAGCTGGATACTTAATTCTGAACCTACCCTGGGCTGTTGGCCCAGGATTCTGTTATCCAGCTAACCAAAGGGCCAGTCATGCTGTCATGACCCAATATTTAGCAGAGGAGTTCTTAAACAGAACTATAGGATCCTACACAGTATGATTATTTCTATTGAACAAGTGCTCCCAAACTTTATAAAATATGTTCTCTTAACAATTAAACATACTTGAGCCACATTTCCAAAATATATACATTTAAGTAACTATTGTCTCAAGACACATAATAGACCTAAGATGATCACAGGTAATATATGGATATACATTTATGATATAAATAGCTCCTATCTACTAATTTAGAATTTTTTTAGCTAATTTCTTTCAAGATCTTATTAGACTACTATGATTTGGCCTTGTCTTTGGTCTTATAAGAGCCCATGCTAGCAAAAGAAGTGTCAGCTCTTTCTATTTATTCAATATGACTCAATGTTAGTATAATCTTCAAGCAGTAACAATATTTCAAGGCATTTGTTCATTTGGTGAGGGTCATCTTCATTAAAAGTAGAAAATACTCATAATTCCACTTAATGAGGCTCATGTAAACAGTGATGGGTTATAATCCATAGAAAGCAAGTGGATAAATAGGCATGGTCATGAGCCCCTCATCAGTGTGGAACCCCTTTCCCTATTCAGGATGCTTCTTATACCATGACATGTGCCTGGCTGTGTGATCAGCAGACCCAGTGAAAGCCTCTGTGTTAATCTATATGCTCAATATTAGGAAATCTTTAACCCTTTATTATTTCCTTAAATGAACAAAATTATATATAGAAGTTCCAAGCTATCCTCACCTCTCCCAACTTGGAAGCCCACTGCTCAAAACCACAATCCTCTCCTTGCCAAGATATGAATCCCAGGCTTAAGATGTGCCCAGAAACTCTGTGCATCTACCACCTGGAGTTTTACTCATGATTTTCTCCACAACGTATGCTTTGCATTGAAGAGTGGACTCAAAAAGATATATCTAAATTCTGACCTTCATTATGTCTGCAAATTTGAGCTGATTGTCGAGTAGGGTCTCTGTAGATGTAATTAAGTTAAGGACTTTGAGTTAAGTCCAACCCTGGATTGAAAGTGGGACTTAAATCCAATGATGGGTGTCCTAATAAGAGACGGAAAAGGGAAAGACCCAGAGACCCAAAGGGGAAGGCCATATCAAGATGCACAGATTAGAGTGATGTGTCTACAAGTCTCAGAATGCAAAGGGTTATCAACAGCTACCAGATGGTAGAAGAGGGACATAGGATGCATTTTCTCTCATAATTAGAAGAAACCAACCCTAAAAACACCTTGGATTTGAAATTCTGGCCTTTGGAACTGCAAGGGAATAAATTTCTGTTATTTTAAGCCATGAGTTTCTGGTAATTAGTTAGCTGTGGAGTTAAGAACTAGTGCAAAGTCCTATTGTCCCTCTTCACAGTTTAGCCCCTTCAAGGACACACCCTCCAATACACACACCCCATCAAACAAGCTTGTATATTTCTAAACCAAATTGTGAACCATATCCTATGATCAAAGGATATGTATAACCAGGTACCTGTTTCAGTGGCCTACAAGTTTCACTGACAGTTAAGATGCTAGGATCTATAGGAGACTAGTCTGCATGAAGTTTAAAATGTGATTTGTGGGGACAACAGTATGGTACTTACCAGACAGAAAGGGGGGGGGAGATAGTGAAGTGTAGTGGGGGTCAAGTGTATGGTGACAGAAAGAAATTTGACTTTGAGTGGTGAGCACAAAATACAATACACAAATGATGTATCGTAGAATTTTACACTTGAAGCCTATATAATTTTACTAATCTACGTCCCCCTAGTACATGTAATAAAAAATAAAATAAGTAAAATAAAATAAAATAAGATAAAATAACCTGTGGGGCCAGTGCGGACAATTCCATAAATCCAGTTACAAATTTGCTCTCTTCCATCTCCATGTGTACAATATTCATGTGAAGTCTTCAAATTGGTATAGACATTTGCTACCATGACAGAAACCAGCTAAAGGATGAAGCTTACACATGAAACTAAGAGAATAACACAAAAATAGAGTTGGTGCCCTGATCAAAGCATACCTAAAGAATGCAAAGCTTTCAATCTTCTCAGTAGCAGAACATAAGAATCTTTATCATTTAAGTTTACTTATATTGGCTATTTTTTCACTTGGCACTGAAAGTATCTTACTTGGCATACGCTCTTAGTTAATAGTTATTAAATCATTGTTGAATTTTAGGTTTTTATATTCTCTACTGTTTTATAAGTGTAGTGTTTCCAAGTTTGCCAATATTTTTTAGTATAAACATAAGATATGTTGGTGTTTTCCATTTCTCTTTGCCAAACAATAGACTTCATGATGATCAAGGAAAGTGAAACAAGAAGATAGATATGAGTTATAAATTATATATAAAATGCATATATATATACTTATATATACATATATATTCTGCTACTTTTCTTCAGACAGTTATAAAAATGGGGATTAGAATAAGCTATATTCACTGATTCTGGCCATGATGGAAGCGTAGGAAGAAACACTTTGCTTCATTGTACAACCATAAGAAGGACAGACAACAACAAATTTAATAACAAAAAGCTAGAATTGCCAGAAAATCAAACTGTATGGAAGTCTAACAACCAAGGCATTAAAGAAGAAATATTTATCCAGACTCGTAGAATGGATGGAAATGGGAAGCATAGAGAGGGCATGTGGCAAGGCAGCTGGAGGACTGGGGTGGGTGAGGCAGTGCCTGGCAGATGGGAATTCCCACCTTTGAGTGTGAACAAGCCAGGGAGAGAGACAAACCACACAGACCATGGTCCCAGTGCAGGGAAATAAAAGGCCCCAAACTTCTGCTTGTAAAATCCTGTGGGAGTTGCAGTGGCAGGAGAAACACCCAGACTCAAAGGAAAGTCCATTGGAGAGGCCCACAGGATCCTAGAATGTACACAAACCCAATCGCCCATGAGTCAGCATCATAATGGCTGAATTTGTATGTGGGAACCCAGGGAAGTGGGGCAAGTGCCAAGCAAGTGAGCAAGCAACATTGCTCTTGCTCTCACCCCTCCTTGACATACAGCACCACAACACAGGGAAGTGCATTGCCCAGCCTTGATGAATACATAAGGCTCCACCCCTTACCATGTAACAGGTGCATTGAGACAAAGAAATATGGCCCAAATGAAAGAACAGATTGAAACTCCATAAAAACAACTAAGAAATGAGGAAATAGACAACCTATCAGATGCAGAGTTCAAATCACTAGTAATCAGGAGGCTCACGGAAATTGAGTATGGCCACAAAATAGAGAAGAAATGAAGGCTATACAAAGTGAAATAAAGGAAAATATACAGGGAACCAACAGTGAAGAGAAGGAAACTGAAACTCAAGTCAATGATTGGAATAAAAGGAAGAAATAAATATCTATTGGAGCAGAATGAAGAAACAAGAATTTCAAAAATGAGGAGGGGCTGAGAAACCCCTGGGACAACTTTGAATATTCCAACATCTGAATTATATGGGTGCCAGAAGGAGAAGAGGAAAAGCAAGAAATTGAAAACTGATTTGAAAAAATAATGAAGGAAAACTTCTCTAATCTGGCAAAAGAAGTAGACTTCTAGAAAGGCCAGGAGGATAATAGAGTCCCAAAGAAGTTGGATTCAAGAAGAAACACATCAAGACACATCATAATTAAGTTACCTTAGATTAAAAATAAGGAGAGAATCTTAAAAGCAGTTAAGAGGAAAGGAGAGAGTTACCTGTAAAAGAGTCCCCATAAGACTATCAGCTGGTTCTTCAAGAGAAACTTTCCAGGCAAGAAGGGGCTGGAAGGAAGTATTTCAAATCATGAAAGGCAAGGACAGAGAGATAAGATTACTCCATCCAGCAAAGGTATAATTTAGAATGGGAAGGGCTTCCCACATAAGGTCAAGTTTAAGGAGCTCATCATCACCAAGCCCTTATTATATGAAATGTTAAAAGGACTTATGTAAGAAAATGGAGATAAAAAACTATGAACAGTAAAATGACAACAAACTCATAACTGTCACCTCAACCTAAAAAAAACTAAAACTAAAACCAAGCAAACAACTAGAATAGGAACAGAATCACAGAAATGGAGATCACAATCATATGGAGTGTTATCAGTGGGGAGGGAGAGGGGGGAATGGGGGGAAATATACTTTTTATGGGGAATAAGGAGTATAATTGGTAGGTACAAAATAGACAGGGGATGGTTAAGAATGCATGGGAAATGGAGAAGCCAAAGAACTTAGATGTACAACATGTGGACCTGAACTAAATGGGGGGAAATGCTGGAAGGTGGGGGTTGCAGGGTCAGGAGGAATAAAGGAGAGAATATATTGGGATGACAGCAATAACATAATCAATAAAATATACTTTAATCACCACTCATATAGTTCACATAGTATAACAAGGCATTTAAAAAGTACTGAGAGGGAAAATTTTGTCAGGTCAGGATTAAAAAATTTCCATTCTGCTGACAAATTCAGTCTTCCATTTGGATCCCTGAAGAGATCTAGCTCAACTTGCCTTTCGATTTGCTGTCACTGTCTAACTGCTATTTGACCATATGACCCCTTGTATTTATGTGCTTTGTCTGTCATAATAAAATCCACAGAATGTGTAGCTTAAACAACAAATTTATTTTCTTACAGCTGTGTAAGATGAAAGTCCAAGATCAAGGTTCTGACAAAGTTGGTTTCTGGTGAAATATTTCTCCTTGGCTTGCAGATGGCAACATTCTCTCTTCCTTGCATAATCTCATCTCTTAGTGTATATACTTTTATTTTCAGGGGAACCAGTCATATGACCTCATTCACCCTTAATTACTTCCTGAAAGGCTCAATCACCAAATATAGTCACACTGGAGAATTAGGACTTCAACATATGGATTTGAGGGAGCACAAGTTAGTACAGAACATCCCTCTTTTTTTTTGTCAACTACAGCTCTTTACCTTGTAGGAATATTATATGTTTGAGATCCATCATATACACACACACATACACTAGAAGGGAAGTGAGAGATTTGGATTTGTAAAAGAATATTACCACTTACTGAGGGGCACCAAAGATAATATTCCAAAATTTTCATGATAATGACCCTGAAAATAAATGAAATCAGTCAACATCTTATTTTGAGATAGGTATTATTTGTTTGGGTTATATGTTCAGGTCCAGCTTCCCAATGCATATACACACACTGCTCATGGCAGTTTCGGCTAGTGTCAGCACAGCTCCGCCGCACAGCATCCTGCACCCCACCTCTCCACTTATGGCTGCCTTTCCCAAGGCCTGCAATGATCATTTCAGCTCCGTCAGCCTGTTTAATCCTTCTCTCACGCTACAACTCAAGCTAAGGACTAATTCTTCCCTTAATCCCTCAGATACTATTCCAGTCCACACCCATCCTCTCCATCTTTAACCCTCTGCCACCGGCATGTCTAGCACCAGCATTGTTACAGCCCCAGAGTCAATCCCATCTTTCTCTGTTTTGTATTTATGAGAAGGAATTAGTTTCTTGGAAAAATTATTCTGATTGTCATTCTATTCCTAATCCTCATCACACCATACAAGGACAGAGCCTTGCCCTGGGGTCTTCACGGTTCCTGGCACTATATGGGGATCTCACTTAAAACTTGGAAAAGCTTGTGGCGTAGCCTCATTCTGGGACAGCAGAAGGAAAAAGACCCAAATCTCTTCTTTGGGATCTCCCACTGTGAGGTTTCCCACCTTTGGCTGCTCCCCAGACATTACATAACTGCTCTGAATCACAGCCCAAACAGTGTGCTCAAGTCCATTTCTCTCTTGCCATTATAAATTATGAAGATTGCAGATTAAATATGCTTTGACTAACCTATCATCTAAGTGAGCAGCTCTCTAATTTAGACATTTCCATTTTATGGAACCAGACACATATGTTTTATTAAACAATATTGTCTAGGGGACTTTAGATTCAGGTAGGTTTATTGTGCCTATAAAACAAGTCACCATTTCCATTTCCCATGGACATCAAGCTAAACTTTAACAATAAATGAAAATTGATTAAAATCACACATGCTAAATTATGTTTTTCCCAAGGATAGCTAACAATTTTCTGAATAAATTTGATCTTTATACTCCTTTAATTTTAATATAAAATTAAGTGGAAATTACACTCAAACAAGTATATCTATCCACTTGGGCAAGCCTGGAAACAAACTCTGGTCTGTAAAAATGAGAGGTAATTTACTCTTTTTATTAAGATGTACTGTAAAGTCACAGTTGTGATCTAATTCATGTTTGGTAGTTTTGTGCGTTTACTTAGGATTTTCTGGGATTTTTTGTTTCTTTCATCTCTTTTTAAAAAATGGTTCATTTGCTTTTCCCAGAATGAGTAGTACCTCTTATAAGGAGAAACATATTTAGATATGTTTTGTTTGCTTTTTTATTTAGGAATAATTTTTAATGTAAAAATTCCTCTATTGATAAAATCAACTAGCTCTGACAGCTTTCTGTATAGCATTTTTTAAGTTGATCTCATATATATTTTAATTATTTGATCTTACTAGCAATACACTGGCATTACTGGTGACACACTTCAATCTTCAGAAGAAGTGCACCTCTCTGCCAGTGCACATCCCCATCTCCTTTCCCTACCCTACTCACCCCAGTGCATAGGAATTTGGATATAAGTCAAACACAAAATGAGCTCAAAATTACTCAAAGTCCAAAGATAGTGGAGACTATGGTGAAAAGAGCACAGATTCAAGAGATTTCATTTTTTTGTGAAGCCTATTCTAAGGGTTTTCTTGGGATTTACTTCTTTTTCTTTCCATCCATACAGCTGGTTAATCTGGAGCTGCCATTCATTTTAGAGCTATATCCTGCTATTAGGAAGGAAGGAGAATCCAGGATGGTTCCAAAGAAATAAGGGGTGAATTAGGCTGCTAAGGCCTCCTAAATACCAGAAGGGATCCTGTGACTCACATGTGAGCAGGCCGCATCATCAGGGCTGAATATGACATGAGGAGGTAAGGCCATGGTTCTAGCTGGTGAGGAGGTGGACATTTGCCTTAAAGTGTCCTCATGAACTAGGGAGCAGGAGCAAAGTATGTGAGGAACAGGGTAGGGTTTGATCATTCAAGATTAAGCCAAATATCTTAAGCTATATAATAATGCTTATTGTGCTATTATATAAGTTGAAACTTACAGAAGTTAAATGGCTTATCCAGTATCACATCATAGGATAACAGTCAGCTCAGACAAGAGCCCAAGTCTTGATTACTTTTTAAGGTATTGTTCAGAGTGCCTCACAGCAATCCTGAAACTTTGATGAGACTGTCTAGAATCTAAGGTTCTCCCTTTCACCTGTGACATCTTCTGGTGCCTGTGCCCTACCTGCAAGGCCATTCCAAAAGAGTGACAGCCACCCACTACCAGTGCACTCAGAGGGCTCTGGAAGCAGATAGCGTCATTGTGACTTTCAACTAATACCATAAAGTGGCTCAATTTTTTATTCTCCTTGAACACCTTTCTATATCTGAACCTATCAAAAACATTTCCTTATTTCAAAACGTGTTTCTTCTGTAATTGTTTTCCTGATCAGGCTCCCATAATTAGAGTGATGGTGGACTCATGCAGTATAAATTTTACTGAATACTTACCAAGTCCTGTACCACGAACTGGGCCAACTACTAGGAACAAAATACAATAATACACAGGTCTTACCTTTCTTCAAGTAACTTACAGTCTAGTGGATTTGATCTCCAAAGGAACTGAGAATCATATTACATTGCAGTGAGGTTCCTTAGAGACTTTTAGAGGAGTAGCTTCCTCAAAGAAAACTCAAACACCCCTGTAGTTTAAACTCAAACACCCCTCCCCCAAGTGTCTATTTATAATTGTTCATCCGATAAAAATTTAATCAACTTTTATTGAGAGATATCTTCCTAGTCTTGTATTGAATTACTATTTAAATATTTCACTGGTATATAAGTTCTCACATTACTTTCTTGGGTGCCTTCAAGTAGATATTCTAACTCTGAGATTTTATAATACCAAGTTTTGCCATCTTGGAAGTGTTATAAATCCTTGTAAGGCAGAGACTTCTTTTTCACAACAGCCTTAGCTTTCCAGACACACACACTCACATAATTCCTTAGCTGTAGCCTGCAATGTTTTTCCAGGTTTTTATTGAAAACTGACTGTATGTCTTCAGGAGTTCAGCGCATTTACTGTTCAAGGATACCTCTAACATTTGTAGGATACACTCTTTGATCAATTCAGTTATCTCCTTCAAACCTGAGTTTACCCTGAATAAACTTAATTTAGTGATTTCTACATTTCAGGATTGTTATGAGATAAACAATATTTCATAATAAAATATCTAGCACACACAGAGAGCCATAACGCAAGATCTTTAACTGAACTTCAAGGGCTTAGTGGTAGCTGGAGAGACTTGAATTCAGATCCTCTCTCCTATGCTTACAGATAATGTGACAGTATGTGAATTATGTAGTCTCTGTAAACCTAAACATTCTATTTGATAAAATAAGAATAATAACAGTATAACTTGTCTCCTGAGATTTTTGTGAAGATCAAATAAAATAATCTGTAGAACACTTAGCACAGTGCCCAGCATGCAGAAAGCACTCAGTAAGTGTCAACTTTTAAGGTCCATATTTTTATCTAGATTTAGGGGCATACTGTATAAATAAATCCCAATACCTTACATTGAATTGCATCATTTATCCAAAGATATGTCTTTACCAAATCATCCTGCAGATACTGTAGTCCTAACTGAGGAGTGGGAAAATATTCTCTGAAGTCAATAACAATAATAATAATGTAGCATGACAAAGTTCCTACATATTCTTTACTGCCACCTCAGTGAAAACAAAGCTTACCAATGGTTGTGTGTTTGCCAAACAGGGGTTCAACAAGCCAGAACAACTAATCTAAAGATGAACAGTAAAAACAGAAATCCTGCTCTTAAATTGCTCATGGTCTAATTCAGGAGTAGGCCATGCAAACAAAGAGAACTAGAGCAATGTGCTATGTATTTATTATGGGGCACTTAGGGTACAAAGGGCTGGGTCAACTCTGTTCCCAAACACAGCAACAAAGGAAAGCTCTACTGGAGTAATTGTACTTGAGGTCAGTCCTGAGGCAGAGTTAGTGTTTACTGGGCAGAAGCAGTAAAAGAGGAAATTATATGGTCAAAGATCAAGAGGCAGAAAATTCCAGGGATGAGAAAGGGAATAGTTAGAGTGTTTTTGTGTTGGCAATATTGGTGTAAGTTGGGAAGAGACTAGAAAAAAAGTGAGAATTGGTTTAATAAAAATGTTACCATGTTTAAATGTTTAAATTTCCATGATTCTCAACATTTTGGGACCACAGATTTCTTTCAATTTCCAATGAATGTTATATACTCTAACTTCAGGAAAATATACACACACATATTTAAAAAATATCCTTGGGATGCTGGGAAGATGGCGACAGAGTAAGATGGAGCTGATACTAGCTCCTGTACTCATGGGTGAAAATCCTGGCAGATCTATAGAGAAACAGCACAATAAACCATCGGTTACCCAGCATTTATGAAATTAAAAGACCAGAGATTGTGACTGACGCTGAAACACCAGACGGCGGCAGAGTCAGCTACTGGATCTGTGTCTCACGCGGCCCCTGTGCTGCCGCCAGAGCAACAGGCCTGGGAGCCGGGGAGTCAGGTACGGGAGCCCGACACTCCAAGCCCCTGTGACAGTCCTGGGAGACAGAGGAGTCAGGAACCGGAGTGGGGACAATCTCGGCCCTTGTGCCGATGCCATAGCTACCGGCCTGGGCAACGGGTCAGTTGCAGGGGCTGGGACACCAAAGGCCCCTGTGACGCCGCCAATAGAGACAGGCCTGGGCCTTGAGGAGCCAGCTACCAGAGCCAGCCGGGACGTTCACAGATCCTGTGCCGCTGCCATAGTGACGGGACTGGATGCCGGGGAGTCAGGTATGGAAACCGGGATACTCCAAACCCCTGTGATGGCCCTGGGCGGCAGAGAGAGCCAGATACGGGAGCCGGGACATTCCCAGCCTCTGTGCCGCTGCTGTAGTAACGGGCCTGGGTGCTTGAGGAGGCGGCTACTAGAGCCGGGACATTCAGCTGTGGTAGGCAACCAACACAGGGACCAGCGCGAAGACCAGCGTGAGTATAGGTGGAGACGAAGAACATCAAGAAACTTTAAGGAGTCTGCACAAGGATCATACCACAGAAGTTTACACCATAAGACCAGGGTTTCAGAACAGATCTATTTTAGAAGCAGAGACTAACAAGAAGAGTCTCAAACAATGGGAAGACAAAGAAACAATCCTCAAATGAAAGAAAAAGCAGAAACTTCAGAAAGAATGTCAGATGAAATAGACGCTGATCAACTATCAGACAGTGAATTCAAAGCACTGGTTATTATGAAGTTCAAAGAGCTCACAGTGAACTACCAGAAACTACAGGGAAACTATAATGATCTCTCTGAAAACTACAGCAACATCAAAAAGGAAATGGAAACTATCAGCAAGAGACAAGAGGAAATGAAGAACACAATTTCCGAATTGAAGTACACAGTAGAAAGTTTCCAAAGTAGGATAGATGAAGCGGAGGATAGGATTAGTGAGTTGGAGGACAAGGTAGAAAGCATCTCACAGAAAGAGCAAGAAAATGAAAAGAGCCTCAGAAAGAATGAAGAGGGATTAAGAGAAATGCAAGACAATATAAAACGTAATAATATCCGAATAATAGGAATACCAGAAGGAGAAGAAGAACAAGGGATAGAAAACGTATTTGAACGAGTAATGAGAAAAAATTTTCCTAATTTGATAAGAGAAAAAGTCACACAAATCCAGGAATCACAGAGAGTCCCAACCAAGAGGAACCCAAGGAGACCCACTTCAAGACACATCATCATCAAAATGGCAAAATTCCAAGACAAAGAGAGAATCTTAAAGGCAGCAAGGGAGAAAAAAGAAATAACATACAAGGGAGCCCCAATAAGGTTAGCTACTGACTTCTCAATGGAAACACTTCAGGCAAGAAGAGAATGGCAAGAAATATCCCTACTAATGAGAACCAGAGGCCTACAACCAAGGCTACTTTACCCAGCAAGGCTCTCAATCAAGATAGATGGCCAAATAAAGAGCTTCCAAGACAAAAGAAGTCTAAAAGAATATGCCATCACCAAACCGGCTCTACAAGAAATACTAAAAGGACTGCTTTAAGGGAAGGAAGGATAAGAGGGAGACAAAGAGGAACACAAGTACAAAAATGTCAATCAATAAGTACCTATCAATAATAACCTTAAACGTAAATGGATTAAATGCTCCAATCAAAAGACACAGAATAGCTCAATGGATAAGAAAGCATGACCCACACATATGCTGCCTACAAGAGACCCACCTCAGGACAAAAGACCATCACAGGCTAAAAGTGAAAGGCTGGAAACAAGTTTTCCAAGCAAACGGACAAGAAAAAAAAGCTGGGGTAGCAATTCTCATATCAGAAAAAATAGACTTCAAAAAAAAAAGGCTATAAAGAGAGACCCAGAAGGTCACTTCATTATACTCAAGGGAAGAATCCACCAAGAAGACATTAACATTGTAAACATATATGCACCAAACATAGGGGCACCCAAATATATCAAGAAAATCTTAGAGGACTTCAAGAAAGATATGGACAGCAACACATTCATAGTAGGGGATTTGAACACCCCACTATCAAAAATGGATAGATCTTTCAAACAAATTATCAACAAAGATATTGTGGCTTTAAACAACACCCTAGATGAAAAGGACTTAACTGATATATATAGAGCCCTTCATCCCAAAGAAGCTAAATACACATTTTTTTCAAATGCACATGGAACATTTTCAAAGATAGGCCACATGATAGGACGCAAAACGAGCCTCAAAAAATTCAAGAAAATTGAAATCATACCAAGCATCTTTTCTGACCACAAGGGACTGAAATTAGAAACCAACCCCAAAGAAAAAAACCCAAAAGCACCCAAAACATGGAGACTGAATGGTATACTATTAAACAACGAATGGGTCAAGAATGAAATTAGGGAAGAAATCAAAAAGTTTCTGGAAACAAATGAAAATGATCTCACAACAACCCAAAACTTATAGGACACAGCGAAGGCAGTCCTGAGAGGGAAGTTTATAGCAATACAGGCCTACCTAAAGAAAATAGAAACATTTCAAACAAACAACCTAACCCTACGCCTGCAAGAACTGGAGGAACAACAACAAAGACAACCCAGAGCAAGCAGAAGGAAGGAAATAACCAAGATTAGAGCAGAATTAAATGACATAGAGACTAAAAGCACAATTTTAAGGATCAATGAATCCAGGAGTTGGTTCTTTGAGAAGATAAACAAAATAGACAAGCCTTTAAGTAGGCTCATCAAGAAAAGAAGAGAGAGGACACAAATAAACACAATGAGAAATGAAAAAGGAGAGATTAAAACTGATACCACAGAAATAGAAAGGATTGTAAGAAATTACTGTGAAGAACTGTATGCCAAGAAATTTGAAAACCTAAGGGAAATGGACACATTTCTAGAAAAATACAATCTTCCAAAACTCAGTGAAAAAGAAGCAGAAAATCTAAATACACCAATAACAGCAAAAGAAATTGAAGCAGTAATCAAAAAACTCCCATCACACAAAAGCCCTGGACCAGATGGTTTCACAGGAGAATTCTACAAAGCATTTAAGGAAGAGCTAACCCCTGTTCTCCACAGACTATTCCAAAAAATCCAGAAGGATGGAAAACTCCCAAATTCTTTTTATGAAGCCAGCATCATCTTAATTCCAAAACCAGATAGAGACACAACAAAGAAAGAAAACTTCAGGCCAATATCGCTGATGAACATAGATGCTAAAATCCTCAACAAAATATTGGCAAATCGCATCCAACAATATATCAAAAAGATCATACACCATGATCAAGTGGGATTCATCCCAGGGATGCAAGGATGGTTCAATATTCGCAAATCAGTAAATGTAATACATCACATAAACAAAAGCAAAGACAAAAATCACATGATCATATCAATAGATGCGGAAAAAGCTTTCAATAAGGTACAACACCCATTTATGATAAAAACACTCAGCAAAGTGGGAATACAGGGAGCATTTCTCAAAATAATAAAGGCCATATATGAGAGACCTACAGCCAATATCATACTCAATGGGAAAAAAACTAAAAGCTTTTCCACTAAGATCAGGAACAAGACAAGGTTGTCCACTTTCACCACTTCTATTCAATATAGTATTGGAAGTTTTAGCCACAGCGATCAGGCAAGAAAAGGAAATAAAAGGCATCCAAATAGGAAAGGAGGGAGCAAAACTGTCACTGTTTGCAGATGACATGATAGTCTACATGGAAAATCCTATAGACTCTACCTAAAAACTGCTCAAACTAATTAATGAGTTTGGCAAAAGAGCTGGTTACAAAGTCAATATCCAGAAATCAAAGGCATTTTTGTATACCAACAATGAATCAGCAGAAGCAGAAATAAAGAAAAAAATCCCATTTGATATAGCAAAAAGAAAAATAAAATATCTGGGAATAAACCTAACTAAGGAGGTAAAAAACCTGTATGCAGAAAACTGCACAGCCCTGAAGAACGAAGTCAAGGAAGACACAAACAAATGGAAACATATACCGTGTTCATGGATTGGAAGAATTAACATCATCAAAATGTCCATACTACCCAAAGCAATATACAGATTCAATGCAATACCTATTAAAGTACCAATGGCATATTTCACAGACATAGAACAAACACTTTGAAAATTTATATGGAACCATAAACGAGCCCTAATAGCAGCTGCTCTTTTGAGAAAGAAGAACAAAGTAGGGGGGATCACAATACCTGATATCAAACTGTATTACAAGGCCACTGTAATCAAAACAGCCTGGTACTGGCATAAAAACAGGCACATAGACCAATGGAACAGAACAGAGAGCCCAGAAATCAACCCAACTCTCTACAGTCAATTAATATTTGACAAAGGGGGCAGTAACATAAAATGGAGTAAAGATCGCCTCTTCAACAAATGGTGTTGGGAGAACTGGACAGCTACATGCAAAAAAAATGAAACTTGAGCACAGACTTACACCATACACCAAAATAAATTCAAGGTGGATAAAAGACTTAAATATAAGCCATGACACCATTAAAGTCCTAGAGAACATTGGCAAGAAAATCTCAGATATTCCACACAGCAACATTTTTACCAATATGTCCCCTAGAGCAAGGAATATAAAGGAAATAATAAACAAATGGGATCTCATCAAAATAAAAAGCTTCTGAATGGCTAAAGAAAACGGTATTAAATTAAAAAGACAACCAACTGTATGGGAAACCATATTTGCCAATGATACCTCAGACAAAGGTTTAATCTCCAAAATATACAAAGAACTTACACGACTCCACTCTAAGAAGACACCCAATCCAATTAGAAAATGGGAAAAGGACTTGAACAAACACTTCTCCAAGGAGGACATACAGAAGATCCAGAGACACATGAAGAGATGCTCAATATCGTTAGCTATCAGAGAGATGCAAATTAAAACCACAATGAGATACCACTTTACACCAGTCAGGATGGCTATCATAAACAAAGCAACAAACAACAAATGTTGGAGAGGTTGTGGGGAAAAGGGGTCCTTAGTTCACTGTTGGTGGGATTGCAGACTGGTACAACCATTTTGGAAAACAGTATGGAATTTTTCTCAGAAAAATAAAAATCAACCTGCCTTTTGACCCAGCAATTCCACTGCCTGGATTACATCCTAAGAATCCTAAAACATCAATATCAAGGAACCTATGCACCACAATGTTCATAGCAGCACAATTTACAATAGCCAAGAGTTGGAAGCAACCTAGGTGCCCATCAGTAAATGAATGGATCCAAAAATTGTGGTACATATACACAATGGATTTCTATGCTGCAGAGAGAAAGAAGGAGCTATTACCTTTTGCAACAACATGGATGGAACTGGAAAGCATTATGCTGAGTGAAATGGGCCAGGTGCTGAAAGACAAATACCATATTATCTCACCTTTAACAGGAAGCTAAACAACAAAACAAACAAGCAAGCAGAAAAAAAAAAAAAACAAAGACACTGAAATAGAGAACAAGGGGATAGTGACCAGAGGGGAGAAGGAAGGGAAGTTAAGGGGAAAAAGGGGGAGGGATTTGGAGGAACAAATAGGAAGGACACAGGGACGGGAACTAAGGGGGGTGGAAATGGGAGGGAGGTGGGGAGCAAGGGGCGGGGGAGGCTGGGATGGGAAAAATAGACAAAAAATGTACTTGAAAAATAACTAAATAAAATTAATAAAAAAAGAAATGTATAGTAAATAATTGAGACTGATCAAAATAATAAAAACATTTTTACTTTTACTATAAAAAATATCCTTAATGCTGGGAAAGGTGAGCAGTGTAGTCTATAGCCAGGAGAAAATTAACTCTTGCTCCATCAGACAAGTACATGGAGTCTCTACAAGATGAAATAGTAATGGGTATGGTGACCAGTTCTTCAACAGCAACAGCTTTTTGTTTTTTGCTTCTATTTTCTTAGAGACATTCCCTGTTTTCATTTGAACAGCTAGACCCCCTACGAATAATATAAAGAGAAACTGACTCTATCCATAGGTAACACACATGGTTCCAGTTTAAGATAATCATCAAATTCATACCCTTTGGCCACAGTTATTGATTCAGGAGAGAACATGAGACACTTATTTGACCAAGTGATTTACTAAAATGGTTTGTTGAAGTCTTCTAGGAAATAAGCATTCTTGCTTTCCTGGGAGGGCTTTCAGAAGCAAATTGCACAATTTCTCTTTTCATCTGCATAGTTAAGTACATAGTAGCCCCAGAGGTTACTGCCAGCCATATTCTATGACTATGATGGAGAACCAGGCTTTAGAATTAAGCTGGTATCATGGGAGGCAGAATGAAGTGGTGGAAAGGAGCATGGCTTTTGTTGATAGTTTTGAGTCATGGAATAAATAAGTCTTGATGCCTTCCTATCAGTAGGCCTTCTTTGGGTAGCCACTAAGTCCCTTATGTGGTTAAAGAATTCTGAATTAGATTTCAATTGCTTGTATCCAACAGTATCCTGAACAATACTTTGCAAAAACTAGATATATACTACCCTAATAGTCCATACAGATTCCAACACAGTGTTTCCTTTGCACTCTTTCCTTCATCCCTCTCCCCTTGTTCCCTCTGCTCTTCCCACTGTGCATGGTCTCAGCTCTCAGTTACCTAATTGCATTTGCCTTGATATAGCTAAGACAGTATCAGGAGGACTCCAGGTCCTGCATTACTCAGTTGTTTCATTATTTTCCTTAATAAATAAACCTTCCATTTGCTAAACCTAACTTTCTCTTAAAATGCAATTCTGGGATTTATAAAATTAATTAACAACTTCTGCCTCATTACTCTGCCTGTCAATGACTGCTAAAGCTTCCTTGTTCATATTCCAATACTTTGATATAAGCTCCAGAGAAAGGTAGCAAATTCCTAATGGGGATATGGAGATCAGGAAGAAAAATCCTTATTCTACCATAATAGGGTTTTTAGTGTGACTAGAGATTTCCCCAAAGGCCATGGAAGTTTGTAATGCTCCATATGTACAGGCTAGGAATACTCTAAGTGTTGGGGAGCTATTGAAGGATTTTAAGAAGAGCTATTGTTAATGTGGTCATATTTGTGTTTTTCAAAGATCACTATGGAACAATGCTGTTAGTATGTGGGTAGATGGAAGTCTCCTACATCTACATTTTATTTTTATTCCTGGTAGTTAATTTATCATAATTTGTTTCTTTCTCTCTCTTTTCCCCCTCTATATACATACACTAATATATATAGTCTTATATTATATATCAAATTTATAAAGTGTTTTATATTTATCATTTAATGATTTATAGTTTGATGTCCTCCTACTTAATGCATCCTGTATACTCAAGAACCATAGAACTGCTGGGATTATATCCTAAGAACACTAAAACACCAATCCAAAAGAACCTATGCACCCCAGTGTTCATAGCAGCACAATTTACAGTAGCCAAGAGCTGGAAGCAACCTAGGTACCTGTCAGTAAATGAATGGATCAACAAATTATGATACATATACACAATGGAATTCTATGGAGCAGAAAGAAAGAAGGAGCTCCTACCCTTTACAACAGAATGGATGGAACTGGAAAGTATTATGCTGAGTGAAATAAGCCAGCTGTTGAAAGACAAATACCCTATGATCTCACCTTTAACAGGAAGTTAAACAATAAAACAAACAAGCAAGCAAAATAAAACAAAGACACTGAAATAGAGAACAAGGGGACAGAGACCAGAGGGGAGAGGGGAGGGAATTTCAGGGAAAAAGGGGAAGGATTTATAGGAACTAGTATAAAGGACACATGGACAACAACTAGGGGGAGTGAAAATGGGAAGGAGATGGGGAGCTCTGGGGGGGCTGTAAAAAACAGAAAACTGTACTTGAACATTAATAAAATAAATTTTAAAAAATAAAAAGAATTGGAGAAACAAAAAATGGAAAAAAAGAATCAGAATTATAGGTTTGAAGTGGATGATAAGGTCTAACTTATTCAGTTATTTTTTAAAAAACTGTTTGCCTACAAAGAAGCATAATGTCTGGCAAGTAAGACCTAGCATTATTGAACACATTTAAAGATGAAAATTAACTATTCTTTACCAATAGAACTTATTTTTTAAGGTAGTATGACATTTAGACTATAAACATGAGAACATAGCAAACATGAAATGTATTATAATAGGAATAATTATTTCTGGAAGCCATCTCTGATTTATGCAGTGTTATTAGGAGCCTCTTGCCTTTATTCATCTGAATGTACCAAGCTCATCTTTCCAAATGCATGCTGGAAACATGCAAAAAGGTAAGTAGGCAGTTTCACTTGGTCTCTGGAATTCCTATACACCACAGGTCTCTTAATGCCCTTATTTTCAAATCTCCAAATTTCACTCCCCTTTCTAAGATCCCTTGACTGACTGAGTCTTGTTATTATGACTTTGATTTAATTGATAATTCTAGACAGGTGTTATTTATTTTCTTACTTTATGTGTTATGGGTAGAGCAAGAGATACCTGAACCTTTCATCCCCTATATTAACTACCTATTGCTGCATATTAAACTACTCTAAAAATTATCATCTAAAAAAACCCCAAACATTTGTATCACACAATGTCTGAGATCAGGCATCCAGCAAAGTCTTAGCTGGGTGGTTATGACTCAAGGTCTCTCATGGAGACAGCCAAGACGATGGATGGGGCTACAGTCACATGAAGTCTTGACTGATACTAGAGGATTCACTTCCAAGACAACTCACATAGGTTTTGGTGCAGGGCCTCAGTTCTTTTCCATATGGACCTCTTTTTTGTGATAAGATGGTCCTTCTCTCAGAGAGGGCAATGAGAGAAAGAGAAAGAGAAAAAGAGAAAGGCTATACTTTTATTCTTAGACGTACCATACCATCACTCCTGTCATATTCTTTAGCTCAGACCAACTTTAGTACATGTGGAAGGGGAGTGCACAGGGATGTGGTCCTCAGAAGATGGAGTTCATTAAGGGTCTCTGGGAACTTGGCCACCACACACCCTCACTGACTTCAGAGCTTCTACCATACAGGCCTGCTGTCCTTACCCCGCTTCCGTTAACCTCTGATGGGAGGGAGAATGGATATCTCTGAAAGGTGCTTTTCTGGCAATAATTTCAGAATGTACATGAAGAATGTGTTCATATTTTATAAACACCATGGTGGAATTGGGTGAAATATTGCTCTCTTCACAAAAGGCAAAATGTTGAAATTTTAATTGTGCCATAGCAATAATTTAAAGCAGAGCTATTTGCTAAATTTATCTAAATTATAATATAAATGCCACATTTAAATGCTTTTTCAAATGTAAAATTATGTGTTTTATTGACTTTTGAAATAAGAAATGACTAATTATATTTTTCTCTATTTTGGTATTTTCCAACTTTAATTTTTTGTAACAAATAAATATAAATAAATAAAAGAAGAGGTAATTAAAAAGTTTTGTTTGAACTATAAAATACTATCATTAGGGCTATCTTATAAGAAAAGCTGCTAGTGTTCAGAATTTTTTACTATAAAATATATGGGAAAGGAACTATGATATTCTCTTTTTATTTTATTTTTATTATTGTTATTCTATTATAGTTCTCCCAAATTTTTCTTCTTAGTCCTCTCCCACCTAGCCCACCCTCGACTCCCACAGTCAGTCCCTACACTATTGTCCATGTCCATAGGTTATTCATACGCATTCTTTGACTGATCCCTACCCCTTCTTTCCACTATTATTCCTTTCCCACCTCCTCTCTGGCAGCTGTCAGTCTATTCCATGTTTCCATATCTCTGGTTCTATTTTGCCCTTAGCTTATTTTGTCCATTAGATTCTTCTTATCAGTGAAATCATGGTATTGTCTTTCATCAATAGACAATGTCTTTCATCATTGTCTTTGGCTTATTTCACTTAGCATAACCGTCTTCAGTTCCATCCATGCTGTTGCAAAATATAGGGATTCCTCCTTTTTTTCTGCTGTGTAGTATTCCATTGTGTAAACAGACCATTGTTTTTAAATCCACTCCTCTACTGATGGTCTATGTAAGCTGTTTCTAGCACTTGGCTATTATAAATGGCACTGCTATGAACAAAGAGGTGCATAAGTCCTTTTGACTTGGTGTTTTGGGTTCTTAGGGTACATTCTCAGCAGTGGAATCTCTGGGTCATAAGGCAGTTCCGTTTCTAATTTTTTGAGGAGATTCCATACTATTTTCCACAGCAGCTTCACCAGTGTGCATTCCCACCAACAGTGCATTAGGGTTCCTCTTTTTCCACAACCTTGCCAGCACTTGTTTGTTGATTTATTAATGATCACCATTCTGACAGGTGGCAGGTGATTCCATGCTTTCAATTTACATCTCTCTGATGGGTAGTGATGTTGATCATCCTTTCATATGTCTCTGGGCCCACCATATGTCCTCCTTAGAGAAGCGTCTATTCAGATCTTTGCCCATTTTTTAATTGGATTGCTTGTCTTCCTGTATTGAGCGTATGAGTTCTTTATATATTTTGGAGATTAAACCCTTATTTGACATATTATTGGCAAATATGTTTTCTCATACAGTCAGTTCCTTTTCATTTTGATAATGGATTCTTTAGCCTTGCAGAAACTTTTTACTTTGATAGTCCCATTTGTTTATTTTTCCTGTATTTCCCTTGTCCTAAGATATATATCAGCAAAAATATTGCTACATGGGATATCTGAAATTTTACTGCCTGTATTTTCTTCTAGGACTTTTATAATATCATAACTTATATTTAAGTCTTTTATCCATTTAGTTTATTCTGGTTTATGGTATAAGTTGGTGATCTAGTTTCATTTTTTGGCATGTACCAGTCCAGTTTTCCCAACACCATTTATTGAAGAGGCTATTTTTACTCCATTATATGCTTCTGTCCTTTTTGTCAGATATTAATGAACCATAGAGGCATGGGTTTATGTCTGAGCTCTCCCTTCTTCTCCATTGATCTATGTGTCTATTCTTATGCCAGTACCAGACTATTTTAATTAGAGTGGCCTTGTAATATAACTTGATATCAGGTCATGTAATCCCTCCAACTTTGCTCTTTTTTTCCTCAAGATTGCTGAGGCTATTCAGGGTCTTTTTTCATTTTATATAAATTTTTGAAATGTTTGTTCTAGATCTGTGAAATATGCCTTTGGTATTTTAATAGGAACTGTATTGAATCTGTAGATTGCTTTGGGTAGTATGGACATTTTAATAATGTTGACTCTTCCAATCCATGAAAACAGTATATGTTTATTTGTATCTTTCTCAATTTCTTTCTTCAGTGTTCTACAGTTTTCTGAGTGCAGGTCTTTTATCTCCTTGGTTAAATTTATTACTAAGTACCTTTTTTTTCTTGTTGTTATAGTAAATGGGATTTTCCCCGAGTTTCTCTTAGTTACATTATCTTTAAAAGCTAACAAAGGATAGTAGATAAAAGACTTATTTTTTTTAAAGAATAAAGTAACTGGAGGAGGAAAATATTCATTACATGAAATAAACTATATACATATTAAAAAGTCACAGTAAGATTATAAATATATACTGTTGGTACAAAGAAACCAAACCTAAAACTGTAATAAGTATATTTCAGAGAGTCTATCATTGTCTCTGTTGTAATGGCTGTAATGTGACTTCCAGTTAATAAAGACAAAGAAGTTCGTTTACTGCATTGTAGATTCACTTCTACTAGACTCTTTGCAGTCTCATCCTTGTTTAGTTTACCTATTTAGCTTACCAAAAATTTACTTAGTTTTCTTTCTACAAGTCAATCTTGGTATCTCTTCTTTTTTTTTTTTTTTGATGCATTAGATTTTCTTCAATATCTATGACTCAATACCATTCAGTTCAGTAGTTACTCATGTGAACAAAAGAGTTCCCACCAGGTCTCTACTAGGACCACTAATTTAGGCCCAGTAACCTGGTTTAGAAAGACTATCTCTGGAGGCTTTTCTACACATCAGCTCTAACCCCGAGGTTCTATGCACCTTAAGACAGCTCAAACATATTTACCTGAAATATGCATCAACCAAGAACCTTAACTATTATCTCAAAAGGTAGGTGGGAACAATGGGCAAGGTATCTTTATAGTGCTGTATTAAGTACCTTTTTGCTTTGTCAACAGTCCCATAATTAAAAGACAGTGAAAATGCTGTTTTCTGAGTACCAACAACATAGCAGGCATTTTTTCTATGCTTGATGTTTATGGTTTCACTCAATTCTAAAAACTCTATGAGATTTTAGTACAATAAGGTCATGTATTTTTAATTAAATAAATTAATGGACACAAATTAATAATACACTAAAAATGCCATAATCCAAACCCAGGCTTGCCAGCCTCCAAAGCCTATTCTTCCTCCATAATGCTATGTTGCTTTTCCAAAGCAAACGGCTTTTTCCCCTCCTCTGATGACTATCTTCAGTTGTTTCTCTAACTTGATTTACGGTGTTCACACATGCACACGGCTTAGACTAGCTAAGCATTATTTTTTAGTACCTATTATTTGATTCTTTGCCAACCAGCTACAAACAAACTGTTTGACTGAATTTTTCATATTGTGTCTAGTTTCCTAAATGGTAAGAGACATGTAGTAATAAAAGAATGTCCCAGAGGACATTTTCACATTTTGCTTGCTGTTTTTCTTTTAAAATTTCCATCATTAAATGTACCAAACAGCCATAGGCTCTGGACATAATAGCTTCAGCTGTAAATAAAAAAAAAACAAAACATCTTTATGGATGGAAGGTGTGAAAAGAGCTATTATGTCAGCCTCTCAGCTACTGTTCCACAGAGCATTGTAGTATGTTCAAGCAAATGAATGCAGCCATTAATAAACAGTCCTTTTCAACCTGTGTATGGTTTTCTATACCTGGATTTCATATAATTTTGGATGCAAATATAAGTTTATTCTTTCTTTTCTCTCAAATTTTCATATGGGCACATATAGGCACAGAGAAGATCATAAACTTGGCAGAGGGTTTGGATCAACACGTTGATAGAAAATGGGCACATACTGTAGGATGCTGATTTCAGAACTTCTGACTTCCCTCTCTTGTAATGGAAACACAGCCATCCTATTACACTTGTATCTTATGGTTCAGTGAACAGCTGCAATAACAAATTTTAAATACCTATCAAATGTCATAAAATGACATTTAATATTGTTCTTGGTTTGTAAAGAGAAAATCAAAACTGATAAAGTTCATGTATATTTTGTGCTGGTTCAGTAGCCTAAATACCATTTTATAAGACTTTCAACAAATACATAGTCAATTGTAGTAATATAGTAATATTAAATAAGAATGCGCTACATTTTTCAAGACAATGCAGTCACATTAAAAAGGGTTCTTTTAGTGATGCTCTCAACAAAGTCTTTGGCGGCATCATGGCATAAGTTCAGCTGATAATAAAAATTGTCTTTGAACAGAGTACTATAAATTTTTACGACTCCAATTCTCCTGTGTGATTATAGAATTTGAAATGTAATTCTCCCCAGAACTATAAAAGAGTTAGACCAGAGAAATATTACTAAAAACAAGGTAAGATAAAAAACAATTGCTTTAAAAATCCTTTTATTTTACTATTTGTTGGTGTCATGTTATATTCCAAGTCACCATGTTGTTATGAAAAAAAGACAGTGAAAAAAATGTACTCTACACAATTCAGTGTCTCTAAAATGTTAACTCAGGGACATTTTTCTCTTGATAATTACGTATTAATTCACTTTGTTCATGTATGAAATATACAAAGAATTTCCAGAGGAAGGGATGATCAGCCAACATACAGCTGTTGAGACATCATGGGTCATGCAAATAATGTACAAACTAGTCCAGAAAACTAAGATGTGTTGTTAATTCAGCCCTAACTTCTGTCTCTATTTCATGTCCACTTAGTCACTAAGACCCCTAGATTTCACCTCCTTCAGAATCTTCCAAATCTCTCCATTCTACTACATCCCAATACAACTGTTAAGAATTATCACAGTAAGTTCCTAACAACTTTGTCCACTATTTTGGAAATAAAATTATGATTATACCACTCCTGTACTTCAAATTGCTTCAGAGTATTTATATTTAACTCATGATGAAGTTCAAAACTATCACAAAGATTATGCAGTGTCCTTCATGAGCTGATTCTTCCTGTCTTTCTAGCTTTCGATTTTTTATTCCTTTCCCAATCACTTCATCAAAATTAAGCATCATGCAGTTTCTTAAATAAGAAAGACCACTCTCTTTCTCTCTCTACCATGTCTTTTTTACATTTCCCTGTGCAAAAATGCACTTTCCCTCACCTTTTGTCTGAACCACTCAGTTCATCTATAGAGACTTAGTTCCATAGCCACATTTCTTTATGCCTTTCCCTACCTTGTCCTCTGCTATTGATTAGATTCCTTTTATACATAAACTTTTATCTTAGGTACTTATGTCCGATGTTGTACTTATGTGGTTCTGCTATCTTCCACGAGGTGTTTGTTAGATCTTTGAGTACAAAAATCATGTTTTACTTATTTTTACTTGACCTACATAGAATCTGGCACATTGCTTTTCATTAAAAAAATGTTTGTGAAATAAATAAGTGAACAAACTCAAATGGAAAAGTAAATATTTATTCCATCTTCATTTAAACATTTATTATGTATTTATCCTTTACTGCAAAGTACACCCAATGTGGTAGTAGGTATCTGATTACATAGTGTTCATTTCTAACCTTTTTTGCTAACTGTTAACAATTCAAAGATTAAGCATATATTTTAATTATAATACCATACTTCATCATATATAAGATTAACTGTAAGATACCATAAATGGTAAGACATACACCCAGAGACATCAAAAGGAGGTAGGGGGATATCTGAGTCTTATGATCAATGAAATAAAATTCCTTGAGTTTTTTTGTGCTTAGCTTTATGCTGTGTTTTATATTAATACTTCTCTTAATTTTCACAACAGTCTTATCATAAATATACTTTTTTATTCTCATTTTAAAAATTAATAAGTTGAGTTCAGAGAAAGTTGGCTAATTTTTCTGAACTTTCTCAAGGTTACACAGATTGTAAGTAACAATGCTAAGATTTCAGTCTTTGTATTACCCCCAAACTGCATATTCTACCATCTCAAATATTCCTGATATTATTTTATTTGGGTTCAGCCCTGAGAGAAAAACCAAAGAAACTAATATTATTGACCCCATTTTAGAATATACTTTCCTTGTTTCCACCATACAGTGACACACAGGAAAACACAAACACACTGAAAAATTCTAAATGATATAGAAGCTATTTTTCTGTAAAGGGCATATATTAAACATCAAAATTTTTGCATATAAATTATAAAATACCTCCAGAAAAAATATAGACACCTCAGAAATTGAAATAAAACAGGGCTGGCCTGGGGAATAAGTATTTTTCTGAACTGTTAATGGTGTCTCGAGAAGAGGCATGTTAACTTCTTTGAAGGGAAGGCAGATGCCTCCCACATAAATGTCATCTTCTTACTAATTTGTTGTGTACATATTTCACATTTTAAGATGGCAACAGAAAATAAGCCTACCTCAATACTAAAGCATAAATAATGCAAAATCATTTCTAAGCTTTAATGTGCTACAACATAATTGAACAAATAAAATATTAAAATCAATACCATGAATTTTGAAACTAATTTAAATCTTTTTTTTAAATGTTTAAGTCCCTAAAACAGGGTAGTTTCTTCTCCTTTCTTTCTCATTGCTACTATTATTATTTTTTTTAATTTATTGAGTTATTTTTCAAGTACAGTTTTCTTTAAATCTTCTTATTTGTTATGAAGGGGTCCCAGTATTATTCAGGACTTCCAACACTAGAGGAAAAAAACATATGTGAATAATTTTTGTCCTTTTTAGTTTTTCATTATTTTCTATTCCCTCTATAAACACAGGTGCACATGAGTGCACAAAGACATACATACTCATTTTCTACATCCAATTATTGTAATCCATGTCTTAGCATTAATTCCATAGTAAGCTGAAGTAGATGAAGGTAAATTTTGCCTAATTCATTTCACTGAACAGATTTCCAGTGTCACTGTGCTCTACCTGGTCTACCAGAGCTTCCTTTTCTCTGATCTTCCCTGAAAGCTGGTTGTCTGCTCATCACCACCACACGATTTATTCATCCAGTGGCCATTCTCTCACAGCACTGATGTCTGTTAAAGATAATTAAATTATCCCAATCAAACATAGGCTAATACTATTTTAATTAAATATTCCTTTCACTTACTGTTTTTAAGTTAACCAAGGCTAAAGCTGGTCCAAATAAAAATTATAACGAAAACAATCTTCATCCTAGAAATTTCCAAAGTCTTTGAAATGACACTTTCTTTCTAGTCAGTGGAACCTCCTTTCTCTTCCCATCAGACACTCAGTAGCTTCCTTAGTTTTAGCAAACCAACCAAGATAAGACAATAATTGAGTTGATGGCTTTAAATCTTCCAGCAAAGATACTCTGAGTTCAGAACACCAGAAGTTGTTCTTGATAACACCGTATTACCATCCAGGGTTCTGCTATAGCTAAAAATCTATAAGAATTATTGCATACTATAATTTGATTTCTTTACCTTTACTCTTAATGAGAACTAATATAGAATCTTCCATTAAAGTCAGTCCAGACATAACCTCCTCAAGAAGCCTTACTTAATTCTTCTCTGACACAATGCACATGGTACTCATACCTATCATGGGTCTTGTCTTTGTATATGCACTTGTCAGTTAACCTGGAATGTGGATTTCTCACACAGAGACTAAAACTTGTTTACTTCTGTATTACTAATTACTAATGATCTTGCAGAATTATATCTAGGTCTTTCAATGCATGTGCTTTTGTGACTCTGCGTATGCTGGATCCCACCCTTTTCTCTACTTAACTAATTCCCTTTACCCCTTCACATTCTAGATCAAATATTATGCCTTTCATGATTACTTATAAGATGCTTATTTATGGAGTTGTTAGGACTGTACTTGTCTATTCCATTCTTTATCTGACCTATTAAATTGTAAATGTCTTGAATTCAAGAATTGTCTTTTTAAATATTTTTATCACAAAGCTTTATCATAGTAGCAGGCATACCATATGTATACAATAAAAATGCCTGGTAGATGAATAACAGAGTGAGTGAATTAATGTTCAACCTTGAACTGGGTGCTGTAGAAAGTAAAATAGAATTGCATAACAAGTTCCTCCCTTTGAATTTCTTTGAGGTGATCTGACACATAGGAACAGAGTGTCATAAGCTATTGTATGATAAAATGCTAGATTTATAATTTGAGAATATTAAGTGGAGAAAATTTTCTATTTTAGACAAAATTAGAATAAAATGCTTCAACCAATATATAAAGTTAGGACAGATTGTAATAAATAGACAAGAGAAGATCTGACATGCTGTAAAGATCAGAGGCTGCATGTCCCCAGCTGTGGTTGGAGGAATTGTTCAGGATGGGTGCTGTGGACGCCATGCAAAGGAAATGACAGAAATTTGAGACATGGCAGCATCCAGATAATGGGGAGATCTGACCCCTAATTATTACTTTCTGGCATATTCCTTATCTGACAGAGATTCTGTTTCCTTCAACTTCAATGCCCAGTTCTCAAGGATTCCTGCTGGGTCTAGAACAGTTGTTAATTCTGCTTTAATACCAACCTAAGATCTGAGATGGCGACTAGATTAAATCTTTCAAAATTGCTCTTACAGGAATGGGCAAAACCTGCCAACTAATATGAAAGATAGAATTTGCAAAGTCAAGGTTCAGATTTAAAGATATGGCCAAACAATATGTTTGCCTTTGGCTTTTCGACAAAGAAGATATACCCAAATAAAACCACCCAAATGAAGTGTCCAATTGGGTTTTTAATTGAGTTACCAAAGAAATCCAACATGTTTTAAAGATATGTATGTTAATATTTAACTTCTACTGCAAGTACTAGTCCTGGTGATCATACCAGAAAAGACTGTTTAAGAGATATAGGAAGGTAGTCCTTCTTAGAGTTTCTTTCAAGTGTGGCCAGAAGTAATAATGTTCAGGAGAAGTTCCATAAAGGGTCTATCGGAAAGCCACAAAGGACTGTCAGGAAATTGTGGATGAAAGAGTCTGAGCCATCCAATTCTTACTACTTACTGTTCCTACCCACTAGTATTTCCTTCAACCAGAGACAGGCGTTTGTCCATCCCCCTGTTCCCCTTTTCTACGTGGGAATGTAATAAATGTTTTCCTGTTTCCTCACCATTGCTGTGTAATAGATCTATGAGGAGTGGTTAAATATATAGATTTTGCTCATATATTACAAAATAATGAGTGTTAAACCTATACATTATTAAAAGAATCACAAAGATACCCTAAATTTAGGACACGTTGCAGTAGTTGGATGACTGGGTTGTACACTTCTTGGAAGAGAGTGAGTGTATACAAGACGCTTGAATTACATTAGATAGGGACTCTCAGAATTTTTTTTTTTTTTTTGCCAGGTGATGGGGAGGATTTTGTATATTTGGCAAACAAGAACTTGACTGCATTAGCTACATTTTTACCTGTTTGTGCCTTCTACCACACCAGTGGGCATGAATCAAAATGAGCTAATTAAAACTCCCACTACTGTCAACATAGGCATGAGCCTAAAGTCAGACACATAAACCAAGCTGGATCAGTCAGAGATATTACCCTAGTTTTTCTGATGGAGCTAATGGGTAAGTGTTAACTCTTGGAGTCACAGAGTCTAAGAACTGAAACCAATTTAGAGAGAAACAAAGATAAGAAATAAAGAAGAAGGGTAAATCCTAGAATTATGATGTACTCATTTTTAGCTCTTTATATCTATGGATCTATTTTTGTTTTGACATTTTTATTGGATTTTGTGAGGTACTATAGAGTTTTACTAATAAATTACTATTTCTTATATTGGTATGTTGGAGTTTAGTTCTTGCTGCTTAAAGAAGTTCAAACAATAGAGAAATTTGCATATGCATTTCAATCCTTATAACATTTTAAAGTAGCTATTACTATTTTTATCTTAAAATACATATTATATTGACAGCAAAGTTAGGCACTTTTTTAAAGTCACTAGGCTTTAGAGCTGAGATAAGAAGTGAAGTCTGAGACTGTGCTCATAGTGCATGTCTTTTTCCTGTGCTTTCTTGTGTTCTGAAGATAACTGTGAGTTGATGAGAGAAGGAGGCAGGGTGCATCTGACCCAGGTATGAAGAGATACATGTTTATATCCTATTCTAGGAACTGTAAACAGCACTCAAGAAGGTAGAATGCACTGATAGGGGTGGCTACTAGAATTGATGGTGGGGATAATATTAAAAAATACAAGCAAGAGACAAATAGGGTACATTTATTCTTTAGAAAAACAAGTTTGACAGCACTGGTGATAGTGCATTGGAGTATGCCAGCAGTATAAGCAAAAAGACAAGATAAGAGACTTATATGGTCATGCGGACAAAGAATAATGGAGTCCAAACTAAGGTGGAAATTGATGAAGAGGACAGAGCCATAGTTAGTCAATTAGTAAGTCAGAATCACTGGATATAAGAGGTATAAGAAGAAGGAACAAGTCAGAAAAGACTTCCTTATATTTCTTCAAGCAAGTGTGTAAATAATGGAAATGTAGGAGGGTGCAATCAGGGGGCCCCAAAAGAAGGATTTGTAATGGGGTCTAGAACTCAGGGTGTCCAGGAAATATTAAAAGTATGGAATGTCCTCACCCCCACAAGTCTGAGCTGAGGGATGGGATACATGGAGCAGAGCCATTGAGTTGTTTTGCATAGCAACGGTTTTGAAGAATAACTCTACAATGGTCATTTAACATTTAACTGGTTTCATAAATATGTTAAATAGCTGTGGCCATGCTTTAAGCCAGAGAGAAGAGAGTGACTTCCATTCAAGATGTAACTAGGAGGCAACTCCCCAGCCCCCTTAGAGGGCCTGCATGAGAGCTTGGAGATGATTGGTTCCATGTCATGGGGCTACACCTGCCCATACTCACTATGAGAGCCCAGTAAAGCTGGAAAGATATAGGAGTCCTGGCAAGTGTAGTAGATTGTGGGAGGAGTCAGAAATTGGGCTGCAGAGGAAGATTAGAGCTGGAAATTTAAATGCAGACATAGCAGCCATTGGAGAGGGAACCACATGCTTTTGGCCAGAATGGGGACTCCTGCAGCCCTTTGAGAGAGAATCACCATGTAGCTTTAGCAAAGAGAACCATGCGCTTTTCGCCAGAGTGGGGATTCCCACAGTCACGTGAGGGAGAATCACCACTCAACTTTAGCAGAGAATCACCAAGCGGCTTTCTATTTCTTTTCCTGAGATATGGTACCTTGGACTGGGCAAAGGGGGAAAGAAGGACTGTGTGTGTTTGTGGATGTTTTAAGGGACTTTGAAATTTTGATGAAGACATTAAGTCATTACTCTTGTTTGTACAACTTGAATAAATAATTCCTTTCCTTTTCACCAATCTCTAACATGGAGAGCTATAATTCTGTGGTGAAGGGAAAGGCAAACCTAGTACAGGGGGACCCCTGAACAAGGGGGGTCAACTAGGTAACAATGTGGGACCCCTTCCCTGGTGGCTAATCAGGGAAAACCATGGGAGACCACGTGTGCAGTAGCTTTAAAGTAATACAACTACTTGTACATGCACAGTAAAAGCCTGCCAAAACTAGCCAGGAAGGATCAGCCCTATAAGAATAGAGTCATCCAGCCCATGAGGTCAATCTCTGCTTGGAGTTGGCCTGCTCCCATGTTCTCTGCTATAAACTCTGGTTGTTCAGTTCAGTTCTTTGCCACGATTACCAAGAACCTGGTTACCTGTGCCCACTTGTGACAGAAACATTCACTGAACATGGGAATACAGGGATAATGGCTAGCTAGTGTTGGTTGAAGAAAGGAGTTTAATTTTGCACATTTGATTATGGCAGATCAAATGAAACCCTAGCAAGCATATAGTTAGTCTGGAGTTCAGGCAAGTTTTCTCATGGTTAAGACAGAAAATTGGAATTAATTAGTTATAACCTAAAAAGAGAAGTCCCTTTGGGGATAAAGTAGGTCTTAGATCTATGCATTCCTATAGCCAAAATATAATTATTTCATTATTGACAAAACAGGGACAGGAGAAGTATAGGGTAGCAGGAACCTGGAGATGATTCTTGAGGCAGTAGCCAAGTAAGTAAAGCTATCCCTGATGCGGACACCCGTCATTATGGATAAAATGAGACATTCATGTGAACTGCTGAGTCTGGTGGAGGAAAAGGGACAGCGTGGCTTTTCCTTTCAAGGGGAGCAAAAGCCTTGGCCCTTGCCTTGACCTGCCTTTATTGGGTTTCTCAGCACATTACAAGATGGTTCTCATTTACTATGCACAGGTTGCTTTAGGTGATTCCCTTTTACAGAAAACAAAGGAGCCAATGCCACTAATTACATCACATAAGAGAGATATTTGCAAATGAAAAGGGTAAAGTAGTTGAATGGGTACACTTGTCCTTGGAAGGTTTAGCATGGATTTTAGGAAGTTACTTTGCAATAAATGTTTGCCACTGGGAGCTGGGCTCATTCTGCCCCATGCAGAATGGTCTCCTACATATCCCTGTGTAGGGAATGACTTAATACACAAATCCTGCTTTTATTTTATCAGTTATGTATGAGAGTGGGGAAAGCAACAGGGAGATAGACAGAAGACAGAGTGAGGAGGTAAGAAGGATAAAGTGAAGAAGGAAGCCGGTAAATAATAAAATTTCAGAACAAAAAACACAATGAGGGATTCAAGAAAAGCTTGAGAATGGTCAACCAGAAGCTTTGAAGAAGGAAAAGTAGGGTATCTGAAAAGCGGGGAGAGTGATCCGTGTCAAATACAGCAGAGAACAAAAATGAACTATGCAGTCTTGATTTAGTCAGTGGGAAATTCTTGTTGACCTTGGTGGAGACATTTTTAGTTAGGAAATGTTCATGAAACAGTTAACTATTCAATCACAGTCAGCTACGGCCACTCCATGAGTTTCTGTGGGCTTCTTTAGGTTGAGGTGGCTCTTTTATAGGCACAACATTTAGCATGCTGACAACATAACAGAAATTAGTAAAAATGCATCTATGCACATGCATCAAATATGCCAGAATTTTTATCTAATAATAGAAGGTAGGTCCTTTTTGCATTCTGTTGGCAAAAAATGATGATTGTTTCCATCCACTGACCTCTTTCCTTTGTAAAAGAGAAAACTAAGTGTCTGAAGCAAACTGGACTCCTCTGGCAAAATTCAGTGAACTGGAGAACAGAAGCAAAGGGCCCAGCTTTTGGCACCCGGGCCAGACCAAAGGCTTGTTGGATGTTTGATGTCCCCTAGCACAGTGAAGTTTCTTACCAATCTGAAACCTTTAACAAAGTACTGGAGATGCAGCTACCGGGTGTGTCAGTGTGCCATCATTGTGAAACCAGCCCAGAGGGAGAGAAAGAAACCCTTTCATGTGTTAACTTCATTCTGTTTTCTTCTTTTGTCTTGCCTTTGCCTCTCAGGCTTTATTCCTCTCTGTGCTGCAGGATCCACTTCTTTCTAACCTTTGAACACCATATGAACATATCACATTGAGAGCTATAGTGAAGTAGAGGTGGAGTGAAATCAACTCCTTTAATATCCATTTCTCATAAAGTGGTGAGAAGGGGAAAGAGAAGTTTCTCAGTGTTCTCTCTCTATGTAACTGGCAGGAAGGCCCACTCAGCTTCCAACTCCCACTGAGACTGACTCAGAGTTGTCTAAAAAATAAAATCCATTAGAGCCAACCTAAACTGGAAAGAGCCTAGCAAAAAAATCTTCCCTACCTGGAATTCTGTGAATGGCTTACACAGTGCTGAGACACCAGCCCAGGATGGCCAGAAGATGTCTGGGGCAGCTGGAACATCTGAAGCTATTATCCCAGGTCACCAGTAGCTTTGGCTAGTTACTCCTGGTATCAAATATGAGCATTTGTATTTGTGTCATCAAGTAGAAACAATAGCATTGGTCATCTTTCACCTAGTCAGTGGGTTTGAACATATATAAGAGGGGACTTTGGAAAGAAAAAAATATCTGTGAGGTCCAATATTTACTGTGAGTAAATATTGACAAACAGAAAATCACCACTGGGGTGGGCCCGGATTCTGGACTTTCTGCAGGCCAGAGTGGCAAGGGCAGGGAGTCTAAGGCAGAAGAGCTGCACTGTCATCCAGGATCAGAAGGGCTTCAGTCAACTGGAGATGAGGTTAGAGCTTTTCTCATACCCACTGGGCCTATTACATTCTTAACTGTGATTCAGGAAGACAAAAGTTTTGAAGGGAACACACTGGGTAGTGAAGGGTTATGTCTGGAGACAGTGGACCTGATGAGGATTCTATTTTCATCTCTTGTTAAATAGCTCCATAAAAACAGGGCTCATGTCTGTTTTCACCAATCCCTATATTCCTAGTATTAAGCACAATACCTGTTACATAAAAGAAACTAAATAAATAGCTTTTTAATAAGTTAGAAATTAAATACAAAGAATAAGAAAAGAAAATTTGATTTTACAATGAGTCAGCTGCTTAACATCTCAAAATCTCAGTTTCCTCCTCCTCTGCAAAATGGGAAAAATATTGTATGTCAGTAAAGAATATCTGAGGAGATTCAAGAAGAAAGAATATATGTAATTGTGCTTATCATCATGTTTAGTCCATAAAACACACTCAGTAAATGTTAGTTACTACAGTGATTAACAAAGCTTTACAAATATAGGATTTGTTAATTTACCAAATAGAAAACTTGATTAAAGTACTGGAACATTAGTCAGATGTAATATGGAAAGTGAAGATGGTCTTACTATAAGTTGAACAAAGGAAGCATAGTATGTGAATGTTCTTTCTACTTTATGGATTTCTATCCCTGGAAATATATCTCTGTCCCTGGGAAAATGACATCATAAGGAAGGCTAAAATGACCCAACTTAAATAACTACATAGGCTTTTATTTTTAAAAAGTGGTGAAAAAAAAGAATACACAATTATAAGAAAACATTTGAAAGCCCAATCATCATCTATATTATTACAATAACCTGATAATTATAATTTAGAATTGATTATTACCTGGTAAATATCTGGAACTGTGGGCTTATGCAAAGTACAAAAATAATGTTTTATGATTAAATATAGTTACTGGCATACCTGAAGTATTATTATATTTAAAATAAAAAACATGGAAATATCAAGGTGAACTAAAATAGCATGAAACTATAGAATCTCAGGATTAAACAAGTCTCTAAAACCATGTTTTCAAATTCCAGCAGGCATTTGAATCTTGGGAAGATATATGCCAGTCTAAAGTCTTAAAGAGTGATTTGGATCTGGGTAGATGGACAAACAGTTCTAAGGGGTTTCTTAGTTTTCTGAGAGAGAGAGAGAGAGAGAATACCAATCTAAGAGTCTAATTGAATGTCCTAGGACATACCGTTTATGCCCTTTTGGAAATGAGTGTTATAGGGCCTAGGCCACGAGCCTTATTTGTCAGCACTTCTACTTAAGAAAAGGGACTGAGCAACTGATAATGCTGTAAGTCATCTTTTTTGAGCTTTGTCACTGTCCAAAAACCAGGTCAAGCACTTGCTAAATTTTCCAGGCTGTCTGTAGTTAGAGATAATGTAATCTTCCCTAAGCACTGTGGTGCTATTTATCTCTTCTTATCATTACAACGAAATGCCACAGCTCTGTCTCACAACATAGATTATAACGAGAATATAAAATACAGCAAATTAATTGTTTCTCATGATAACAATTTTGGATGAAAAAGAAATAAAAACAGGCTGTCCTCTTCCCAAAACACTTTTAAAACTCTGACGTCAAGTTATGCTCAGTCTACTCTGATCACCACAGGCTTCATAAAATGTATTCTTTCAAAGCACTTTTTTGTTAATGCACAGATATTCCCTGCTACTGCATAGCAAAGACAGCCACACAGAGCCTCCATTTATCACTGAATATGATTCTTTTAACGTGTTTTTCAGGAATCAGAAATACACTTATTGCAGCAAGCACCTCTGAACTAGATCTTACAGGGGGATCTAATGAATAATGTTGTTTTGTTTCTCATATAAACTTATTATTTTATGTGTTTCCCATGAAATAGATGATAAATGCTATTTCAGGAGTAGAAAGTACTAAGAATAAGAGAAGACTTTATCATATCCGTAAGAAAAAGCAAATAAAAAACCATTTGTAGGCCACTACTCAATTATACATTAAACCGTAATAGACTTTACTCTAGGTAGTATGATGACGTTTTACAAAATATAGTCTTAGAACAATTCAAAGAAAGTAACATGATATTGAACATTGGCAAAAGACCTCTGAGAAAAAGTAGGATTTAAAACAAGACTGACAAAATAGGTGGGACTGGAAGAATTTGAACATGATTGGGATGGATATTTGGGGATAGAAATAGCTTAGTTCAAAATTATTATGATCTAAGTATAGAACAATATAGAATATATTTTATAATATAAACAATATTGAAAGAGATTGATCTTAGAATCAGAAAATATGGAATGACTTCTCTGTATATGAGAACACTCTACTATGTAGTAGTCAAAATTCATTTCCTCTCTATGCTCTTTTTATGTCAGGATCATGTCTTTATCATATCTGCTTCTCTAGGTCCTATCACCATTCCTTGTTTGTAGTTTTAGTTTAATAAAAATGTACTTCACTGAATGGCCTCCAAATGTATACTGGAATAACCTATGTTATTCTAGTATAGTACTGGAATAACCTATGTTATTCCAATATAGACTTGAAAGATTTTTTAAAAATCAATTCACTTTTTTAAACTATATTCTTTTGAACTTTATACTTTTACACTCTATATCTACATGGGATTATTCAGTGCATTCATACAACTCCTAAACCACAAATTTGCACTACCTTTTAATAAACATTTCTCTATTCAATTCATCACTTATCGTTAAGATTAAAGAGATACACAATTAACTTTTTAAAAAGAAAGGCAAAATACTGTATTTTTTAAAGTAAGTATTTAGGCAATAAAATTATACTTCTAAGGCAGAATGGAAAATGTGAAACCAGAATGATGAGAAAAACTATTATTGCAATTTTCTCTTAAAGCTCTTATAATACAGGACCCAGGTTTACAAAACTAATAAAGTGGTTCTGATAGTAAACATACAAAACCTCAAGAAATTCAGAAAAACTTTGTGGGATAAAGTGATGACACAACCATAAACACCGTGAAATAATGTTGTACAAGTTTCCCAGAAGGAAAGTCAGAAGCAGAAATATCAAAAATTTTGTTATTAAAACCTACACCTTAGCACTCTCCCTCATTTTAAATTTAGATTCTATTCATAATAACTTTTGCCTGGATACTGATGTTACAGTATTTAGAAGATGTCCTCAAATATATAAACCTCAAGAGACAACTCTATGAAAATACAAAGTACAGATATTCAAACAAATATGTTCTAGATAAGACCCTAAATATTGATTCCCATTTATTATAGCCTGTCTTTAATGTCCTAGGAGAGTTTTTATTTTCAAAAACACCTGCAGAACATATTTTCATGGAGTTCAGAATTGTTTCATATATCTTACACTTTGTCAACATATTTCAATATATTGAGTTTACATGTCTAGGTGTTATCTAAGCTGAGGCTCCAGCCTTTGCTCCTTGAGAGACACTATAATAGAAAGACATCTGCCTTCTCGAATCTTAAAATTTTTAGGATTGCACAATACTGGAATTTTAAGCATATCAAAATCAGCCAGAGAGCCCTAAGATTTTTTCTTTTTTTAATATACAACTTTTATTATATTTTTCCATTACCGTTCAGTCCCCTTATACCCATCACCCTCCAGCAATCACCACACTGTTACACCGTTGTCCATGTCCATGAGTCCTTTTTCCTTTTTGCTCAATCTCTCTTAAAAAATATATTGTAGCAGACACATCTCCAAGAAGTAATACTTGATGAATTATCTAAATTCTTTCTGTTGTGCTAATCATCACTGGAATTGTGACTGACAGCTTACTCTTCCTCATTCCCATACACTCAGAAATAAAACAGATACAGACACACATACATACACTCACATGCACGCATACATACTTCACAGCACAAACTCAGTCTTGTATAGTGTTTTCATTACTGCTATACTCCCTACCTAATAATATATAATCACTAGCTATATTACCTATGGTATATTGCAGGGGTCATGTGCCAAAGGTAGCCAGCCACATGTTTTGGTAAATAAAGTTTTATGCTAATTTGTTTACATATTTTCTATGGCAGATTTTATGCTATTATAATGGCAGAATTGAGTAAAGTTTAAAATACTAATATTTACTATCTGATTCTTTATAAATAAAATTTGCTGATCCCTGACCTATAGTCTAACTACTATAATGCATCAGGAATTTCTAATGACTTATAGCTGTTAAAATCTAGTATTTCTTAATCAAAATAATGTAAAAAGATTTCTTTAGTTGAAAGGGAGTTTTATTTTTAATCTAATTTTGGAAATAAGTTTTAGAAAATATCCTTTAATATTATACCACCAATGGCACACAGTGTTTGGTCATAGAAGAGTAAATCATATTAGCTAATGTTGCAAAGTGCCAGATATAGGTAAGTATATAATCTTCACAACTAGGGCAGAATAGATAGACATTAGGGAAAGCTCCTGACAAGTGGAATGAGGCAGTAGGAGCATCACAGGCCCATGAGCTGCTAGGTCTCTCACTGGAGTCCCCACCTCCACCTCATGACTGAAGGGAAACAGTTTATGGTAGAAAATCTCTGTGGTGGTTGCAGAAGTCAACAACAACAAGAATTGGCTAAAACCAGATCAAACTAAAATGTAGGAAAAATTGACTGGAAACAACCCCAAAACTCATGGTACCATCATTGTAATGAAAACTGACACCCCATGTAGAAGGGGATTCAAGGGGGTAGATGCCATGACACTACGAGAATGAACCATATCAGGAACAAGACTCCCTCCCAACCAGAAGGTCGAGGCCTTGGAAACACCAAAAATTGCAGGAGCTCACTGACGGTGGAGTGCAACTCACTGGTGAGTTCACCATGTGCACCTGGTCCTGTACTTTCCAATGGGTCCTATAAGAAGTGAAGCCAGGGGAGCAGCAGGGGCCAGTCCACCCCGGGCTTGCACCATATTGTCTCTAGGAAGCCGCATGCTGGCCTCTTTCTTTCTCTCTACCTAAATAAAAATTGTTTTCAATTTTACTTGGACTGGTTGTTGAATTCTACCCTGCTCAAGTCAAGAGACTGGAGATGTCAGGACGAGGCGGGGCAGGGCTACCTCAGCTTTGAACTAGTCCAGTGACACAACCACTTAGTAAACTACTGTCTATGATTTACGGATAAGTAAACAGAGGCCCAAAGTGCCTATAAAAATTACCCAACAACATACTAGTATGGAGGGTAGCTGTGATTTGATTCTAGATTTTTTTCTTCAAATCCAGTTTCTTCCTAAAACAGAATAAAGCCTTTAAAAAAATTATACCTTTTTTTGCTCCAGAGGAAGCTAACTGGACAATACATGCAGATATCTGATGCCCTGGATTGCCTCTCTAAGCCCAAGAGTCCTCTAGTATTTAGCTCTAAATAAATACTATAATATAAGCAAGAGGGGCCTAAAGAATGCCAGTGAGTGCCATTATGACAGCAGGGCCTTTTAGAAAACAATTATTTCACTATCATACAATGTACTAAAGGAATGATTCCACAGGCCATTACAGTTCTCCCTGGAAGTGCTCTCAGCATTACAAGCCAAGATGCTTCTTCACGTTACAGCCAACAGATCTCAGCTCCACCTCTCCCCACTTCAGTCACCACGCCAGGCAGATAAAATTTAGAAATATCATTTGAGGTGTTCACAAATAAAATGCTTGAAACAACCGACATGCATTAGAGTTTCACAAACCACCAGGGAATAATCAGACCTTGTTTGGAAACCATATTCCTACTCTGTGTACAATATTGCAGTGGCCACTTCTGCTCAGAAAACCTGCACTATAAAATGAAGGCCTCAAATTATTTGAGGACAGAAATGGATTCCTAATCAGAAACGACCCACTGATAATATACTCCGTTTGAAGAAATGTATTCAAGTCACTGAACCAAATAAAAATATAAGGCATTGCCTTTAAAATGACAACTTTTAGCCTGCAGAGTTAATTTCCCTTGAAACTCTTCCATCATTGGGTTAGATGATAAATTTGAAAGCAAGAGTGGAGAAGAAAAGGGAATTATCATTTTACTATTCTTTTTAAAAATTTTATTTTTAAAAGACAGTTGAAGTACAGTTTTCAGTCTTTTACTCCCATTCCATTATACCCCCCAGGGCTCCCCACCTCCCTCCCATTTCCACACCCCTTAGTTTTTGTCCATGTGTCGTTTATAGTAGTTTATGAAATTCCCTCCCCTTTTCCCTCTGGTCACTGTCAGCCTGTTCTCCATTTGCGTGTCTTTGATTATATTTTGCTTGCTTATTTGTTTTGTTGCTTAGGTTCCTCTTAAAGGTAAGATCCTATGGTATTTCTCTTTTACCACCTGCTTATTTTACTCAGCATAATGCTTTCCAGGTCCATCCATGCTGTTGCAAAGGGTAGGAACTCCTTCTTTCTTTCTGCTGCATGGAATTTCATTGTGTAAATGTACCACAATTTTTTGATCCATTCATTTACTGATGGGCACCTAGGTTGCTTCCAACTTCTGGCTATTGAAAATTGTGCTGCTATGAACATTGGGGTACATAGGTTCTTTTGGATTGGTGTTTCAGGGTTCTTAGGATATAATCCTAGCAGTAGAATTGCTGGGTCAAAAGGCAGTTCCATTTTTAGTTTTCTGAGAAAATTCCATACTTAGAAATTTTCATACTGGTTGTACCAGTCTGCAATCCCACCAACAGTGCACCAGGGTTCCCTTTTCTCCACAACCACTCCAACACCTGTTATTTTGTTGCTTTGTTTAGGATGGCCATTCTGACTGGTGTAAAGTGGTATCTCATTGTGGTTTTAATTTGCATCTCTCTGATAGCTAGTGATATTGAGCATCTTTTCATGTGTCTCTGGATTCCCTGTATGTCCTCCTTAGAGAAGCGTCTGTTCAAGTTCTTTGCCCACTTTTCAATTGGGTTTCTTGTCTTCTTAGAGTAGAGTCATATAAATTCTTTGTATATTTTGGAGATTAAAACCTTGTCTGAGGTATCATTGGCAAATATGTTTTCCTATATGGTTGATTCTGTTTTTATTTTAGTACTATTTTCTTTAGCCGTGCAAAGGCTTTTAATTTTGATGAGATCTTTTCTTTATGTCCCTTGCTCTAGGGGACATATCAGTAAAAACATTGCTGCATGAAATATCTGAGATTTTCCTGACAATGTTCTCCTCTAGGATTTTAATGATGTCACAGCTTATATTGAAGTCCTTTATCCACCTTGAATTTATTTTGGTGTATGGTGTAAGTTGGTGCTCAAGTTTCATTTTTTTTTGCATGTAGCTGTCCAGTTCTCCCAACACCATTTCTTAAAAAGGCTGTTTTTACTTCATTTTATGTTGCTGTCCCCTTTGTCAAATATGAATTGACCACAGAGACTTGGGTTAATTTCTGGGCTCTCTGTTCTGTTCCATTGGTATGTGCCCATTTTTATGCCAGTACCAGGCTGTTTTGATTACAGTGGCCTTGTAATACAGTTTGTTATCAGGTATTGTGATCCCTCCTACTTTGTTCTTGTTTCTCAAAATTGCAGCTGCTGTTTGGGGTCGTTTATGGTTCCATATAAATTTTTAAAGTGCTTGTTCTATGTCCACAAAACATGTCATTGGTAATTTAATAGGTATTGCATTGAATCTGTAATTACTTTGTGTAGTATGGACATTTTGACAATGTTAATTCTTCTTATCCATGAACAAGGTATATGTTTCCATTTGTTTGTATCTTCCTTGATTTCTTTCTTCAGTGTTATGTAGTTTTCTGCATACAGGTCTTTTACCTCCTTGGTTAGGTTTATTCCTGGGTATTTTATTTTTTTTTTGCTTTATTGAATGAGATTTTTTTCTTGATTTCTGCTTCTGCTGTTTTATTGTTAGTATACAAAAATGCCTTTTATTTCTGGATATTGACTTTGTATGCTGCTATTTTGCTAAATTTATTTATTAGTTCCAGCAGTTTTTTGGTAGAGTCTATAGGATTCTCCACGTATACTATCATGTCATCTGCAAACAGTGACAGTTTTGTTTCCTCTTTTCTGATTTGGAGGCATTTTATTTTATTTTCTTGTCTGATTGTTGTGGCTAAAACGTTCAGTACTGTATTGAGTAGAAGCGGTGAAAGTGGACAACCTCGTCTTGTTCCTGATCTTAGTGAAAAAAGCTTTCAGTTTTTGCCCATTGAGTATGATGTTGGCTGTAGGTCTCTCATATATGGCCTTTATTATGATGAGGAATGCTCCTTCTATTCCCAATTTGATGAGTGTTTTTATCGTAAATGGGTCCTGTACTTTATCAAAAGCTTTTTCTGCATCTTGATATAATCATGTGATTTTTGTCTTTGCTTTTATTTATGTGATGTATTACATTTACAGATTTGTGAATATTGAACCATCCTTGCATCCTTGAGATGAATCCCACTTGATCATGGTGTATGATCTTTTAATGTATTGTTGGATGTGGTTTGCCAATATTTTGTTGAGGATTTTAGCATCTATGTTTATCAGTGATATTGGCCTGAAGTTTTCTTTCTTTGCTGTATCTTTATCTGGTTTTGAGAATAGGATGATGCTGGCTTCATAAAAACAGTTTGGGAGTCTTCCATCATTTTGAATTTTTTGGAATAGTCTGTGAAGAATAGGGGTTAGCTCTTCCTTAAATGCTTTGCAGAATTCTCCTGTGGAAACATCTGGTCCAGGGTTTTTATATGACAGGAATTTTTTATTACTGCTTCAATTTCATCTACTGTTATTGGTCTGTTCAGGCTTTCTGCTTCTTTACTGAGTTTTGGACAACTATATTTTTCTAGAAATTTTGCAATTTCACCTATGTTTTTAAATTTCTTGGCAAACAGTTCTTCATAGTAGTTTTTCACAATCCTTTGTGTTTCTCTGGTGTCAGTTGTAATCTCTCCTCTTTCATTTCTGATCATGTTGATTTGGGCCCTCTCTCTTTTTTCCTTGATGAGCCTGCTTAAAGGCTTGTCAATTTTGTTCATCTTTTAAAAAAACCAGCTCCTGAATTTATTGATCCTTAGAATTGTGTTTTTAGTCTCTATGTCATTTAATTCTGCTCTGATCTTGGTTATCTCCTTCCTTCTACTTCATCTGGGCTATTTCTTGTTGTTCCTTGAATTCTTATAGGTGGAGGGTTAGGTTGTTTGTTTAAAATGTTTCTGTCTTTTTTAGGTAGGCCTGTATTGCTATGAACTTCCTTCTCAGGACTGCCTTTGATGTATCCCATATGTTTTGGGTTGTTGTGAGTAGATTTTCATTTGTTTCCAGAAACTTTTTGATTTCTTCCCTGATTTCATTCTTGACCCATTTGTTGTTTAATAGCATGCTATTCAACCTCCATGATTTGAGTGTTTGGGTTTTTTTCCCTTTGGGGTTGGTTTCCAGCTTCAGTCTCTTGTGGTCAGAGAAAACACTTAGTATAATTTCAATTTTCTTGAATTTCATGAGGCTTGTTTTGTGTCCTATTATGTGGTCTATCTTTGAAAATGTTCCATGTGCACTTGAAAAAAATGTGTATTTGGCTTCCTTGGGATGAAGGGCTTTATATATATATGAGTTAAGTCTATTTCATCTAGGGTTTTGTTCAATGCCACAATTTCTTTGTTAATATTTTGTTTGGAAGATCTGTTCATTTTTGACAGTAGGGTAAAATCCCCTACTATATTTGTGTTGCTGTCAATACCTTTCATGAAGTATCTAAGATTTCTTTATATATTTGGGTGCTCCTATGTTGGGTACACATTTATTTACAATGTTTATGTCTTCTTGGTATATTCTTCCCTTGATTATTATGAAGTGACTTTCTGGGTCTCCCTTTATGGCCCTCTTTTTGAAGTCCATTTTGTCTTCAAAATAGGGTATGAGTATTGCAATACTAGCTCTTTTTTTCTGTCCATTTGCTTGGAAAATTTGTTTCCAGCCCTTCACTTTTAGTCTGTGTAGGTCTTTTGTTCTGAGGTGGGTCTCTTGTAGGCAGCATATTTGTGGGTCATGCTTCCTTATCCATTCAGTTATTCTATGTCTTTTGATTGAAGCATTTAATCCATTTACATTTAAGGTTATTATTTAGGTACTTATTCATTGCCACTTTTGTACCTGTGATCCTCTGTCTTTCTCTTGTCCTTTCTTTCCTTAAAGCAGTCCTTTTAGTATTTCTTGCAGAGCTAGTTTGTTGGAGGTGTATTCTTTTAGACTTGTTTTGTCTTGAAAGCTCTTTATTTGCCCTTCTATCTTAATTGAGAGCCTTGCTGGGTAAAGTAGCCTTGGTTGTAGGCCTCTGGTTCTCATTAGTAGGGATATTTCTTGCCATTTTCTTCTTGCTGGGAGCATTTCCATTGAAATCAGCAGCTAACCTTATTGGGGCTCCTTGTATGTTACTTTCTTTTTCTCCCTTGCTGCCTTTAAGATTCTCTCTTTATCTTGTAATTTTGCCATGATGATGTGTCTTGAAGTGGGCCTCTTTGTGTTCCTCTTGATTGGGACTCTGCATGATTCCTGGATTTGTGTGTTTTTTTCTCTCATCAAATTAGGGAAGTTTTCCATCATTACTTTTTCAAATAGGGTTTCTATCCCTTGCTCTTCTTCTTCTTCTCCTTCTGGTATCCCTATTATTCAGATATTATTACATTTCATATTTTCTTGCATTTCTGTTAATCCCTCATCATTCTTTCTGAGCCTCTTTTCCTTTTCTTGCTCTTTCTGGGTGTTTTTTTCTACTTTGTCCTCCTACTCACTGATCTTCTCTTCTGCTTCATAGATCCTGCTTTTGATTCCTTCCACTGTGTTCATTTCAGAAATTGTATTCTTCATTTCCTCTTGGCCCTTGTTGATAGTCTCTAATTCCTTTTTTCATGTTGATATAATTTACAGTGAGTTCATTGTAGTTCCTTTTTAGTTTCTGGTAGCTCATTGCGAGCTCATTAAATTTCTTGATAACCAGTGCCTTGAATTCAGTATCTGATAGCTGACTTGCCTCTATTTCATTTAACATTATTTCTGAGGCTTCCTCCTTTCCTTTCATTTGGCGATTGGTTCTTTGTCTCCCCATTGTTTATCAGACTCTTCTTGTTAGCTTCAGCTTCTTAAATTGATTTGTTCTGGCTTCCTAGGTTTATGGTGTGACCTTCTGTGTTAGAATACCTGTGAGATTTAGTGGTGTGGTCTCCTTGATCTGCCAAGCTCACTGGCCTTGAGATGTTTTTTAAGTTGGCTTTGTGTTTGTCTTTGAGTTTGAGTTATTTTGGGGTCTTTCTTCTGTGGGTCCATCCCACCAGTTGGTTAACTAATGGTTCCTCTGTTCACCAACTGTTTTAATTTGTTGTACTGGTGAGGGCAGGCTGTGCTAAAACTAGTTCTTCCATGTGTACAAGGTTTTGAGGATTCTTTTTTTGCTCTTGTTCAGTGGTTTGTACTGGATAGTTTCTCCACTATTTAGTTGTATTTCCAGATAGGTCTTGGAGTGAGTTTTGTGTGTTTTCCACTTCCTCCTTCATCTTCTTCTGTTGGTGGTTCCTTCTGTTGTTGGATTTCCTCTTCCAATGGGTGTCCTTGTTTTTACTGCTTCCACCTACTCTTTTTTGTAATCAGTTGTTGGGAAGGCAAAATGGTTTATGACAGCAGGAAAGTATTTCATAATATTTACAGTAGCAGCTGGTAGAGAAGAGATAGGAGATCCTTTGGCTATGGATAGTGGTAACCGTGATCTTCAACCCAACTAACCACTTTTAAGAATGGATGGAAAGAAGATAAGACTCTTGTTGGGGAAGAAAGGATTATGAATTGATTATAGAATGCAGTGATGTTGTAGGAAGTCATATTCTGAGGTAAGGTGAGAGTAAAGTATAGTAAATAGCTGTAGTGTGTGAGAGAATAAAGTTAACCACTACAGTGATGGAATTCAGGAAACTATGAAGTGAGCTAAGACCCAGGAGGGATATTGTGAAGTATTTATAATTGCATGGAACAGCTCTTGTTTACAATAATATTAGAGCAACAATCATATGACAGAATCTATGTGATCTGGATAACATAAATGGAGTGTATCAAACTTTGAGTAGTGTGCTAAAGGAACACAAGTGACGTGAAGGATAGTAAATTAGTAATACACTGTGGAAGAGAGAACAGGGGAAACCTAGAAAATGATACAATATAACCAGCCAAGCAAAGAAGACAATAGAGAAAGAAGAGGAATACAAAAAAATACTATTAAAATAAAAGATGTAAGAATAATTAAAAATAATAATACAAATATGCAGTAACTTATAGTTTCCCTGCAATAGCAAAATGAGATTTTTTTCTCTCTTTCTCTACTGTTAGGATGCCCCCTCTGTGGGTCCAACTCTGGTCCTTTTACAGTTCCAAGTTTTTTGTCTCACTTCTGGGGGGCAGGGGAAAGCAGGAGAAGGGAAGAAGAGATAAGTTTGGAAAGAAAGGAAGAAGAAATAAAACAAGAAAGAAGGAAAGAGTGGGGAGAGGTATTTAAAGATAAAACAATAATAAAATTAAAAAATAAGATTACTTAAACAACAACAAAAAACACCTCTTATTGGTTTCAAACTGGCCAAACCTGTTTTTCTGGTCTTGCTGGCTGCAGCAGGCTAAGGGGAGATTGGTGCTACTTTTCTCCCTTCCCAATGTGTACTCTGGGAGTCTTGCTAGCACTCTCCCAAGAGCTAGTCTGGCGCCTCTCCCCAGCACCCTACACAGGGGATCCAGGTCTTCTTAAGAGCACTCTTTCCCTGGGGGTTATCACGGTGGGCTGAGGTGCAGGGGTGCATTCCCAGCCCGGCTGCCTCAGTCTGCGGGTTTGGACGTGAACCTTTCCCAGTGCTATGGGGGAGCACAGGGCCTTTCGCCTGATTAGGTGGGGAGTAGGCCCAGCAGCTGTCACAGGAGAATCCACCAAACAGTTTTACTTTTTGAGAAATTCTTCCTACTCGAGCCTGCCACTCAGTATAGCCCACTCTCCAGACAGACCAGTGACTATTGGGGTCAGAGCTGGACACTGGGACTCTCAACTCTTCCAAGCTGGTGACCACAGACTCCAAGGGTGATCACAGCCCTTGTGCGTTTGCTTCTTTGTCCTTATTCCCCTCTCTGCAACTTCAAGCAACCAGGTCTCTCCCAGTGCTGCTCAAACCCTGCTTGGCCAGGCAGGGAGGGAGCAGTTGACCTAGCTCTCTCCCAAGGACTCTGTGGCAGCCCACCCCTCTCAAGGAGTCTGTGGTAGACCCAGTGCCGGGCACCAGGCACTGGGGCACTGGTCACGGGGCTGAGGTTGCCACCGCCCCATCCCTGCACTATTCCGGGGATCTTATTGTCCGGCAGACACCTCCTTACCATCTGGTTTTTCAGTGTCCTCTACAATTTGTGGTCTCGTATTTTCATATATGCTGGGGTATTGTTGGCTATTTGCTCTGTTCCTCTGTAGATTGGCCAGGTTTTTCTCCCGTGTGTAAGGGGAAGTGGACTCTGCTCCATCCTACTCCATCTCCATCTTCCCAATCTTAACCCCCATTTTACTGTTCTTTAACCCATATTAGAAACGGTTCATTAATAACATTTAATCACTTTTCTTCATGAGCATTTAATAGTTATTAATTCCATAAATATTTGCTGAGTGTATTATATATTCATCATTGTGTTATGCCTGCTATCGAGAACTTATATGTAGTAGAGAAATTTTGTAAATAATTACAGTATAGAAACAGAAATGAAATAAAGATGAGAAGGAGAAGAGAAGAGAAAGGATGGACCATTCACCGGTACACATGTGGAGACCAGACCTTGGTAAATTACCTCATCTTCAGCTGGTTAAGTAAGGGAAGCCAGGGTTAGTAAATTTGCAAACTATTCCATAGTTAGAACATATAACTCTTGTGGGGATGTGGCGTTAGAGTAAAAGCACTTTTCAGGAAAAACGAACCAAAAAGACAATAATAACAACACCAAAACCACTCAGAGAGAAAACTGACCTAATTGGAGACAAACACAAGTTTAAGATATATTTACAGTTTTATCATAAATTAGCAGTAAGTCACCACTGAAATATGTCTATTCTTTTCATCTTTATGGCCACTAGTTGGAATTGAAAGATACTTTCTATCATTGTAATTAAGCCATTTGTTTAATTCCCACTCTCAGGCATAAGCACTTAGAACTAAAATGAAAACTGCAACAAAAACCTAATCAGTATAACCTGATTCATTTATTATATTATGGTTTATTACAAATGTTAAAATGTAAGATATGAAACACTCCATATATTTTATTTTAGGAAGTTTTCGTTTTATAAATTACATGTAAAAATATTGGTGGTTGGGTGTGTCTTTTGCAAAATGCTATTTTATCTTCCTCACATAAATAACTACTCTCATGAATTCCAATCAGGCTACAGTAATTTCAGTGATCATCAGATTAAACATGCTTCCCTTTGTTCTAAAATAAAAACAGATCAATGTTAGCACAATATATTACAAATTCACCTAATGCATTCCAAATTGTTATCTGTAGTTGATACAGAAACAAACACTATATTCTTTCAACTATATCGATTCACTAAGAAGACAAACATCACCATCATCATTTAGCAGCTGTTCACCACCAGCTAATTTTTAATCTTTAATTTTCAATTTCTTCATCTGTAAATATGGAAGATAATAATTTAGTAGCCTATAAAAGATGAGTGGAATAATCTATGCATCAAGTAACTAGCACAACATCCAGCAAAAAAAAGGAGATCAATAAATGTTACTTATTTTTTCTTTAGAGGAAAAGCTTAAGATCTATTTTAGCCCCAAACAACTCATTGTTTATTTCCTTTATTTTTTTTATCCAAAAATAAAGATGAGGGGTACAATGTCATTTTTCTATAATAAGTCTAAATCCAGTGTCCATGAGGACTTGGGTATGTGGGGGCAACTTTGCCTGCAAAGTACCCCCAACTGCCACGGATGAAAATGAAACTACCAAGACATGATCTGCTTAGCTGATCCCTCAAAGGGGAAGGACCAAGAACCCCCTGATCAAGGGGCTTTTATTGGATTTGTTTGCACAAGAATACAGGTAAGGATCAAACAATAGATAGCATTCAAAGAACCATGAGGACTTATTCTCAGTCAGGGTCAGATAGCTAATGTGCCATAAAGCTTTGAGGAACAAACTTTTTGCTTGGACCCTATCATTTAAATGAGAATATTCTAAACAAAGCAGGTTTCACAGAATTTTTACATATTCTTTCTTAGCCCAGAACCTGCCCAGAACATGCCCTTTCCAGCACAGGGCTATACCACCTTTCTGTTTATAAGTTTTTAGGCTTAAGTGAATTAGAGCCAAGAAGTGCTTCTCCCATACAGAAATGGGGACTCAGGCTATGTCAGAATAGCCAGGAGGTGAGCGTCCATCGCTCCCTCTTTGTCTCAGCCCCCCGAGTCCTTCCTTGAGGGCCTCCCAAGTGATCGTGTCTGGCTTAGGTTGCCCCTCCTTGAGGGGTCATACATGACATAGACTAACTGACCAAGCATTGGGGGCAGGGGACAAGCTTTGTCTCCTTAGTGGGTCACATTCTGGAGGTTGCTTACTCAGCCTTAGCCATGGGAGGTAGTTACAACTCCTGAAACCAGGCAGAGCAGTTCCCAACATGGGTACAAGGGGAAGATGTGACCAAAATGTGCAATAACAATTGTATAGGTTGTTTTTAATGTGTTCTACAATAATGTTAATAATTAATAGACTTGACTAGATAGCAATCTTCAATGTGCAAGATATGGCCCAAAAGAATAAATAAATTAAAGGAAGGAAGAATGAAAAAATAATTAAAAGGTCAGGCTGAAGGAGATGGTAGGAAGTAGATGAGCCAGAGCAAGATAACATGGTTCAGTAGCTAGGATTATAGACTTTGGGATCGGAGGAAGATGAGAACAAATGCTGGTCCTGCCAACTTAAACTGCGTGGCCTTCAACAAATTACTTTTTCTCTCTGAGCCTCAGTTAAGTGAGTATAATAAGCATGGTCATGTGTTTGATGTTTGATATTTAAAGTGCTCTGTCCAGGGAAGGTTCATAATAAAGAGTAGTAAAATGTATTTTTAATTTTATTTAATTATGAGATTATGAGGGCTTAATTTTAAGAGAATAATTCATCCTATCGGGTCTAGTTTTATGGGAAAGATATATACCTATTTCTGGAGCTTTCTTACTCAAATTTTGGTCTTAAATTTAGCAGTATTAGCAAAATCTGGAAGCTTGTTAGGAATGCTGAATGTTAGGTTTCATTCTAATCATATGAATCAGAATCTTAACAGGAATTTTAGCATGATTCTCAAAATAATTTGCATGCACAACCAAGCTGTAGAAGCACTTAGGTAGAGACTGTTTTAATTGTAATTGTTCCATTAGTTATGGCTATGACAGTGTGTTTGTTCATGTGCCTTGGAACACGAGTGAACCAATATTTGGTTATCGAATTGAAATCCTTTATGATCAATAATGCTTACCATAAAACAGGTAAAGCTGAGTTGTTAAGTAGTTTTAGTTTTTATCTACAGAAGTAGCTGTTCTTTATGAACATCTGAAAGTAAGTGTTTGATAGTATTAATTGGAAAATAAAAAGTTGACGTGTTCACTGGCAAGCAGTGTCCGAGGCATCATGGATAAGATGTGAGACAAATTCACACGGTCTACCAAGTCCTGTAGAAGAACAAGGTTGGCAAGGCTATTCCCTCAAGGGGGAAGTAGCCTCAGAATGGCCTCGCCACCCCCCCCCAAGCAGAGAGCATCTTGGGGCCGCCAGGCAGCTCTCTCAAACGGAGAGAGAGTTGCTGCAGTGGCCAGGCAACTCTCTCACCAGGGGAGAGAGCGTGCCCCAACTCTTGCCTACTCAGGCTTTTATTGAGATTTTTGCACAGGAGTTCAGGTACATCTTATTAATCATTGTTAAGCAGTAAACAGAAGATAGTATACAAAGAATCATTAGAGCTTCTTCTAAATCAGGGCCTTTAGGCTAAAAGGCTACAAAACTTTGGGAACATAAACTTTTTTTCTACTCGGGCTCTTACCATCTAACTAAAAGCATTCTTAAACAAAGCAGGTCTCACAGGGTTTCACATATTCCTTCTCAGGCCTGATTACCCAGGGAGCCCGCCATTCCCAGCACAAGGCTTGCACTGCCTTCCCCATCATAGGTTTTTAGGCTTCAGTGGATTAGAGCCAGGAAACGCTTTTCCCAGAGGACAAGGGGACTGGGGCTTTGTCAAAGCTGGGGAGTGAGAGTCCATCACTCCTTCTTTGTCTCAGCGCCCCCACCAAGTCCTTCCCTGATGGCCTCCCAAGCGATCGTATCTGGCCTAGGTTGCCCTTCCTCTGAAGGGCCTCACCTGTCTCTGACCATCCAACCATACTTTGGGGGCAGCGAGATGAAGCAGGGGCAGCATTTGCTGCCAGAGACAAGCCTTGTCTCCTCAGTGGCTCCCATTCCAGAGGTTGCTCACAGCCTTGGACATGGGAGACGGTTTACAATTCCTGAAACCAGGCAGGGCGATCCCCAACAAAAAGTAAAATTTGAAATAAAATAATTGAGTATTGGCATTCCACGGGATAAAACTGATCTACCTCTTCATATACTACTTCTTGTCTGAGCAGATCAGCATTGTCTCTAAGTCTTATCCAAGACAACTTATATAACAATCATACAGGGACTAATTATAAGTGCAGATAATCAGAATTCTTAGGGATTGGGGTTACAGAAAAGGTGAATACATAGTCCTCTTTTTCCTTTTAAAAGGGCACTTAAATATTGATGACTGGGTCCCATCCTGAGAAATTCTAATTTAATTTATCTGAGTGTGGCTTGAGCAAAAAAAAAAAAAGTGATGCTATAAAGAATTTTCAAACATTAGAGAATGTTTGTGTTTTAACAGTAAGTGAAAAAAACAGAATATATATTATTTATTTAGTGTAATTTTCACTGTACTTTTAAAAGATATATATAACAATCAGTTTTTAAAATCTCCTAGGCAATTCCTAATGGGAGGTAAATGCTAAGAACTGTTGTTTTCAATAGAGTTAAATTTCATGGTTAATGTGGCAAATACCTTCCTCAAGTTGTCCACTCCTGTTTGTTCACTGTGAATCCTAACACTAGGTTGGAAGGACAGACTGAGTGTAAAGACTAGAACATACGTGTGACCCTTATATCCAAACATTCATTAGTTATAATCCTAAAGTTATGATGTTGGTTAGAACTCTAAATATAAAAATATTTACTAATCAACTGATGCTTTAGTAAATGAAGACCAGTTAGCAAGAAGAGGATTTTAGAAAACTGATATGGGAGTTCATAAAAAGATAGTTCAAGGAGAATAATTTGAATTTCAAAAGATTAGGAGAGGCCCTTGAGAAAACTGTTCATGTACTAAAAGATTTCTGTAAAAAGGACTTTTTAATGAAAATGCTACAGAAGTCATCCATAGCGTGAAGGATTATGCTAATTTTGAACTTAGAAAAATACACTGAAAAAATGAAATTTATTTTTTGTCAGTCTCCAATAATCATAAATAATTTTAACTACAACTAATATTTATAGACTATAAAGTTAAATTATATTAATAATTTAAGCTCCATCTTTTCTTGAAGAAATTTTAATAAGCACACTATTTAATACATAGTGTGAAATTTGATGCTGCACTTTACTAGATCAACTGTCCTCCAACAATAAAACTATTTCTGTATTTTCCTCTCTCCTATCCCACCTATAAAACAAAGAGATTTCAAAAGTGTATCTAGTCCAGAATTATTGCCAATACAAAACTACTTACAAATGTATTACTGCCAGGATATATCTTCATTGTCACCACCTCACATGATTCATTTACTTAGAAAAATAACAAAGTTGAAAAGCTACACTGCACAGATGTATTTTGTAACTTTAAGTTGTTTGTTTAAAAGGGTTTTCTTTTGTAATAATCTTAAAATATCTTTTACTTTACCCCAAGAATTTAATTCCTGGTAAAATAAAATAATCTAAAATGTATTACTTCATTCATGGAGGCATTGTTAATTGTAGTACATTGGGAAATCAATGAAAATGCACAATATTAGGAATGCTTAAGTGAAGTAAAAGCATTTGGTTAATGTAATATTTTGAATCCACAAAACCAGTGTTATAAAGAGTTTTCAAACACCAGAGAGTGCTTGTGTTTGATGGGAGGTGAAACAAACCAGATATATAGTATTCATCCAGTATAATTTTCACTATGTCGCAAAACAAAAATGAAATCATGTATGCAAAAATTGTATTAATAAATGGGATAGGATTGTAAAAGTTTTTTAATTTCATTTTAAATTTTCTTCTATAGTTTTCAAATTTTTAAACATATTCCATGAAAGCTTCAAGTTTAAGTTCATTCCATGAAAAACTTCCAAGTTTAAGTTCAGACTAAAGCAACATACCTTCTATTGTCAGCATTGTAAGTCTAACTGATTCAAGACCTTTTGTTTCTTGACATATTATAATAAAAAGTGACCGAGATTCAAGAAATTCAGTTTTGAAAATTCATAGGTTCTGGTATAAGTATGCAATTGAATTCATTAATGAAGTTGGTTTTAATTAGAATTTAAAAAATATGATTTCAACTCTTAACTAAGAGTGTATTTATTTTCTTTTAATTTAACTTTATTAGGGTATAATTACTTTGTAACAAGCAACACAGATTGAAAGTGAAACAAAATGGTAAGTTTTTTAGTATATTTAATAGAAATCAAAGATTTTTATATTTATTAAAAGCAATATTTTAATGACACCAGAAAAAGAACAAAACTAGAAACCAAATCACCAATCACCAAATCTTTCTCTGTTAGATAAGTGCTGAGTAGCAAATGCATAACCTCAGGTTTATCATAAATAGTCAGTTACCACACCTATCAATCTGAATCAACATATGAATTGGAAACAGTTTGCTCACCCTAGACACTGTATGAAGCTATGGAAGGGGCAAGAATTTAAATCAACAACATACGGGAGACTTACTGTGCAAGTTAGCATGAGGGTAAAGAGTGTGTGTTGACAGATACAAGAATTTCCGAGGTGTAATAAATATATCAAACAAATTAATTGACACACTGAGAAAAAGAATGTTTAACATCTATCTTCTTACCTTTTGTATTAATCTTATATAGTATTTAAATCATAATACTAGGTCAGTAGCAGATGACTAATTACTCACTGAACATAAATAATATAATAGAAAAATGTCACTGGAGAACCCTTGTATACAGAAAGAAAATGATACCATCTTCCTTGGCATCCTAGTACCAGGGTTAAATGTAATAAAAATTATCTGCATATGGAGGAAAGTGCTTAATATTTTTGTAAGAGTATATACTGATAGATATTTTACTGGGCATTTAACAACAAGTACTAATAAATTATTTGTAAAAAGCTACTATAAATTCCACAATATATCGTAACATATGCAATTCCGAGAATCAAACAATATGCCATGAATCCCCATGATAGTTTCTGTTAGAAGAGAAAAAGTGCAGAACGTGTAACAGAAAAGGTCAACTGGGAAAAATATGGGTTCCCACTAGCTTACAAATTGAGTCTTCCAGAAAGCAATCAGCATGACATCCTCCCTATTTCCTTGCCTCATATTTCATCTGTTATCTCCTGAAGCTGGGATTGAGCTTGTGATTTCAAATTTTACAAATGGAACATAATCAGAAAGTGTTGACATAAACATATAATCACTTGAGTATCAATGCAAACAATTCACTCATGCAAAGAACAGTTACTTAATACATCTATCAAACACTTTTTTTGTAAGGAGAATGGGAGGGAGAAATGGAGAGGAAGAGAGAAAGACAGAAAAAATGTGTATTGCAGAAAGAAATGATAATTATATCATTTACATTAACGGTTTCTTTTCTAAGGGCTTTTTGGGGGGGGTCTGTGCTATTTGAATATGACCCACAATACCAATAAAAATAAAATATATAAGGAATATAATTTTCTACAAATGATATTAAAACAACAAGCTATCTATTTGGAAAATAAAAATAAGCTTGAATTTCTTTCACTTACCACGCAAAAATCGCGGTGTTAGCAAACTAGTCAAATAAGATGTCATCCTCTGGTATCCTCTACAAACAACAATAATTTGTCATCCACCCACAGACAAAAGTGTTTTCCTGGGAGCGTTGGAATCCAGGTAAGAGGTAGTGAAACCCCAGTGTTGTTCAAGATTAAAGAGAGCCAGTTTAAGAAGGCAGGCTTGCACCCAGGTCTCTTACTTGTAAATCATGCCCTAGCTATATATCCAGTAACAATTCTATGTCCTTGAGGACTTGGCCACAGCTGTATTTGGCTTGGTCCTGTCACCAGCACCATGTGCCAAGAGACTGGGAGAAGTCATACCCACTTGTGTGTGTGTTGGATAATAGGCATTCAAAAATTGGCCTCAGCTATAGACCCCAAAGTGACCAATGAATTAGCTTCATCCCCTCTTGGAGTTTCTGGAGGTAAGCACAGCAGACTAAGTCAGATTGTAGATTCACAAAGGGTCCTGTAGTTGGCCTTCAGCCTGTCTCCAGCCTGTGAACAACCTTGTTGCACAGATACCTGGGAAGGGACACTCCACTTCATCTCTGGAGATCCTGAATAAGCCCTATATTCAGCTCAACCCCTCTCATAGCCAATCTGCCACCTCAGGGACCAAGCAGGGCGTAATTCCACCTTCAACCCCAAAATCCTGAAGCTCCCAAAGTCAGTTCATGCCCCTCTCAGTCATAATTTGTAAGCAGTCCTGCTGTCACAATGTCCAGGTAGAAGACACTCAGGTCTGATTTAAAACATCCGGAAATGGTGCTACGCTTGGCTATATAGCCCCTCCAACCAAAGTTATGGAGCAGTCCAGATTACCCAGGACATGATGGGCAGCATGCCCATCTGTGCCTCTATAGCTAGGTCTGCTGACCTCAGTCTTAACTGTGGATACAGAAAAATTCCTGGAGTTCTGTTCCAGCCTCTCAGCCATAGCCCAGAGCTACTTTTGCCCACCAGGGACCCATCTAGTGACTAGACAGGAACTCTCTCAGGAATCTACCACACCCCTTTGCACACTGGGTAACAGGCCCACTAAGTACCCAACTATGCACTCTGAATGGAATCTTGCCCCGGTGCCACACAACTGAACAGGCTACTTTAGGCAGTCTTAATTACCATAGACCAGATGGAATCCATACCTACCTGAACCCCTGGTTACAAGTACATCGCTTGTGGGCCTCACTGCAAACTCAGCAACAGGATTAAAATGAGCTCCAACCCAGCATCACTGAAATTTGGTGGGCAGGGTGGGGTGTAATTCTGTTAGTCCAGGGAATGAATAGAAAAAGGTAAATACCTGGTAGAACCAGTCTGTAAAGAATGGATGAGGTATTTCTTTACCCAAATGCACAAAAACCTACATAAAACCAGATCACAAAGAATAAAGTAGGAAACTAATCTCAATCCAGTAACTGACCCCAAGTAAATGGAGATCTATAATTTGTCTAACAAATATCTAAAATAATAATCTTACATGTATAAAGGACCCATGGACAAAACCAAAGGGTGGAAGGATTGAGGGTGGGCAGTGGGAATGGGTGGAGTAAGAGAAAGTGGTAGCAGGACAATGGAGACAACTGTACTTGAACAACAACAATAAAACAAAACAAAACAAAACAAAAAATCATTGAAATTTAAGAAAACACTGTTAGAAAACTAAACAAAAATCTTGAAAATAATCTATGAAAAAAATAATTTAAATAGAAAACATAAAAAAGAACCAAACAGAAATGCTGAAGCTCGAGCATGAGAGAATTAAAAAACGCAAGACAGCTTAGGCCATACATTTAATCATGCAAAAAAAATGAATGAACACTAAGATGGATTTTATAAAATTAGCCAGTTAGAAGAACAAAAAGAAAAAAGTGACAAAAGATAGAAATCCTATGTGAATTATGGGACACCATCAAACAAATGAACATTAGCACAATGGGAGTCACAGGAGAATAGAGAAAGGAACAGAAAGCATATTTAAAGAAATAATGACTGAAAATGCCCGACTCTTAGGAGAGTGATACGCATCCAGGTTCAGAAAGCTCAAAGAGTCCAAACAAGATCAACTCAAAGAAGATTACTCCAAGATACATTATAATCAAAATGTTAAAAGGCAAACACAAAAGAATTTTAAAAGCAGCAAGAGAAAAATAACTATCACATATAAGAGAATGTGCTTAAGTGAAACAGCAGATTTCTTTGCTAAAACCTTGTAGGAAAGAAGAGAATGGAATGACATATTCAAAGTACTAAAAGGGAAAAAACTGATAAATAAGAATATTATACCCACTATAACTGTCTGTTAGATACGGAAAGACAGAAACAGTCCAAGGCAAACAAAAACTAAGAGAGTTCATCATCCCTCGACCTGCCTAACAAGAATGATAAAGGAGATTCCCATAGCTGAAATGAAAAGAACACTAAGTAACAACATGAAAACATATAAAAGTATAAAACTCAACAGCAAAGGTAAATATATGATTTCAGATGACCCTAATATAATAATTGTAATGTATAAATCACTTTTATCTCTACTATAAATATTAAAATGTTAAATGTCTCTAATAATAATGTTAAATATAGATGTAACTAAAGTAATTTGTTATTATAGTTATGCACAATATAAAAAGATATAAAGTATGACAACAATAAAATAAAATGTAGGAGAAGAAGCAAGTTCACTGTTTTTGTATGTAATTGAAGGCATATTGTTATCAGCAAAAATAAACTGTTATAGTTGTAAATTGTTGTATGAAAGCTTCATGGTAACCACAAGGAAAAATATTTATAGTACATTAAGTTTTCATAGGATTAAAACTATGTGGGAAAGTTTTAATACTTTAATACTTGTTGGAGTAAAAGTGGTTTTATTAGGTAGCAATTAGAAATGAGAAGCCAGCAAGGAAATAAATACAGGGCCCTCACCATTTCATCTCACAAATAACTTAATACAGGCAGCTAGAAGCAAAAGGAAGACATGTCTCACCAATTAACTCAGCAGTCCGGAGCTCTCCAGGACTGCTAGATTGCCAGGTGTCCTGAGCATTACAAGCAAAATAGCACAGGAGGAGGGGAAAGTCCTTGGGACTGTGCTGAGAAAAGGGGCTTCTGTAAACTTCTGTAGTAATCTCATTAAAATTGCCAGGTATTCTGGCAATTTTATCACAACCAGAAATAGCACAGAAGAAGGGGATTAGCCTTTGAGATCTTATGCTGGGAAAGGGGGCTTTGTAACAATTTCACAAAGAGCCTTGACTAGCTGAGAAAGCCTTTGTAGCTATACATTATTTCCAAGATTTAGAAGGGGGAGAAGAAGGGGTCATTGGAAGCTAGCCAAGGTATATAACCCCTGAACCCTAATAGTTGGCATACCTAGATTCCACTTGCATCCTTGGGTTAAGTGTATAGAACAAACTCACTAACTTTTAACAAAATTGACAACTTTATTTCTTCAATAGCGGGACATTTAGATGAGCTGGATACCTGCTAGCAGCTTTGCGCTTGTGCGTGTTTCATACATAAATCTGCTATCTTGTTTCCACTATACATGTTTGTCTCTCACTTGAAATTGTCTCTCACTTGAATTCATCTCTTGTGGAGAGACAAGAACGAAGGTGCGGTGGAAGCCTCTTGATTCAGGTCTCTCTCCCCACCCATAACAGTTTGTTAATATTGTTACGGAACCCTCTGAGAAAGCAATTGAGCCAAATCTGAATAATGCAGAAGAGGCAGTCAGGCAAAGATCTGAGATAAACATTTTAGGCAGGAGGAAAAGAAGGTATAAAAACCTGAAAATGAACTAAGCTGGGCATTTTCAAAAGAAGATGATAAAAAGATACTTGTAACTGGAGTGAAGAGACTAAGGCGGAATAATAGGAAATGGGATCTAAAAGGTGGGCAGGAAACAGATTACACAGAGCTTTGAAGACTTTAGGTATCACCCTTTTGCAACAGGAAGCCAAGGAAGGGTTAGAAGAAGGTTGGAATATGATCTGCTTTGGTCTCTAAAGAAAGAGGAGCAAAAACAGCTGGTACACTAGTGGGAAACTACTGCGATGGTCCAGGTGAGATACGATGGGAGCTGGAATGCCTGTGGCAGTGGTTGCTGCAGGGTAAAGCAGTTGAATGAAGGATGAGTTTTGGGAACAGAACCTATAGTACTCGTTTCTGCATTTGATGTGAAAAAGAAAGGCAAAAATTACCGAACAAATGGTGTAATTAAGCATAGTGTGGAAGGGCAGGATGTTTTGTAAAATGTCTAAGGGTAAAATTTTAGAAGTACGTATTTATACATGAAAGTCAGTTTCAAAGGCTGGTCATTGATTAAAGTGATTGTTCTGCAATGAAAATAAAAGCCATTGAAGTTTAGGATATCAAAATGAATAGGTGGGCCCTGTGGTGAAGTATCACAGATGGGATGATATTATGGCTTGGCATGTATGAAAAGACAATAACCTAAAAGTGAATAGAGTTAGTGAATCATGGGGAGAGGTGCCTGAGAGGTTGGTAGAAAAGAGTGAAAGGAGTATAGTTAGGGATGGTTAGCAGATGTAAAAAGTATTAGTTGAGCAAAACGTTTTAGTAAAAAGTTGAAAAATTAATGAGCTGTGCTTAGGAATGGGGAATGTGTTTTATTCAAATCTTACACAGAGGTATATAGGGCTAGAAAATGAGAAGTTTTAGAGTGAGAAAGCAGAGAAAGTAAGTCAGGCCAGAGGTAAAATTACATTGTCAGTGAAGTGGTTAAGAATATAATGACATCTGTTTTTATTGACTCCATCTGCTTGTTTTTGCCACAACACCCACTACAAAGCAGTAACAACATTCAGGGTGAGAACAACAGGATGTGGGTTTGGTAGGAAACTTCAGAGAATGTGGGAATGTAAACACATAAATGAATGGATGACTGTAGATATTTATATTTACAAAGTGACTGAGGGTAACAGAGATGGTAAGAATACTAAGTTTATTTGGCTATAATTTTTTTCAAGTAATAGTCAGTTCTTAAACAGATAACAGTACTTTTGCAAGGATAAGAGAAGTTGTAGAAGTTATCCAAGTTGTTATTGATTTTATTGCAACTATACAAAAAATAGAGGCATCCAAAGAGAGCCTTGTACTTAACTGAGGATCAGAGCACTAGTGATTTGGAGGAAAGTTTGCCTGTGAGGGATGAACTCTGAGAGATAATATACAATATGAGACAGTCTCAGCTGGCAGAAGACTGCCAGCTGGCACTAATATGAATTTAGTTTCTATATTCATATTTGCAATATGAATATAGAAACTAAACATAAGGACATTAGAAAGAGACCACTGGAACACAGCAAATTTGTTACCATAGAGAGGGGATCATGTAACAGGGAATGAATGACCAATTTCATTCTAAGGATGAGAGAATCTAAAGCTGAAAAGAGAACCCAGAAAAAATGAGGTCTACAGACAAAGAAGTGACTCAGAAAACGAGGTTGAGAATCAAATATTCAGATAACAGAATGTGCTATCTCATCCTAATAGGTTAGCATCATTGCTCTTTCATTCACAGAAGGATAATAGACACCTTATAGAAGTATCAAAGGGCCCATATCTGGAATAAACTCCTAGTTCTGTCCCAAAGAAAGGTGGAGGATGCTTGGTTTGGCTGCTGATCAATACTGCATCTCTTAACTATGCTCAATTAGAAAGACTGAGTCAAGGTGGCATTTATAGTCAACTTAAGACAAAAGAGAAGAAATCTGAGACTATTATACTGAAGTCACTGACATCCCCATCTTGTCAGTGATCTAGGACGGGGCCCAGGCCCTAGTAATTTGTCAATGTTTATGGGTTTTTTTTATTATAATGTGCGGCTGAGGTTGGGAATCACTGATAAAAATTAAGAGAAGTATTTCCAATTATTTTTTACAAAATCATAATAGTACCATTAGAAAAACTTAGAAGATATGTTTAAGAGAAAAATTACAAATATTTCCCACTTATGAAGATCCAACAAGGCATATATACATCCTAAATTTTATTAAAAATGTGATTATTACTGATTATTACTTCCCAAAATAGAGGATGGTATGGGAGGTTATAATAAATGCTTAATAAAAATTTTAAGGTAATGTAAAAAACTAGGAACTTATGGATCCTTGTACCTTGAGAAAGCACATACAATATATGCCTCTAATTTATATTATATTATATTATATTATATTATATTATATTATATTATATTATATTATATTATTATATCCATTATATTCATTATCTTTAATACTATATATAGTCTGTTTACTGGTGAAATCCTAAAAGCATTGCAAACAAGGTCATGTTTCAGATACAGATACCTGCTTTTCTTTCTATGGTTCTGGAATTGCTTGCCAATGCTATTAGACTATAGAAATAAAGTATTTGATACACAGTGTGGGAAACAGCAGCAAAAATGGAAAACTCAAAATAGACTACTAAAAATGGCATTAGGAATATTAAAGAATTTCAAGAGTGGTAAAATTAAAAACAAATATATAAAATGCTTTACTTGTATACTACACAAATAATAACAGTTTGAAAATACAATTTAAAAAATATCCCATTCGCAACAGCAAACACAAAAAAAATCTTGAAAATAACTTTACTAAAACTATATTAGATTCATATAAAAAAGTTACAAAAATGCCAAACCAAGGAAGTTAAAATAAATGGAGAAAGCTATTGTTCTTGGACATAGATTCAATTTTCTATCATGTTTGTTCTCCCTAAAGTAATTTATTTATTAGTGTATACTCAATTAAAATTTTATTGTGTGTATGTGAGTTTGTGGGTCTGTATCTCTGAGTTTAAGCTTGTAATGTGTCTAAATATTTTAAATGTATCTAAAAAGTAAAAAACTAAGAAAAGCCAGGTACATTGCATACACATATACACACAAAAAATTAGTGAAAGAGGACTTTTCCTAAATAACATTGAAACATATAATAAGGCAACCAAAGTTACAACAGGATGATATGGGTATGGGTTAGAATAACTCACTGGAAAATAATTCTTAAAAGTCTAAACAGACCCAAGACACACTGACAATTAGAATATGAGAAAGCAAGCATTTTAATAGACAAGGGAAAGATGGATTATTCAGTAAGTGTCATTAGAATAACTTCTAGTGATTTGGTAATAAGCCAGTGCTCACTCATTTTACCACAATAATGTCAGAACGATCAAATATTTAAATATACATATGCATGTAAAATATTGGAAAATAAGAGAATTTATGTGTTATGTAACACATAAATTCTTTTAAAAAACAAATCTTTAAGTAAAATATTGATAGGCATTCATTACATAAAATCTTAAAATGTTGGCATAGTGAAAAGAACTATAAAGTTGAGGAAAAACAAAAATTATGAATGGTACTTAGAAGATATTGAGATACATATATATTAAAAAAATAACAACTTTCTAACAACCCAACAGAAAGATGAAAAAATATGAAGGGGAAATATAAAAATTAAAAATAAATACATGCGGAATGATCAGACTCATTAATAATCAATTAATAAAAATTAAAAATTTTCACCATATCAAACTTGCAAATATTCCAGAGATAATTGGTAAAGTTGTTTTTTTTTTTTCCATACAAGACACAGTTTTGGAGAAACTATAGCTCAAAGTCCTTGGGGAACAACTTACCCTTATCTGGCCAAATTTGAAATGGAAAGTTTCATTTACATATAAATATTTATCCATGCACAAAACAAAATGTGTATACCTGCATATGTAATGGAAAGCATGTATATAAATATAAATACAAACATATAAATATAACATATAAATACACACATACAAATTTTATTGCTGCCTTTTTTAATAAAGATTTTATTTGTTTGTTTGTTTGTTTATTTACTTTTTAGAGAGGGAAAAGGAGGGAGAGAGAGAGAGAGAAACAGTAATGTCTTTGCCTCTCGCAGCCCCCTACTGGGAACCTGGCCTGCAACCCAGACAAGTGCCCTACACTCTGAATAGAATGGCGACCCTTTGCTTCACAGACCAGCACTCAATCCACTGAGCCAAACCAGCCAGAGCCATTGCTTCATTCTTTATGAAAGCCACAGGAGACTTACACTATTTTGATTCATCAATGTAACAGAACATTATATGAAAATAAGAGATGAAATAGACATCTGTGCATTCAATGGAAAGTTGTTTGTGGCATGTTTGTTAGTTTGAAACTCATTCTGCCAAGCAGGGTCCACAGTGTGATCCCTGTGTTCTAATTAATATTTATGTGTGTTCACCTTGATACACAGTGTGGTTAGGATCTTTCCTCTTTTATGTAGGACACATATTGCTTTTTAAAATTAGTTAATGGGCTACATAAATAGATAAAAATGTGTTTCTTAATGTGGGTGCCCAAAATACAGCTAAATGAACCATTGTCAAAATATTACAATAACTACAATATACATGTTACCCATTTAAGTTGTAGTAAACATACACTGCACAAGTCAGAAGGCATCTCTCTCCAAAGGCTTCAGTACCTTAGGTCAAATTGCAAGAATAGTGCTTTTTGTAGTATAAGTCAGCAACTATTGTGATGAACTGGAAGACTGGGTAGGAATGTGTATGGACATGTTGAAAAATTTTTTTTTAATTTTATATATTTATTTAGAGAGAAGGGAAGGGAAGGAGAAAGAGAGGGAGAAAAACCAAACATATATGGTTGCTCCCCATGTGTCCTCACCTGAGGACCTGTCCCACAACCCAGGTATGTGCCCTGACTGGGAACTGAATGAACAACCCTTTGGTTCACAGGACCATGCTCAATCCACTGAGTCACACCAGCCAGGGCTGATTTTTTTTTATTGAATAAAATTCTGAAATGTTCTCTATTCTCTCTTCTTTCTCCCTTCGAATATTTACTGCATGCCTACTATAAAAGTGGAGCCATGTGAAATAACTGAGATCTGTTTTAAATCTATAAGCATATCAGTTTCTTCTGATTCAATCTCATATATTTCACAATATTTAATCACCACTATATTTTTATATGGTGAGCACTATTACCTCTGTTTTTGTGCATACTTATACAAACACACACATTATTGAGCAAATTACCTAACCCTCAAAGAATTTGTTGATTATGTAATTAAAATGTTGAGTTTTTTCACATATACATTTTTGTCTCCCCACCATTTCCACTGGTCAGATGCCACTAGCACTATAATATTCCATACATACTTCAAACCAGAACAAGGGGTGGAGTTCTACCTTTAAAAACAAAACAGGCTTTTGGACAACACATTCTTGGCAGTGGAACCTAACAACATTGATCAAACATGATAGGAAAGTTCCCATGTGCATTATAAAAAGGATAGTTTTTTATCAATTGTTACAGAAATGAAATAAGACAAAAACATTTAACAAAATATTTAAAATATTTTTAAAAGACTCCCACCATTGCCAAAGAGCTTGAATTGCCTCCTGGTCAGTTGTCCAGAAACAATTCTTCACAAAACTGATGAACTTGACCTCCACTTTAGGAAGAGAACTCCTTTTGCTATATTTGCTTGTATTTTTTTAATGTCTTCTACACATTTGGTCTTTGTAGTGTCTTAACAGGTTTTTTCCTGTTTTTTTGGAGGATTCTTTACTTTTTGATTTTAGTGTTTACTGTTTTGAATCTTTCACTCTGGTTTGATTTTTGTGCATTTTTTACTGGGAACTACATACAGATTTCTTTATTGGAGGTTTTCCTTTAGTTTTCTCATCATCAGCATCAAACTATCATTATCATCATCTGTATCCGCAGGAAATTTACTTTTTTCCTGTGGAACTTTGCTATCACTTCTAGGAATAGAATGCTTTCCAGATATACATACGAGTTTTACATCCTGCTCCTCTTCATCTCTGATTCTGCATCTCCCTCCACAGCTACTACGTGTTGTCACTAATACACACAGGTGTATTAACTCTAGGACTACAGGTGGTGGTATTTCAAAGCTCCCAAGGGAAACCACCGGCTGTACAGACACTAACAAAGTTGCCAGTGTTACAGCTGCCTTCCTAATTCATTGTTCCTGCTTCAACAATGAGCGAGTCATCCTTTGCACCAGCCCCTAAATATTACTAGTGCTGGTTTCATCATTATCTACTTTGAAGTGGTCATCTTGTTGTATTTTGTTCATGACAGTTATGAAGCTGGAAGTCCAGGATCAAACTGCCAGCAGACTGAGGTAAAGGTTCTCTTTTTCAGGCTTCTCTTGGTATCCTAACACGGTAGAAGTAACTCAAAGAGCGTAAATGCCCTTCATAAGAGTACACAACTAGTCAGTGCTAGAGCCCAAATTAGAACTATAAGCCTGTTTAACACTAAATTACAAATATTTTATCTTCTTTAATGCTTTGTGTTTATTTCTTAAGTGGTTTGTATTTCTTTTTTATTATTGCGGAGTACCGCTATGTCACATTTTTGCCACTCACTCATTCTTGTTCACTCACCATTTCTACAGTGCTTTCTGGTGGCAGGCCAGTAAATATTTAACAATCTGCCTTCTGGTGGAAAAGCCCTTTCCATGCCTATTATACCACAGGGTGTAAATACCCACACTGTACCTGATTCCAAGCGATCAAGTTGACATAATCTCCTGTACATTTCCTGAAAAATCTAACAATTAGCTCTAGCAAGCCAGCATGAGTCAGACCCAGCACACCATGGATTGCTTGCTATATACACGGAACTTTGCTAGGCATTTAGTGAAAAAGTAGAAATAATGAGATTTTTGGCTTTGAATAATCTACGATCTAGTAAAAGAAAATGATAATCAACAAAACAAATTAGCAGAACTTTTGAAAATATTGGATGTTTTAAAAGTCTGTTATCTACTTTCTTGTCTCTTAGGTGCAGATTCATATTATGATTCTCAGTTGAAGGTTATTTTAATGCTTCTCAATAACATATAGGTAAGGTAAATTAAAATTTGTTTGGGGGGGGGGGTGCTGGGAAGATGGTGACAGAGTAGGACGGAGCAGATTCTAGCTCCCGTACCCGTGGGTGAAAATCCTGGCAGATCTATAGAGAAGCAGCGCACTACTCCATCAGTTATCCAGCATTTCTGAAATTAAAAAAACAGAGATTGTGACGGACGCTGAAATACCAGAAAGCGGCAGGTCAGTGGGGTCTTGGGGACCAGAGTAAAGACAAAGCAGTGGCCGGGGCTGGCGCCCCTGGCCAGGAGGCCCCGGTGCTGCTTCTACGGTCAGGGTCCAGAGCCATCGGTCTGAGACCAGCATCAGAGGCGTCTGCCACAGGAGCCTGGGCACCCAACGGCCCCAGTAGCCATCAGCATGGGCCAGCAGCTCCCCCGCTCCCCGTATAAGCAAAACTGGACAACGCCGGGCAGAGACCTGTCTGCTTGCCAGCTTGCATTATCAGGGAGGGGTTACAAAGACACAGGGCCTGGTTCAACTGCAGACTCTGTGGTTGCAAGCCTGGGAGAACTGAGAGACGCTTTGGCCTCACGGGTCTCACTGGAGACTGGGCTGGACTGAGAGGCAGGCTGTCTGGAGAGTTTTGGTTTTATTTTGAAAGTGTACCGAGGTGTTCTCCTGCCAGGACAAGTTGGCTTGCTTCCCACCCGGCCTTGCAGTGAGCCAGGGGAAAAGTGTAGGCATCTGGGGACTCGCCACAGGACTGGAAAGCACCCTCCCGGTTTCTTGGGTCCCAGACGGATGGACGGGTGTGGAGGCCTCTGAGCCGCCGCCAGGGGCCAGGGGACTGGGAAGCGCCCTGCCAGTTTCGTGTGTCCTGGACTGCCCAGAGGGAGCTCGTGGGCGCGGAGGCTTCTGGGTCCCCACCACAGGACTGGGAAGCACCTCGCTGGCTTCAACTGGCTGGTGTGCACAGGCGCAGAAGCGGTTGAGTCCCGCCACAGGACTGGGAAGGACCCTAAGAGAACCCGTGGGACCCAAGCAGCTGGCAAGTGTGCAGGCGCCCACACCCCAATCTGGTAGCCTGGCTGGTGCGCACACTTGGGCCGGCATCCCAGCCCACAGAGAGATTCTGCTGCAACCAGAAAAATCAGTCTGGACAGTTTGAAACCAACAAGGGAAGGGTCTCTTTGTTGTTGTTGTTACTGTTTTATTGTTATTTGCTTGTTTGTTTGTTTTTTTTCTTTTTCCCCTTTTTTAGTAACTTTTTTGTGCGTTTGTTTAGTAAACATATATTTTTTAATTTTATCACTGCTTTATCTTTCTATACTTTGTTCCTCTCCTTTCTTTTTCCCTGTTTTAGTTCGTCTTCCTTTCCTCTTAAACTCACCACTTTCTCCTCCCTTCTCCTGCCTTTTTGTTTGATTGTTTGTTTGTTGCTTCGTTTCCTTTAACCCACAAGAGACACAAACAGCTAGGAACTGTGAAAGGACCAGAATGGGACCCAAAGAGGGGGCATCTCGACAGTAGAGACAGAGAGACAAATTTCACCTTCCTATAGCAGAGAAGCCACGAGGAGTTGCATATTTTTTCATTATTCTCACTTCTTTTATATTTTAATGATATCTCTGTATTCCTCCTCTTTCTGTATAGGCTTCTCAGTCTTGAGTAGTTATATTGTATTATTAGACAGGCTCCCCCTGTCCTTTCCTCCACAGTGCCTTGCTAATCCTCTAAATACCACACCACTTGTTTTCCTTTAGCACACTACCTAAAGCTCTATACCCCCTACTCAGACAGATCACATGGAGTTTGTTATATGAGTGCTGCTCTAATATTAGTGTAAATAATAGCTGATCTGTACAACAGTAAATACTTCACAACAAATCTCCCGGAGCTTAGCCCATTGTACAGGTCCCTGAATTCTATCACTGTAGTGATTACCTCTATTTGTTCACACACTACACCTATTTACTGTTCCTGACACTCACCTTACCTCAAAATATGACCATCTGAAACCTCACTGCTTTCTAGTTGCAACTAACAAACCTTCCCTCCCCAACAAGAGACTTATCCTTCGTCCATCCTCTCATAAAAGTGGCAAGTTGGGCTGAAGAATACAGTTAACATTACATATAGCCTAAAGATCGCCTATCTCCTTTCTACTGGCTGTGACTGTAAATATCATAAAAATCTCTCTGCTGTCATAAACCATTTTGCCTCCTCCTACAACTGATTACACATACATGATAAAAGTAGTAGGTGGAAACGGAGAACATCAAGATACCAGAAGGAGTCTGCACCACTGAAATTCACAGGTATTATACTACAGACGTTCACAACATAAACCCAGGGAGTCAGAACAGATCAATTTTAGAAGCTGAGGCTAACAAGAAGAGTCTCACAAACAATGGGAAGACAAAGAAACAATCCCCAAATGAAAGAAAAAGCAGAGGCTTCAGAAAGAATGTTAGATGAAATAGAGGCTAATCAACTATCAGATAGTGAATTCAAAGCACTGGTTATCACAAACTTCAAAGAGCTCACAATGACCTACCAGAAACTACAGGGGAGCTATAGTGATCTCACTGCAAATTATATCGACATGAAAAAGGAAATAGGAATTATCAGCAAGGGACAAGAGGAAATGAATAATACAATTTCTGAATTGAAGAACACAGTAGAAAGTTCCAAAAGTAGAATAAATGAGGCAAGGGATAGGATTAGTGAGCTTGAGGGCAAAGTCAAAAGCATCTCACAGAAAGAGCAGGAAAATGAAAAGAAACTCAGAAAGAATGAAGAGGGATTAAGAGAAATACAAGACAATAGGAAACATAATAATATCCCAATAATAGGGATACCAGAAGGAGGAGAAGAAGAAGAAAAAGGAATAGAAAACATATTTGAAAGAGTAATGAGAAAAAATTTCCCTAATTTGATGAGAGAAAAAGTTACACAAATCCAGGAATCACAGAGAGTCCCAATCAAGAGGAACCCAAGGAGGCCCACTTCAAGACACATCATCATCAAAATTCCAAGACAAAGAGAGAATCTTAAAGGCACCAAAGGAGAAAAAAGAAGTAACATACAAGGGAGCACCAATAAGGTTAGCTACTGACTTTTCAATGGAAACACTCCAAGCAAGAAGAGAATGGCAAGAAATATTCCAAGTAATGAGAGGCAGAGGCCTACAACCAAGGCTATTTTACCCAGAAAGGCTCTCAATCAAGATAGAAAGCCAAATAAAGAGCTTCCAAGACAAAAGAAGTCTAAAACAATATGCTTCCACCAAACCAGCCCTACAGGAAATACTAAAAGGACTGCTTTAAGGAAAGGAAGGAAAAGAGAGAGACAGAGAGGAACACAGGTACAGAAATGGCAATGAATAAGTACCTATCAATAATAACCTTAATCATGAATGGATTAAATGCTCCAATCAAAAGACACAGAATAGCCAAATGGCTAAGAAAGCATGACCCACACATATGCTGCCTACAAGAGACCCACCTCAGGACAAAAGACCATCACAGACTAAAAGTGAAAGGCTGGAAACAAATTTTCCAAGCAAATGGACAAGAAAGAAAAAGCTGGGGTAGCAATTCTCATATCAGACCAAATAGACTTCAAAAAGAGGGCCTTAAGAGAGACCCAGAAGGGCACTTCATAATACTCAAGGGAAGAATCCACCAAGAAGACATTAACATCATAAATGTATATGTACCCAACATAGGAGAACCCAAGTATATAAAGAAAATCTCAGAGGAATTCAAGAAAGAAATTGACAGCAACACAATTATAGTAGGGGATTTTAACACCCCACTATAAAATATGGACAAATCTTCCAAACAAAATATCAACAAAGATATTGTGGCATTAAACAAAACCCTTAATGAAATGGGCTTAACTGATATACACAGAGCCCTTCATCCCAAAGAAACTAAATACACATTCTTTTCAAATGCACATGGATCATTCTCAAAGATAGACCACATGATAGGACACAAGAAGAGCCTCAAAAAATTCAAAAATATTCAAATCATACCAAGCATTTTCGTGGACAACAAGGGACTGAAATTGGAAACCAACCCCAAAGGAAAAAACACAAAACACCCAAAATCATGGATACTGAATGGTATGCTACTAAACAATGAATGGGTCAAGAATGAAATTAGGGAAGAAATCAAAGTTTCTGGAAACAAATGAAAATGAACTGACAACAACCCAAAACTTATGAGACACAGTGAAGGCAGTCCTGAGAGGGAAGTTTGTAGCAATACAGGCGTACCTAAAGAACATAGAAACATTTCAAACAAACAACCTTACACTACGCCTGCAAGAACTCGAGGAACAACAACAAGAAAAACAGCCCAGAGCAAGTAGAAGGAAGGAAATAACCAAGATCAGAGCAGAACTAAATGACATAGAAACTAAAAGCACAATTCTAAGGATCATTGAATCCAGGAGTTGGTTCTTTGAAAAGATTAAACAAAATAGACAAGGCTTTAAGCAGGCTCTTCAAGAAAAGAAGAGAGCAGACACAAATAAACACAATCAGAAATTAAAGAGAAGAGATTACAACTGATACCACAGAAATAGAAGGGATTGTAAGAAATTACTATGAAGAACTGTTTGGCAGAAAATTTGAAAACCTAGGGGAAATGGACACATTTCTAGAAAAATATAATCTCCCAAAACTTAATGAAAAAGAAACAGAAAATCTGAACACACCAATAACAGCAAAAGAAATTGAAGCAGTAATCAAAAAACTCCCATTACACAAAATCCCCGGACCAGATGGTTTCACAGGAGAATTCTACAAAGCATTTAAGGAAGAGCTAACCCCTATTCTCCACAGACTATTCCAAAAAATCCAGAAGGATGGAAAACTCCCAACCTCTTTTTATGAAGCCAGCATCAACCTAATTCCAAAACCAGATAGAGACACAACAAAGAAAGAGAACTTCAGGCCAATATTGCTGATGAACATAGACGCTAAAATCCTCAACAAAATATTGGCAAATGGCATCCAACAATACATCAAAAAGATCATACACCGTGAACAAGTGGGATTCATCCCAGGGATGCAAGGATGGTTCGATATCTGCAAATCAGTAAATGTAATACATCACATAAACAAAAGCAGAGACAAAAATCACATGATCATATCAACAGATGCAGTAAAAGCTTTTGATAAGTTACAACACCCATTTATGATAAAAAACACTCAGCAAAGTGCGAATAGAGGGAGCATTCCTCAATATAGTAAAGGCCATATATGAGAGACATACAGCCAATATCATACTCAATGGGCAAAAACTAAAAGCTTTTCCACTAAGATCAGGAACAAGACAAGGATGTCCACTTTCGCCACTTCTATTCAATATAGTTTTGGAAATTTTAGCCACAGCGATCAGGCAGGAAAAGGAAATAAAAGGCATCCAAATAGGAAAGGAGGAAGCAAAACTGTCACTGTTTGCAGATGACATGATAGTGTACATGGAAAATCCTATAGACTCTACCCAAAAACTGCTCAAACTAATTAATGAATTTGGCAAAACAGCTGGTTACAAAGTCAATATCCAGAAATCAAAGTCATTTTTTATACCAACAGTGAATCAGCAGAAGCAGGAATCAAGGAAAAAATCCCATTCGATATAGCAAAATGAAAAATAAAATATCTGGGAATAAACCTAACTAAGGAGGTAAAAATCCTGTATGCAGAAAACTACACAGCCCTGAAGAAAGAAATCAGGGAAGACACAAACAAATGGAAACATATACCATGTTCATGGATTGGAAGAATTAACATCATCAAAATGTCCATACTACCCAAAGCAATATACAGATTCAATGCAATACCTATTAAAGTACCAATTGCATATTTCACAGACATAGAACAAGCACTTCAAAAATTTATATGGAACCATAAATGAGCCTGAATAGCAGCTGCTCTTTTGAGAAAGAAGAACAAAGTAGGAGGGATCACAATACCTGATATCAAACTGTATTAGAAGGCCACTGTAATCAAAACAGCCTGGTACTGGCATAAAAATAGGCACATAGACCAATGGAACAGAACAGAGAGTCCAGAAATCAACCCAACTCTCTACAGTCAATTAATATTTGACAAAGGGGGCAGTGACATAAAATGGACTAAAAATAGCTTCTTCAACAAATGCTGTTGGGAGAACTGGACAGCTACATGCAAAAAAATGAAACTTGAGGACCAACTTACACTATACACCAAAATAAATTCAAGGTGGATAAAAGACTTAAATATAAGCCCTGACACCATTAAAGTCCTAGAGGAGACCATTGGCAAGAAAATCTCAGATATTTCACGCAGCAACATTTTTACGGGTATATCCCCTAGAGCAAGGAATATAAAGGAAATAATAAACAAATGGGATCTCATCAAAATAAAAAGCTGCTGCATGGCTAAAGAAAACAGTATTAAATTAGCAAGACAACCAACTGTATGGGAAAACATATTTGCCAATGATACCTCAGACAAAGGTTTAATCTCCAAAATATACAAAGAACTTACATGATTCCACTCTAAGAAGACATCTAAACCAATTAAAATATGGGAAAAGGACTTGAACAGACACTTCTCTAAAGAGGACATAGAGAATATCCAGAGACACATGAAGAGATGCTCAATATCGTTAGCTATCAGAGAGATGCGAATTAAAACCACAATGAGATACCACTGTACACCAGTTAGGATGGCTATCATAAACAAAGCAACAAATAGCAAATGTTGGAGAGGTTGTGGGGAAAAGGGGTCCTTAGTTCACTGTTGGTGGGATTGCATACTAGTACAACCATTATGTAAAACAGTATGGAATTTTCTCAGAAAAATAAAAATCGACCTGCCTTTTGACCCAGCAATTCCACTGCTGGGATTATATCCTAAGAATCCTAAAACATCAATATCAAGGAACCTATGCACCACAATGTTCATAGCAGCACAATTTACAATAGCCAAGAGTTGGAAGCAACCTAGGTGCCCATCAGTAAATGAATGGATCCAAAAATTTTGGTACATATACCCAATGGAATTCTATGCAGCAGAGAGAAAGAAGGAGCTACTACCTTTTGCAACAACATGGATGGAACTGGAAAGCATTATGCTGAGTGAAATAGGCCAGGTGTTGAAAGACAAATACCATATGATCTCACCTTTAACAGGAAGCTAAACAACAAAACAAACAAGCAAGCAGAATAAAAACAAAGACACTACAATAGAGAGCAAGGGGACAGTGACCAGAGGGAGAGGGAAGGAAATTTAAGGGGGGAAAAGGGAGGGATTTGGAGGAACATATATGAAGGACACAGGGACGAGAACTAAGGGGTTTGGAAATGGGAGGGTGATGGGGAGCACAGGGCGGGGGAGGGAGGCTGGGATGGGAGAAATAGACAAAAAACTGTACTTGAAAAATAACTAAATAAAATTATTTTTAAAAATTTGTCTTAGCCATTAGCCAAAAAATTGCGTTTTTAGAAATTTTTATTTTTCTCATTCCAGTGAACAAAAATTCATTAATTTTAGCTCATCTTGTATATTCTCTCTAATGGGACTTTAACTAGCTCTACAATAAATTAGAGCAGGATTAAATGGTAGCAGCTACCCATGTTATATGTGATAATTACTGTAATCATGCCATCATGATTCTCTGTATTGATGTACTTTTCCTTCACCACATCAAGAAAATTATTTACTTCTAAGATGATGAATGACTTTCAACAACAATTCAGACAAGTATTATGATGATAGGCAATAGGGTAAACACAATTTTCCCTTGAAATAAAAACACGGCCTTGAAATACATGGCCTGCTCCGTGTTTTTTCTGCATGAGTACATTTTATACTTAAGGAATGTCTTTAAATTTTGCAAACATTAAATGGGGGCTCTGATTAGGAAAAGCCTAATGTTATTAAGAAAGGGAGGTGCTTCAGACATATTGTTCTCCCTAAAACACACTATGTTCTTTAAATGTATTTTATGATTTGAAAAATGGCCATTTTTATAGGAGAAAGCTAGTTTCAGTTACTGAAAATGTTTGTTGATGGTTTAAAAGCAACCTCAGTGACAATTTACTGGATAATTTAAAATATGAATTAAATTATTCCCTTGTTTAAGCAATATTTAATAACTTTTGTGTGAAAATTGCTATTCATCATGAGCATCATACACCCGACACTGTGGGTCTGACGATCTGTAATGAAAAGAAGACTAGATTTCTGCAGAGAAATGTAACCCCTCCATTTACATAAAATTGTCTTCTTCACCCACAGTACCAAAGGCTTACATATGGCCTTACATATCTGTGTATTACAGGTTTTTAAAAATTACACAAATGCTATTGCATATATATTTACTTCATTGTTATACCAGAATTGCTTTGGGTATTTATTTTTGTCTCTAGGTATAGTTACTAATAGTCTAACTATCACATTGAGCTCCATGAAATTTTTTATATTTTAAATTAATCTGCATTTAAAAATGGCAATCATTAGTGACAGTTCTTAGGACAATTTATAAAGACAGTCATAGGACCATATGACAAGAAAGTGGATGTAACCTTGATGTTTCTTCAAGAAATATATTGAGCTAATTACTATGTTTTAAATAACACCAAATGAGCATTTAGATACGAGGATTGTTAAGACATGGCCTTGTCCTGGACAAAGTCTTATGGAAGACAGAAACATAAACAATTATTTATAATTACATGTACAAGGTACATGATGAAAACATGGAGGAAAGAGTAGGTAATGAAGGGCATGACTTTGAAACTTAAAGCACTAGGATTTAACTTACCAGATAATTTCAGAAGAGTTATTCCACAGAGGGGGGAAAAAAGACAGCAAAAGCCTTTAATGAATGCTCCAGTTTTCAGTTTGCTGATACAGAAAGATTTGTAATTGAGCATCTCTCTGATGGGCCATATTCTTTAAATCCTCCTTATATGTAACTAACTATATGTGGGCTAAAGATTTTTTATAATCTATTCAGTATTAAAACAAGATTTTTTTCTTCTATTAAACTGTCATCTTACTGTCACAGGTATGAATAAAGGTGTGCTCCATAGCAAAACACATTTGTTATGCCCAAACCAACTATTGGTGGTAAGAATCATGAACAATCACCAGATTTTAGCTTAGTCTACTTTTTATGTTTGCTGAGTTTTTTAATTTTTTTTAAAGATTTTATTTATTTACCTTTAGAGGGGAAGGGAAGGAGAGAGGGAGAGAAACATCAATGTATGGTTGCCTTTTGTGCGTCCCCTGCTGGGAATTGACCTGCAGGGAACCGGCCTGCAACCCAGGTATGTACCCTGACTGGGAATCGAACCGCGATTGTCTGGTTCACAGGCCCGTGCGCAATCCACTGAGCTACACCAGCCAGGGAGTTTGAGTTTAATTTTGAAGCATTGTATTATACTGTTATTCTCATCTAGAATAATGTTTGATGAAATATCTGGACACCATAGCCCAGGCAAATTAATACATAAAATTAACCACCACAATGTTCAATGTAAAAAAATCTTATATTATTATGAATAATATTATTTTATATCAAAATTTGAATATTGAAGATAATAGTAGAAATAAAAATATTGGTAGGGGTAAAAACAATATTCTTAATAAATTAACAAATTTATGGGGTAGGATGTTACCTGTAATTAGTCATGGTAAATAAATTATTCATGCTTATGTTTAAACTACCTGCCATATTTTACCAAGCCATGATTGTTGAAAACTCAAGTACACAATTCATATTAAAGAAATTGAATACAAAGACTACTTTAATGGGGAAGTAGGCATTTTTCCTTGATTCTTGGATTCTAAAATTTATCCAGGTTTTTAAAACGTCCAACACTTTGAAGAGCTACTTTGTATGTCTTCTTAAATGTTCCACCATAGTACTGATTTCTAATTTGGGGGTAACAAATTTTTCCTCTGTATTTTGGTACTAGTTTGGAATTAGATGTCAAATAAAATCATTCAACAAATACAAAAAATTAGCCTTTTGATTTTTAAATGTTTTTCAGTTATTTAAAACAAAGCTTGAAAACAGGAAATATTGAAATGTATACCCATAAAAACAAAGAACTAAATAAAACTGTATAAATTAAACATAAAGAGAATAGAGAATATACAAGATTTGATTTTAAAATTCTATTTTTAAATTGCTAAATTTATGGTTTATACCAGGGTGACATAGACAATAAAAATTCTAATGATTTTAAAATGTTAATATTTGGATAAACAACTAAATAATTATTAATAGAGAAAACATGATGTCTATAGCTTTGCTCTTCTTTCATTAAGTTACAGAGACTGGGCTCTTTTTGGCTCCATATACATTTTTGGAGTATTTATTTTAGTATTGTGAAGAATGTCTTTGGGATTTTAATAGAAATTGTGTAAATGTATAAATTGCTTTGGGTAGAATAGTCATTTAAATGTTGTTAATTGTTCCAATCCATGAACATTGTATATGCTGACACTTACTTGTATCATCCTCAATTTTTTTCTTCAGTGGTCTATAGTTTTTGGAGTGCAGATCTTTTACCTCCTTGGTTAAATTTATTCCTAGGTACTGTATTTTTTTTCTTGTGACAGGAAATGGAATTGTTTTCCTTAGTTTCTCTTTCTGATAGATCATTAGTGGTGTATAAAAATGCCACTGATTTCTGGGTATTAATTTTATATCATGCCACATCACAACTCCTGCTATTAAACTATATTATAAGGCTGCTATAATAAAACAGCCTTGTGCTAACACAGAAAAAAACAAATAGATCAGTGGAACAGAACACATAACCCAGGAATAAACCCAGCATGCATGGGAAATTGATACTTGACAAAAGTGGCAAAAGCATACAAGGGAGCAAAGATGGTCTCTTCAATAAATGGTGTCGGAAAAACTGGACTGGTACATGAAAAAAACAAGAAAAAACAAAACTAGACTACCAACTTACACCATACACAAAAATAAACTCAAAATTGGGTAAATGACTTAAATGTAAGTAGCAGCAAAACCATAAAAATCCTATAAGAAAAAAATATGGAATAAAATGTCAGATATTTAATGTAGAAATATTTTTGGTAATATATCTCCTCAGGCACTGGAAACAAACCAGAAAATAAACAAATGGGACTACATCAAATTAAAATCTTCTGTACAGCTAAAAGTCTTAATGGGACTTTTACTAGCTTACATCAGCAAGACAAATAGGAAACTCACTGTATGGTAAAACATTTTTGCCAATGATGCATCTGACAAGGGTTTAATATCCAAAATATACAGAGAACTCATACAACTCAATGACAAAAACACAAACAAACAGACTATGAAATGGGCAATAGGCACTTCTCCAAAGAGGACAAGCAATGCACCTATTGACATAAGAAAAACTGCTCAACATCACTCATTATCAAATAAATGCAAATTAAAACCTCAGTGAAATAACGTCTTACAACTGTCAGAATGGCTACAATGAATAAATCAACAAACAAGTGTTGGCCAAGTTGCAGAGAAAAGGGAACCCTAGTGCACTGTTGGTGGGAATACAGTCTGGTGCAGCCACTGTGGAACACAATATGGAGGATCCCTAAAAAAATTAAAAATGGAACTCCTTTTGGCTTAGTGATCCCACTTCTGGGAATCTATCCCAAGGACCCTGAAACACAAATACAAAAAATATATGCACCCCTTTGTTTATAGCAGTATTATTTACAAAAGCCATGATTTGTAAACAGCCTAAATGCCTATCAGTAGATGAATGAATAAAAAAGCAGATAGTTACCTACAAAGGAATTCCCATAAGAAGAAACCTTGCAGGCAAGAAGGGGCTGGAAAGAGATATTCCAGGTCATAAAAGGCAAGGACCTACATCCAAGATTGCTCTATCCAGCAAAGCTGTCATATCATTTAATATGGAAGGACAGAAAAAAGTGCTTTCCAGATAAGGTCAAGTTAATGGAGTTCTTCAGCAATCACTTACATATGAATACTATAGGGACTTATCTAAGAAGAAGATCAAAACTATGAATAATAAAATGACAACAATGTCACAACTATCAACAACTGAACCTAAAAACAAAGCAAACTAAGCAAACAACTAGAACAGAACAGAATCACAGAAATTGCGATCACATGGAGGGTTATCAGTGGGGAGGGGGAGAGAGGAGAATGGGGAAAACATACAAGGAATAAGAAGTGTAAATAGTAGGTGCAAAATAGACAGGGGGAGGTTAAGAATAGTATGGGAAATGGAGAAGCCAAAGAACTTATATGTATGACCCATGAACATGAACTGAGGGAGAGAAATGCTAGTGGGAAAGGGCTGGGTGCAGGGCCAAGGGAAATAAAGGGGAGGAAAAGATGGGACAACTGTAATATCATAATTAATAAAATATACTTTAAAAAAGAAAAAAAAACATGAAAATGTGTATCAAGAATAATTAAGTTGCATATGCTATATTTTAAATATCCAGATAATCAATATAAAGTAGATTTTTTGTTTGTTATATGAAGAACTCTACCTCTAATGGGAGGGAGGTGGGGAGCATGGGGGGATGGGCTGGGATGGGAGTAAAAGACAGAAAACTGTACTTGAACAACAATTAAATAAAATATTTTAAAAAAGAACTCTATCTCTAAACTAAAAATAATTACTGGAAAAATTTGTTAATTGACAAAATAATTTTATTAAAAATGTCAAAATTTCTGGTTCCAAAATTGTTAATAATATCTAATGCCTTTTTATCCTGCTGTTAATTCAAGGAAAGATTGGAAGTTAATTTCAGAATAAGCACAAGAACAGAACTGTTGCTTAAAGTTTAGTTACGAACCATATATATAATAGATATATATATATATATATATATATATATATTTAGTGGTATTCTTATTAATGGTTTTTAATTTTCATGAAAGATTCCATAATATCTGTCAGGTGCCTAAGAGCTTTGCATATTCTAGCAAGCCCATAAAGTACATACTAGTTTCATCCTTGCAGAGATAAGGAAAGCAAGACATACAGAGTTTTGGCAACAATCCAAGATCACAAAAGTGAGAGCTTGTGATGTACCCCAGATTTTCCAGTGCTCCTTGGAAACAGCACAGCAACCAAATGAGTGGTGAGCACCAAATGAGTAGGGATGATTTGCCAGCAATATACTTAACTTTGCTAGTAGGGTACGAGTAACAAACACATGTAAATCATTAAGTAGCAGAAACATGTGCCTAGCTATAAAACACCATAGGACCAGCAGGCTTAACCCTCTCTTCATCATGTTGAAGAAACCTTAAATGTACTTGATTTGACAAGTAGATGTGTCTCTGAGTACAGGTGTCTCTACAATATACTGCTCCTTTTTCAGACATTATTTTATGTGGGATGAAAGAGATTTATTTTATTTTATTTTATTTATTTTTAGAGAAAGGGGAAGGGAAGGAGAAAGAGTGGGAGAGAAACATCAATGTGTGGTTGCCTCTCATGTATCCCCTACATGGCACCTGGCCTGCATGCAACCCAGGCATGTGCCCTGACTGGGAATTGAACCAGCAACACTTTGCTTCATGGGCCCATGCTCAATCTACTGAGCTAAACCAGCCAGGGCTGAAAGGGATTTTTGAGGTGGTTTTTCCTCCATTGCCTGGTCTCCTCTGGACTAGAGAGCAAACAAAATTTCCACATGGGGGAAAAGGAAGCTCATGACCAACATGCTCTAAGTTAGATGGCTAACTAAGCATAGAACTATCTTGTAGGCAAAAAGTATTTTTTTTACTCCCTCAAACCTCAAAAAGTCACTGAGTTAAGAACATAAAAGATAATAAGTATATACTTATTGAGCATTTTTAAATTTACAACATTATTTGATAAGAATTTTTGTCCAAATTCCAGCATGTAGAGAACATTGTCTGGCAAAGCCATCAAGATGTTTCAGATCTGTACTTACCCTACTTCTACAAGGCAGTCCTAATTAAACTTCAGTTGTATTCTTATTAGCAAGTACACAATTTAGTTCTTTGTAAAAATGCACATTTCTGTTTGCAGCCTTTCTTTCTGAACTCTTATCTCCTCTGTAGCAGCATTTACTCTATATCCCCTGAGCTCTCTTTGAGCAATAATAGTACGCAGAGTGGGATTTGTCAAGCATGAATATTCCATAAAAGATCGCAGGAATTTTGTAGTTCACTGACTCTGTTGTCTTTGAAGACAAATTTCAATATTAACCCTGAGTTCTGTTCTTCCTTTGCAGATCCAAGCTATAATATTAAAACCACATATTATGAAGGTGAGTCATGTCCAGTTGAGAATTATTATTCATATAGGCTCCAAGCATACTTAACTCACATGCATGTCCTCTGTACCGATTCTTAAGGCACATTGCAAGAAGAAGCCTATATCAGGCTATAACAACTAAAAATATGTTAACAAGGTAAAGAGAGAATTAATTCACAAATCACTTTTTAAAAAGATTTTACTTATTTATTTTTAGAGAGAGGAGGCGGGAAAGAGAGAGGGAGAGAAACATCGATGTGTGGTTGCCTCTTGTGCGTCCTGTATCAGGGACCTGGCCTGCCACCCAGGCATGTGCCCCGACTGGGAACCGAACCAGTGACCCTTTGGTTCACAGGCCCATGTTCAACCCACTGAGCATACTAGCTGGGTGCATATATCACTTTTTAATTTACAAACAAGTATGTGACCATAGTTTGACTATGACATACTTGGACATAAAATCAGACTTTATTAACCTTTCTATCCCAGTATATAATACAGTGCCTGGCACATAATATTTGTTTACTTAAAAAAAAAAACACATTTGTTAAAAAATGAAGCATGGGTGGCCAAACTGTGGCCACTTAACCAAATCTGGCCATCCCTTATTTTTCATGGCCCATGAACACATTCATGCTCATACATTTACATAGTGTTTTTGAGTTATTTTCATGATAAAAAGGGAGAGTATGAAGTCCCTTGGCCTGCAAAACCAAAACAAATTACTGCCTGGCCCTTTTTAGAAAATCTTTTCTAAATCCTGCATAAAAGAATGCTTGAAAAAATTATCTTTTCCATGAGCAAAACTTTATTTACTTAAAATCAAACCATATGTAAAATTTAGTATTTTACTTTATTTACTATATCATACACCTTGTACAGTGATGGGCCCCAGTCTTCCTATTTTAATAGCTGCAACAAAATATTGTTGTGTAGAAATGTCATGTGACTACTCCTTCCTTACCCCAGTTTTCAAGTTTGGGAGGTAAGATTCATGTAGACAAACTGAAACGTGCTTCCATCTCTGACCCCTTCTGGTTCTGTCTCCCTCTTGACACTGTCTCACATACATGTGTGACTTTAGAGGTTGCAGATATGCTCACTTATTTCATTCCAAGGGCAGCTGAGGGAGCACATTCTACATTCTCCTCTTACATTCAAAAATGGAAAACTCTAGGTCTCTGCTCAACACCCATCATGTGACCCCTAATGGTAGGTCTAAGTTTTTATTTGTGTTTTTATTCTTAAAAGAAATGAGCAGGCCTGGCTGGTGTAGCTCAGTGGATTGAGCGTGGGCCTGCAAACCAAAGGCTTGCGGTTCGATTCCCAGTCAGGGCACATGCCTGGGTTGCAGGCCAGTTCCACGCAGGGGATGCACGAGAGGCAACCATACACTGATATTTCTCTCCTTCTTTCCTTCCCTTCCTCTCTACAGATAAATAAATAAAATCTTAAAAAAAAAGAAATGAGCAGCTGTTCAGTTCTGCTAAAGGAAGATAATGTCACGTTTCCTTTTCTTAGGCAAAAAAGGAAACGTGACATTCTTTTGCCTAGAAGCCAAATTATGCCAACATCAAAAGTAAAATATAAAAAAATATCACAACATACTTGGTTTTTCTCACCTTTTACATTTTTAATCTCTTTACTGAAATATTCATATAACTAGAACAGTAATTTTATAGCCATGTATTCATTCATCTACTAAAAAAAGCTAACTGCCTAATATGTGTTCAGCACAGAGCTATATATTAGGGACAGAAACATAAGCAAAATGAAGATTAGACTTTGATGATGTGCTTAGTGATGAGTAAAATTCTAAATCCTGAACATAACAAATATGTCCCGCTAACTAGGTCCTGATCTGATCAGTCATATATTAAGATATCTAATATGTTCAAATTTAAAGATACATAGATAGAGTCTCTTATGGCCAGAACCATGAGTTTATGCTATGTTATTTAGGCTATAGAAATGAAAATACTCCTCTGGACTCTGTGACCCCCAAATATGAAAATACATTACTGTATAAATAGACTACAGTAATTGCCGTGAGTGAGGCAGTGGGACACATCATTCCTCCATTGCTTCAGTCTGCCTGATCTTCTTCCACTGGAACAACCACATTCTGTTGGGGTCACCTGTATCACAGGGCTTGTGTTTCTCGCACTTGCAGCTTGCAATAAATATCTCAGTGTCCCTAGTACTATTTAGACAACTTCCAATCAGTTCTCCTAATCAGGCAATGGGAAAATATTTCTGTGAATTCTGTCTTGATACAAGTTTAGTCCTGTCACTCTGAAAGACAGCTACCCTTCTTTGTTTTACAGAAGTTAAGTCATGGTTTGCATCCACCTTTGCTCTGAAGCCAGAAAGCAACAGCACACACAGCAGCTTCATGTCTGGACAGGCTCATGTTATCTCTTGCTGCAGTCATGGGCAGTTTCACAAGGAAAGAAGTGATAAGGAAGAAAAAAAGGGTGCATGACAAAACATACTCATTTCCCTTTTCACTGAGATGATGTGTGGGTGAGGAGACAGACAGCTGGGTCAGCAGGAAGAGAGGCTGCACTTGGTCAGGCTATTGGGCAGGTGGTTCATGAATGACAGACTTATCTCAAACAGCAGGACAATGACCTTTCTAACTTATTTTGTCAGTTTCTCTGGTTACTGGGTTCTACTCAGAAGGTGAGGTGGCAACATTCAAATGAACTTTTCAAGACACATTTCTTTTCTTGACAACTGTGTCATGATATAAGGCACTTATGGATTTACAGGAGACCTAGGCTATTTCAGGCAACTCTGCAGCACTGAAACAATCCTTCATCTGCCCTGCATTGCTGTCCCTCTCCATTCCCTCATTGTGGCTGGGGCCACCAAGGCTGCCAATGAGATGACCATTTCTGTCTTAACTATATTCTTCAAACTCTCAAAGTTGTTATGACTCTTCTGCTAGCTTTACAATTATCCACATGATTCTTCAGTGAGAAGGAAGAAAAGGAATTTATAATTCAACTTATACGTGCTTTCTGAGCCCATAAGAGCCATTCTGAAAGAGCTAGCTAGGAGTGCAAAAATATAGAGACTCAAAATTCAGTTTAATATGCTCTTGGTTGACCAACCACAACTAGAATCTCATACTTGCTACACAAAATTTAAAATATTCAAACTGCAAGATTCGACTGTAGAATTTTATATAATTGCTCCCTGAGATGTTTGTAGACGATGCATACTTATGTTCCTTCCCCAAAATTGCTTCTCTAGTTGCCCATCTTTAAATTCTCATTAATAATAACAGCTGTGATTTATCAAGTGCTCATTATGTTGAGTTCTGTTCTAAGTGTCTTACATGTATTAACTCAGTCCTCAAAGGAAAGTCCTCTTATCATTCCCATTTTATTTTTTTATGGCATGCACTCTACAGAGAGATTAAGTAAATTGCTCAAGGTCAGGCAGCCAGTAAGTGGCAGAGCTGAGTAAATCCAGGTAGTGTGGCTCTAGAGGGCCCAAGTTCTTAACAATTAAGCTCCTTTGTTAACCCCTGGGCTTATTATGCAGCAGGAATCTTCATTATGGTGCCAGTATTTCATTGAGGAGGAGATGTGTGCATGGTGTTGCTGGAATACACCTAGCGAAAATCTTTGCACTGTGCAATTCACATAGAGTACCACCATGCAGACTCTATGAGTATACAAGTGCCAAGGAATTATAATGGATTATAAATGCCCTTGTATTTCTCTTATACTTTTGTTGTATCAGCCAAAGTTTAATTTGCACTAAATTTAGAGACAGCAGAATAAAATATATACATAAACAAAATAAGGAGTTACTTAAGCTAATGAAAGTGGGTAAGGTAGAATGTGAGGAGACGACCTTAACACATGTATCCCAAACCATGGAGTAACTGTCACGTGCATTATGTACATGTATTATGCTATCTCAAACAAAATCAGATTTGTTGTGGGACACTATGCTTCCTTTAACTTGATTATGACACCAATGTAGCACTCACCATGACATGTGATCTGAAGAGAAAGCAAAAATAAACATCTCCAAGTTCTTTCCAGACTCCCCAGTACAAATCCACTGGAGAAATTTCAAATGCCAAGACAAGCATGACTGAGCACCAAATATTATAAACCTCTGGGGAGAACCCATATTAATATGGAAGAGTGGAAGACATCCATGTCATTTTAACATTCCTGAACACTCATTTCATTTAAAGAAAATGTTTGTTGTTCTTTGAAAGGAAAGATGAAAGGGCACATATCACTGCGGACCGAATTCTTTAGAATATATAATCTGCAACTACTGCACTTATCTGAAACTCTTTACTTTAAAGGTCGTGACTGTATAATTCTGACTTTAGCAAGCAGGAATATTTTTTGAAAGTGTAGCCCAATTTTATTGTTCATCTTTAAATATTAATTTCATATTTAACGAGTTAGAAATTTGAAATTCAAATTACTTCCTTTCCCTTAATTCTTAGCAAAATCAACCATGGGTAGGAGTTGCAGTTCATTTATAACAAAATACAAATAACATAAACTTCATAGTTTAACAAGAACTAATTAAAATTACTTGAAAGCCTATACTTACAGGTGAGTAAATTTTAAATTTCAGTTACATAAGTCAGAATCTTTATGTTATTTTCAGGAAATTATTCATCTGCTGAATCATTGCATTATAAAGCTGAAAAGGACATTAAAGTTCACCTCCTACAAGACCCTCATATTACTGATGAGGTCTAGAGAGGTTCTTCAGCAAGTACAAGGTCACTTTCTAATAGTTACAAAGTTATGAATCAAATTAAGGTCTATTGTTTCCAAGTTCATTGTGCTTTCTAAGAAACACTTGGCCAAGCCATATCAGATACCAAATAAACCTTTCTGGTACCTTGTGTCCAAGATCTTGCCAGGGTGCCTTTTCTCAAGCCCCAAACCAGGGGTTTCAGGTAACACTGGGTCTCCTGTGTAGTCACTGATTTTTAGTAAGGCACAGAATTGCCATGGATACCACTTTCCAGAAGATCTAAGGTCAGTGACAGAGCCTAATTTTTCCAGAACACAGTATCATAATTTTTCTCATACTGACACTGCATGAAGGCTATTAATATTAAGCATATTTGATACAAACTCTCAACATAAATGTCCATTTATTGGAGACAGTGGTCGGATAGGAAACATGATATAGACCACCCATTTCTTTCACCATTTCTTTACTCCAATGTGAGTTTCCTACAACTGTTGTAACAAAGTAGCCTAAACTGGGGGGGGGGGCTTAAAACAACAGAAGCTTATTCTCTCACAGTTCTGGGGGATAAAATCTGAAATCAAGGTGTCAGTGTGACAAAGCTTTCTCTGAAGACTCTGAGGGAAGAATCTGTTCTAGGTTTGTTTCCTAGCTCCTGGCAGTTTCTGACAACGCTGGTGTTACCTGGTTTGTAGCCAAATCTCTCCTAGTCTTCCCTATTTTTGCAGTTTTTCCCCCCTCTGTATATGTGTGCCCATGTGTGTCAAAATGTCCCTTCCCTTATAAGGGTACCAGTCATTGGGTTTAGGACACACCTTAACCATTTTCATTTAATTACATCTCAAATAATGCCTACATAAGGTTACATTCAGAAGTAGAGGAGGTTAATACTTCCCACATCTTTTGGGAAGGGGCACAATTCAACCCAGTGCAGCTCCCAGATAGATTATTTTTAATAAAGAGAACACTTTCAGAAGACTATGGATACACTGTTGAATAATTGTTTTTTGAACTGATTATAAATCCTTGGCCAACTCAGAAAAAAATAAAAATTGATGGCTGGGTCTGATACCAAACCCCATTACCCAGCCTGCTAGGGGGATTTTTTAAAAGACAGATATAAGGCAACATTTCTAATGTGTCAGGACACACACAGCCTGTGCGGAGATAGAGCAATAGTCTCTGGTGAGTGGTTTTTTCTATAATCCTTATTACAATTTATTGGAACATTTACATTTGAATATTCTGTTTTAATTTTTGACATACTAGGAAAATTTAAACTATTCTTAGTCTCTTCTCATATCTATTTATCCAACTAGGACTCAGAGACCCCTCTGCTACACACATTTCCCTGGGTCATTTGAAGATGGCTGACACCAGACAGTATCTGCTCAACGTGCAGGAGACAGAGTGACCCCCTTCAACATCAGGTGCCACACCGAGGGGACATGGCCCAAGCTATGCGCAGCACCTGGAGAGCTAGGCTACTTTTATCTCTGTACACCTGTTATAAGCATCTGTTTATGTTTTTCCACATGGCATCAAATGGGTATGTGCATTTATAGATTTTATATATATATATATATATATATATACACACACATATATACGATAGATTGTAAATTCTTTAAGAGAAGTTGAAACCAGATTTATTTTATTTATCTTGAAAAAGCTTATAGCAGTTAGCATAATGTCTTGCACAGAACAGACTTAAGGAATATTTCCAGAACAAATAAATGCATGGGTTTTTAAGCCAAAATTGGTTATATATGAATACAATTTTGCTTGAATTTCATAAAATACCAACAATCATAACCAATTTTTATACATCTGCTTAGGCATTCTTTTTAATAAGTTGGTCTCATATCATATCATACACAAAGAAATTTTATCAAATTTAGAAACATGTTATTTGGCAAAAATAAACATGTTGAATAATAATTATACCTTGCCTTTTCACAATGAGTTATTCTTAAACTATGTGTAAAGAACAAAATTACTTTTACTTTATGATTTTTAAATTATAGAGAATAGAAAATAACATTGAAAATAATTAGTATATAGATCTGACAAGCTGAATTTATTTAAACAAATATATAAAATTCAAATAACAACAAATGATTAATGTCAATCTTATGTTATCAAGCTAAATTATGACTAGTTAAGAAAGAATGGACCAAGTTCACCATTAAAACATAATTGGTGAGGAGAGTGTCTGACCCAGTGGCTCAGTTAGTTGGAGCATCATCTCATACACCAAGAGGTTTCCAGTTCAGTCCTTGGTTGGGTTGCTCAGAGAGGCAACAGATGGATGTTTCTCTCTCACATCAATGTCTCTGTTCCTCTCTCTCTCTCTCTCTTTCTCTCTCTCTCTCACTCTCTAAAAATCAGTGAACATATACTTGGGTGAGGATTAAAAAAAACATAAGTGGGGGTGGCAAAAATAGGCTTTGCTTGGGGCACTGAGCGCACGATGCAGTGTGTAGGTGATGGTTTATTGAGTTGTACACTTTAAGCCAGTATGGTTATTCAAGCTAGTTCACCCAATAAAACATAATTTGGGAGAAAAATGCTTTTTTCTGGTCATTTAAGGTGTTCCAAGCTGACAAAAATTTATTTCTTTTTAAATGCCTGATAATTTCAAGAAAAAAGAAAGCTCATGAAATTAAAAAAAGAATTTGTTAAAGTATATTTTTTCTAATAAATTGTTATTTTTATCATTTGGATATTAAAATGTTTAGTTCTGGATGTTTGAAGAAATACCAGGAAACTGAACCTACGTATTAATCTCCCAGGTTGGGAGCCTTCTACCACCAACTTTATGGGCTCTTCCATCCCTGACCGGCCCAGTTTATACTTCCATGTGCCAAATTCTGTTTCCTAGGCTTTATCACAAAGATTTTTGAGGCAAATAAATGTTGCTTAATAGGTGTTCTTACTTTTCTTATTTTCTGATTTTTTTCTGTTGAATTTGTTTGACAAGCTAAGCTGAATGACTCTTCGTTCTGAAGTTAAAATTATTCATTTTTAGAAGAATTTCAAAGACACAAATAACAAATAGAAAAACAACATACCTGATTATCCTTTCAAAGGAAGCATGCTTGTACCAATGCTCCTTTGTAAAGCTGACATAAACCTACAAGATTGTATGTTTAAACTCAATAATCAGTGTTACAGAATTTGACTGGAAGTCATATGTTTCTGGCCACCAAATTTTAACAAGCTTCTCTCCTTACCAGAATTATGTACTGCTCTTAGCAGAGTCAGAAATATTGAAATTGCTCATTAAAAATAATGAGATGCTTTTGTAATGAGTGCTGATCTATAGCTTCTATCTGTAAAACATCTTCTTTTCAAAGAAAAAAAATAATTAGATCCTATGGAGATCCTCACCTTAAGATAAAAAGGTAATGTCAAAACCATACTTAATTATGTAAACTTAGTAACTAAAAAATACGGTGACTAGGAAAAGAAGTTACACTTGATAATAAAATGGACCTAGAGAAGAAAGACAAATAAAAAACAATCAAGAAGATACAGTCACTATTTTGCTTCCATGAGCCACCATACCTTTTTCCTAAAGAAATCATTCAGACAGAAAAAGGAGCACTAGTCAGTGACGGGTTAATTTCATTTCTCAACCCATCAGATACTTGCCCTCTTCAAACTTCTCAATGCACTTTTCTTGTCCTAACTGCCTCTTTTCTACTGTCAAATTGGAACATAATTTTTACTGAAGCCACACAAAGGTTAAGTAAGCAATTTCTTTGAAAATTACACATTTTATCCCCAAAGGCTAGTATAGTACAGAAGTAACTAACTTTTCTGTTATTTACAACTATACCAGTCACCTAAGCCACTTAGGGTCTTTTTCTTTGTTTTAACTCTCCATTTCCATGCATTAATAGCAAGTAGTACCATTTTGTTCATAATAACAGTCAAAATAATAGCCACTATGTAAGTGCTAATTTTGTCCTACTCATGATGCTATGCACTGGTCTTGCCTTACTCTGTCTTTACCAAATTGGGTTGGCCAAAAAGTTTATTTGGTTTTTGCCATAAGATGGCTCTCATAGCACTCAATTGCCTTAAACTCCATTCAAAATAATTTTTTAGATTGTTTTGTGATAACTGTCATATCAGCATGTATGGGAAGGGGGGAGGGCTCGGTGAGTGGGCTGGGATGGGGGTAAAAAACAGAAAACTGTACTTGAATGACAATTAAAATTTAAAAAAATAGAAAGCTGTAATGTTCTGAAAAAGGCAATAAAGAATACCCATGTGAAAGATGCAGACCCCCCCAAAGAAAACCTTATCAAAATCAGTGATTTTTTTCTTTTTTTAAAATTTTATTTTAATTGTTGTTCAAGTACAGTTTTCTCTTTTACTCCCATCCCAACCCCCAATGCTCCCCACCTCCCTCCCATTTTCACACCCCTTAGTTTTTGTTCATGTATCTTTTATACTTCTTCCTATAAATCCTTCCTCATTTCCCCTGAAATTCCCTCCCCTCTCCCCTCTGGTCACTGTCAGTCTGTCCTCTATTTCACTGTCTTTGGTTATATTTTCCTTGTTTGTTTTGTTGTTTAGGTTCCTGTTAAAGGTGAGATCATATGGTATTTGTCTTTCACTGCCTGGCCTATTTCACTTAGCATAATCCTTTGCATTTCCATGCATGCTGTTGCAAAGGGAAGTAGCTCCTTCTTTCTCTCTGCTGCATAGAATTCCATTGTGTATATGTACCATAATTTTTTGATCCATTCATTTACTGACGGGCACCTAGGTTGCTTCCAACACTTGGTTATTGTAAATTGTGCTGCTATGAACATTGGCTTGCATAGGTTCTCTGGATTGGTGTTTCAGGGTTCTTAGGATATAATCCTAGCAGTAGAATTGCTGGGTCAAAAGGCAGGTCCATTTTTAGTTTTCTGAGAAAATTCCATACTTAGAAATTTTTATAGTGGTTGTACCAGTCTGCAATCCCACCAACAGTGAACTAGGGTCCCCTTTTCCCCACACCCTCTCCAACACTTGTTGTTTGTTGCTTTGTTTATGATGGCCATTCTGACCAATGTAAAGTGGGATCTCATTGTGGTTTTAATTTGCATCTCTCTGTTCTCTAGCAGTACGGAGCATCTTTTCAGGTGTCTCTGGCTCCTCTTTATGTGCACCTTGGAGAAATGTCTGTTCAAGTCCTTTGCCCATTTTTTCAACTGGGTTGCTTGTCTTCTTATAGTGGAGTTGTGTAAGTTCTTTGTGTATTTTGGAGATTAAACCTTTGTCTGAGGTATCATTGTCAAATATGTTTTTCCATACGGTTGGTTCTTTTTTTATTTTAATATTGTTTTCTTTAGCCGCACAAAAGCTTTTTATTTTGATGAGATTTCATTTGTTTATTCTTTCCTTTATGTCTCTTACTCTAGGGGACATATCAGTAAAAATATTGCTTCATGAAATATCTGAGATTTTCCTGCCTATGTTTTCCTTTAGGACTTTAATGGTGTCACGGCTTATATTTAAGTCTTTTATCGACCTTGAATTTATTTTGGTGTATGGTGTAAGTTGGTGCTCGAGTTTCATTTTTTTGTTTTGCACATAGCTGTCCAGTTCTCCCAAGACCATTTGTTGAAGAGGCTATTTTTACTCCATTTTATGTTGCTGCCCCCTTTATCCAATATTAATTAATGGTAGAGACTTGGGTTTATCTCTGGGCTCTCTCTTCTGTTCCACTGGTCCATGTGCCTGTTTTTATGCCAGTACCAGGCTGTTTTGATTACAGTGGCCTTGTAATACAGTCTGGTATCAGGTATTGTGATCCCTCCTACTTTGTTCTTCTTTCTCAAAATTGAAGCTGCAATTTGGGGCTGTTTACGATTCCATATAAATTTTTGAAGTGTTTGTTCTATGTCTGTGAAACATGTCATTGGTACTTTAATAGGTATTGCATTGAATCTGTAAATTGCTTTGTGTAGTATGGACATTTTGATGATGTTAATTCTTCTGATCCATGAACACGGTATATGTTTCCATTTGTTTGTGTCTTCCTTGATTTCTTTCTTCATTGTTGTGTAGTTTTCCGCATACAGGGCTTTTATTCCTGGGTATTTTACTTTTCTTTTTGCTATATTGAATGGGATTTTTTCTTGATTTCTGCTTCTGCTGTTTTATTGTTGGTATACAAAAATGCCTTTGGTTTCTGAATATTGACTTTGCATCCTGCTGTTTTGCCAAATTCATTTATTAGGTCGAGGATTTTTTTTTTGGCTGAGTCTATAGGATTTTCCAAGTACACTATCATGTCATCTGCAACCAGTGACAGTTTTGCTTCCTCCTTTCCTATTTGGATGCCTTTTATTTCCTTTTCTTGCCTGATCACTGTGGCTAAAACTTTCAGTACTATATTGAATAGAAGTGGTAAAAGTGGACAACCTTGTCTTGTTCCTAAATTGGTGAATTTTTCAGTAGCTATTTTAACATTGAAGATGGAAAATGTACAACATTTTTTGCATTGTATGCTTTATTATTTCAAGAGCTCAAATTGCAACTAAAATGTAGTAAAAGAGTTGTGCCATTTATGGAGAAGGTGCTATGACTAATGGGATGTGTCAAAAGTGGTGCGCAAAGTTTTATGCTGGAGATTTCTCTCTGGACAATGCTCCACAGTTGAATAGACCAGTTAAACTTGAGAGCAATCAAATTGAGACATTGAGAATAGTCAACATTATACCATGTGGGAGAGAGCCAACATATTCAAAATCTCCAAATTGATAAAGTTACTGGTGAAAATGAAAAATGTGTCTTTTATTTTATATTAAAAACTATATGAACTTTTGGGCCAATCCAATATTATAATTATTCCCATTTGTGTATGAGGCACTAAGGATTCAGGAATATTCAGTAACTGATGTAAGATCTAACTCCATGTTAATGATTACACTATGGCCAGAGAGCAAGAGAGCTGGAAAAAAGGAATAAAAAATAACATTAATCTTAGAACTTCACATCCATTTCTTCAAAAATAGAACTCACGCTATTATCTCCCACCTTTAACTTATGATGCTTTAACTCATGAAGTTTTTTAAAGATATTTTATATATTTATTTTTAGAGAGAGGGAGGGAGAGAGAAAGAGAGGGAGAGAAACATCAATGTGTGGTTGCCTCTTGCATACCCGCTACTTGGGGACCTGGCCTGCAACCCAGACATGTGCTCTGAGAATCAAACCAATGACCCTTTGGTTTGCAGGTCAGCACACAATCCACTGAGCCACACCAACCAGGGTTCATGAACTTGTTCCGTCTTTTGCAATCATCCCAGTGCAAATGCTCCTTTCTCTTTTAACTACATTTAACTTCAGTGTGATGGGCCAGATAGGTTACACAGTGGTCCTCCGTTAGATCGTCCAAGTCTTACCAAGAGAAAAATTCATATTCTTATTTGAAATGTACTACTTTTTAAATATTGGCTACTTCTTCAAAAGCACATACAAACAAGTCAGGCCCAGCCCAGAGGTTGTCAATTTACAAGCTGTGTTTTAAATTCTGCCACAACATTTGAGGACAGCAAGAGCTGTCAGTTGTCCTTTTTATAGTTGGGACTCCTGGCTTCTGTGGGTTAGGTGTTCCTCCAATTTCCTATGTTTTACAGAATTTGACTTTGCTCTTGGCTTCTCTCCTCACTTTCAAGTTATTACAAATTATTCTTAATAGCCACTGGGTTCTCTTTCTTTTTAACACTTAGCACTGAATATTCAAGACAACAATAGAAGTCAAATATTATATAATTGAGTCATTTACATTCAGGAAGCTTATCTACAATCCATTTAGGCTGCTTACCTTCCTGGGAACCCAAGGTTCCCAAGGTGCACCTAGAATAGCTTATCAAGCAGTTTACTTGCAAGTAGACAAGTGTCAGGTCTTTGTCTGAATGGCAGTGAGATAGTAAAGGCAGGAAAAATGAACAGATCTGAATCATTTTTTATTTTAATTAATTCCTGAATAATACTTGAGAGAGAAAAAAACATGATTCCACAGTGAAACTGAACAGGAAAGAGAAGAAGTGCTATGTAAGCATAAATAACATCAACCAGACTATGAGGAACACACCCAGAAGGTTGTGGACTCCCCCAGGAAAATCAGTGCCTTTCTAACTGCCTATTTTGTGAGAGAAAAATCAACTGTATTCACTACCTGGGGGGGCATTGTATAGAGGGAATCCCACAGAAAATGTTCTTTTCAATCTTAAGCATTTTTACTTCACAAAGGTCTGTTTTATCCTGAAGACTGGCTGCAGCCCTACGTGCAAACTCACAACTCCCCACTGACCCACCCACAGAGAACTCCCTCAGCTTCAGGCCCACCACCACGCACTATTTGGTTTGAAGGGCAGGGTAGAAGGTTCTGCCTTAGGGAAGGGTTGTTGACAACCTGTTATTGGGGTAAGTCCTCCTTGGTGGATACAGCCAATGCAAAGAAAAATTAAACAAAATGACCTTTAGGAGGGCCTGGGACTTACCAATCTTTTTTTTTCTTCCCTGAGCAAACCCCATCCCACCCCACCCCAGGTTATTGAATAGTGTATTAGTTGTCTAGAGATCCCATAACAAATACCACAGTCTGGGGGTGTAGAAAAACCAAAAATTAAGTTGACCATAATTCTGATATCAGAAGTCCAAATCTCAAGGTATCCACAGCCCAGCTTCCTTCCGAGGCTCTAGGAGAGATTCTTCTCGCTTCTTCCAGCATCATACATGCTGGCTCCTTGTACTTCTCAGCTTGGACTACATCCATCCAAAATCTGCCACACCTTCACCTGCCCTTCTCCTCTGGGTCTTTCTTCTGTTTCTTGTAATCATAATCAGCACTGAATTTAGAAGCCACCTGGATAATCTAGGGGATGATCTCATTTCAGCATCCCTAAATAAATAAATTACATCTGCAAAGACCCTTTTTTCAAATAAGAGCATAATCAGTTTCCAAGGTGTGGATGTATCTTTTCAGGGGGTCCCCACTCAATCCACTACCAGTAGAAAGCACACTCCCACATTCTCCTAAAAGACAGAGGAAGAGAGAAGATCTGTGAAGTAAACTGTACCTCCGGGCACTCACATATTCCTTCTTGGTGAGGTGTGTAGGCAGTGGATTTAGGCTGAGTCTGAAGACTGTAATTTTCCACTCCACTTTGAACACAAGCTCTAAAATCTGTGAGACTGTGGGTCCTTCTTAGAGTCTCGAACAAGTTAAATTTCTTTCAGATGCTCACTTTGGAGAAATGGATCAGGGAACAGTATACTTGGAGAAAATGTACTTGGCACTTACAGAGCATAAAATCTGACAGGTACCATCAATGAGACATCCACTATAATGCACCCCCCAGACAGGTGTTTTGCAAATAAAAATCAATCTGACTAAGAAAGGTGAAATATATGCAGGGTGTGTGGTTAAGTGATTAAATGAATCTGATACGCCTGCTGCTTAGACAATCTCTACTTATCAACTTGGTCTCCAAACACATTCTATAGAACTAATTTAATACCGATTACTTGGAATAAAGTGAAATCCCTTTTTCCCCCCTGAATGGAAATTACTTTATAAACTAAAGCAGCTAAGAAGAAAGAGAAAGCTCATGGGCTTTAATAAAATCTCTCTGGGGTTCTGTTAGAATGCATCTCTAGAAGGTACATTTACTTGCCTTTTTGCTTACATACCTGTTTCCTCAATTAGGTAGAAATTAAATACTTAGTCTGGGCCAATCATGTCAAGACTGGATGCTTTCTCCAAAAATTCACTTAAAGCCTTAAACCTATGTCTTTCAACTAATTTTCCATGCATGGCAATCTTGCAGCACTCCCTCTTTCTTCCTACTTTTGAAATTTAGAGTTCTGTTGGATGTGGGTCCTCCAGCCTTTTTTCACTTTCCTGGTCTTATCCATTCACCTGCCTTTCTCATTCTTTCCTTGCCCCAACCCTGTTTCTTCATGGATATCTCAACTCTGCTAGTCAGTGTGGTGTACAGATGTAACCACTATGAGCCCATTAAGTCAACAGCACTTTGAAAACCATCCCAGATTTAACACCAGCACCTGAACTGTAGGCACATCAAAGTGTGAAGTGAACTTCTAACTCACACTTGCTTGCTAGGTTAGGGCATTTGCTTTGGCTTAGCCTCCCACCAAGCATGCTCTCTTTTGTTCAAGATTCTGCTTCTTCAGTAGAACACTAGATTTCAACCCTGGCTGCACATTAAAACAGCCTGAGAAGTTGTGGTGGTTATTTTTTTTCATCAGAAAAGTCCTACCGTCTGAAATCTTAGTTAAATTTGTCAGTAATGGAGCCCAGGCATGGTCTTGTGGGGTGCATATGTGTGTGTTTTAACTCTCCCCAGGAAATTCTAATAGACGATCACATTAGAAAACACTGTCATAGAATAGTGGTTTAAAGTGAGGTTCCTGAGTGAGCAGCATCAGCATCACCCTAACTTCTTGGAAATGCAAATTCTTTGACTCTATCCCAGGCTTTCTGAACCAGAAACCCCTGGGGTACACCCAACAAGCTGTATTTTCACAAAGTGTCTGAGTGATTTTGATTAGGGCTGAAGTATGAGAAATAATGCATTGAACATGTCTTGCCACTCACTCAAAGTTCTATGGAAAGCACAAAAATAAATAAAGTATGGTTCTTAATCAGGTGTAACAAAAATATACCTGGAGGAACACTTTGAACATACAGACAGACCCAAACATGACACATATGTTCAAACCCCTGTAATTCTAATCAGAATATTACTAAGTACATGCAAAGTGCATGTGAGTGAGTAGGAAAAAAACCTATTAATCCTGAGTGGAAGGATTTCTGCATAAAGAGAAAATTTATGCAAGTGACATAGGCATAAATAATAAGGGGGAAGAGGACATTTACACAATAAGTGTGTTTTATTAAAAGATAGAACACAAATAAATAAACGGGTGGTAGTCAAAGTATAGGAGATCTTAAATGTCACTCTAAATTATCAGATATTTCTAAAACAATGCCAGAAAATTTTTAACGTATGATTCGCAGTTAGCTAGATAAAGAGAAGGAAAGGGACAAATTTTCAGCCACTGAAAAGAACATGTGCAAAGGATCTCAGACAAGAAAAGTCATGGTATCTGTTTTTTCAAAAATTTTATAATGTTGCTTCATTTAAAAAAATTGTCCAACTTTGACATTTTCATGTAGTTAAGCTCAGGAGAATAAGAATTAAAGTGTCAAATTTAAAAACAAACAATATTAGTTGCATCATTTAGAATGTTGGTTTTGAGGATGTCACAAATATTACATTACTGGATAATACACTATACAATATTTTATATTATTGTCTCTGTGCCCTTGGTGGACTCATTTCCAGTGTATAGTTATTTTTATTTATTTATTTTTTTCACATTTTTTATTGTTGTTCAAGTACAGTTGTCTCCATTTCCCTTCCCTCCCACCAACCCCCCACCCGGCCATCTCCACTTCCCGCCCTTGATCCTACCCCACTTTGACTCTGTCCATATGTCCTTTATACATGTTTCTCAGAACCCTTCCCCTTTTCCCCCCATTACCCTGTCCCACCACCCCCTCTGGTTTGTTCTTATTTTCAATGTCTCTGGTTATATTTTGCTTGCTTGTTTGTTTTGTTGATTAGGTTCCACTTATAGGTGAGATCATATGGTATTTGTCTTTTGCCACCTGGCTTAATTCACTTAGCATAATACTCTCTAGTTCCATCCATGCTGTCTCAAAGGGTAGCAGCTCCTTCCTTCTGCTGCATGGAATTCCATTGTGCAAATGCACCATAGGTATCTTCAGTTGAATCTCAAATCAGAGATCCGTGAAGCAGTCATTTGGGTGCAGGGTCTGAGTGCTCATCTAAAAGGGTTATATGAATTTGATTTTACAAGTCATATCTTTAAATTTCAATAATTCCGAGACACTCTCTTCCTGATTATGCTTGATAGAATTATCCCCAGTGTTCGAGTCTCCTTTATTCCTTCGTCACCCATATCCCCAATTCCTTCTTTTAACATAAATTAATAGAATGCTCTGAATAACTAAAGTCATTGAAAGTAGGAAAATTTTATTATACAACATAACCCTGAAGGTTGCCACAATAATGCAGTATTGAAAAATACATTTAATGATGGGTATGTGGTGTTCCTCATTTGTAAGTACAGCTTCCTTCTTGGAGCACTGCCACTTAGTATCATATCCTGGGCTGATTCCCTGTGCTGTAAAGATCATAAAAATAAAACATAGTATGCCATTTCTGCCATTTGAAGTAGATTTACCAATTTTCCTTGTGTTTAAAAATAGGAAGAGATGTCACTATTTAAAAACTTTGTGAATAACAGTGAACTCTATAAAACTGTTAACAGTGGCTTTATAATACTAATGTCTTTACTAGTTGTGTTTTCTTGCCTTTAAAACTTGTTGGAAGGATCCTAATTTTCTTGGCCATAGAGGAGTTAGAGAAAGGATTGTAGAGAACTCAGCAGATTTACCTTTTATAAATAACCAGAGTAGTCATATATTTGGATGGATAGTGGCTTCACCATCATTAAAAATAGTTCATTTGATGTTATGTAATGTTCTGCTATATTCACAAATTCTCCATATTGTTTAGCACTTTATATATCTGACACCAGAGCCCTAATGCAGACATTTTGGACCTGAAGTATCTAAACCATCTCTCCTTCCCAGACCTAAAGATTATACAATCCTTTTACACTGAGCAAGGACATAGCTTTTGAATCTTTGTAGCATAAGATTCTGGCTGTCACCATCAAATAATTAAAATTGTTACATAAACTGAAATACATCTACAAACATTTTATATTTCATAGTCACTGCGGAGAGAAAGCCACACTTGGAGTGGTAATCAGTGGGACGGGGTACCGGAAATAACAGCTGAACCGGTGAGACAGGGGAAGGATGCTGGGTTGAAGATGGTGCAGCAGGAATTAATATCTAAATCTAAGATGGAGGCTCCAGGAAGAAGAAATAAGGTGTCAAGAGCTGTGAATATTTTGAGATTTACAAATTAGCCTACTAGTTTCATGGATGCTCAAAGAAGATATGAGGCTCCTGGATCAAAGAAGAAGGGCTTTATTCTTGAGAACACAAGAGGCAGCATGAGGCTCATGTTTTCATCAGTTGCCTAGGTTCTATAAATTCCACGGGGAGGGTAGGTGGGTGGAAGTGAGCCCAGGGGGGTGCTCCACATACATTAGATTTGTGCTATAGTTAAGGGACCCTGAGATTACAAAACTTCCGATATATGAAGGGGGCTGCAAGCAGACCTGTTCAACTTTTGCCCTGATGGAGGCATTATTATTTTTTTTTATTTTTATGGAGGCATTTATTTCCCCTGCCCTGGAGAAAGGGAATACCTCCATCTTCCAAGGATGCTTTCATCCTTAGAACAGATAGTTCAAGAATGTGCAGAAATACCATGGCAAATTACCCCAGCCTGAGGAACAAGGGGATATCAGAAAGGATCCCAGAATACAACAAGAATAAGACTAGGAGATAAAAAGATTAATTACAGTAAACAAAATTAGCAGCCATTATTATAATCCCAGGTTTTCAAGACAGAGGACTAATGAATAGGGTTTCCAGTTAGAGAAACATTGTGTGAATTTAAGATTCAATGGGAATTTTCTCTACTCCTATTAATCTAATGACCATCCCTTACAACCAGACTCAGGTCTCTGAGGATAAAACCAAAGTTAAGACATTACTCAGGATGCTACATTTTTATCTCCTGCATGGGAAATTTAATAGATTTCCTTCTCAGATATACTTCTATTATCCTTTTCATTATGGATTTCATTATAGGTGTACAACCCATTAAGAATATAGCCAAAGGATATCATTATTATCTGATGCGTTACAATTCCAATTAAATTAGTCACTTTAAGAATGTTGAATCCATTGGGGAAATTCTCTGACACTAAACGGCTCTGGCATTTTCAGCAGCCTTAGTTAGTAAGCTTTTCACAGAGAACAGCTGGAGAGGTAAGGGTACAAAAATATGCTGATTGCAAGTCAAGAAACCTGAAGAAAACCTAAATTAAATACTTTCAATTTTTGCTTAGCCCAAGGGACAGTCAATGGGAAATATGCCCCCTGAGACAGAGAAAGTGACAGAAATGAAAAGTAGAGGGATGGACACCTGCAGCCATCTCATAAGCTTCCCTTGAACTTTCTTTTTATTCACAGCAGCACTTGCTGATTTGAAAATATGTTCAGCTTGCTTTCCCCAGGATGCTATTGAATATGTCATGAGGCAATGACCACAGCTAATTGATAGATGATGTCATGCCAAGCAACACAGTGTAGCATGAAGTGAACTGGTCTTGGAGTCCAGTGTGTGGACTGCAACTAACTGTCTGTGGAACCTTAGGTAAAACCTTCCTCTGCTTTGAATTTCAGTTTCTTCCTCTGAGAATAAATGAGAGGGCATTTTCTAGGTCTATCATATTTTAAATATCTTCCTGGGAAGTTACACAATTTAAGTAGAATCTTTAAAGACCACTTTATGGAGGGTATGAAATTGGGTTAAAGAGAAAGACAAAAAAACAGGCCTCACCTTTTCTTTTAACCAGTTCAGACACTATCAGTTTTACATTCTTTTATATATCTATCAGTCACTTTTAGGTAATACTTCTCTACCAAAATGAATTTAATAAACACTGGAATAAAAATATTTATAATACCTTCTTACTACTACTATTCTATTATTTTTTCAAAAAATTCTTCCACTAAAAACCCCACAAGAACCACATACACACACAGTGAGTCAGAGTTTAATTTTATATAATAAAGAAAAACTCCCATGGGGAACCATTTAGACCCAATTGGAGATTCAGACATAAAATCCTGAAAGAGAGTCTCACCCAAACCATGCTAGGAAGTAAGGTATATAGGCTTTAATTAGAAATAAATGGTTTTTAATGCTGTGTCCTTGTTCATCTTCTCTTTGGGAAGGAAATTTAGGGGAAGATAATATTGAGAGAGCACCATTTCTAGGGAATATCCATTAGATTAAATTGTCCTTGGGTAGTTCCCTGCATCGTAGGAGCAGGGAGCTGGCTGAGTTGGATGACAGCACACGGGAACAGAAAAATGCCCCAAAACTCAGACACACAATCTTCCTTTGAGAATCTCCCCGCTAAAGCAAAGCAGATGAAATGTTTATCCTCACTAATATACTCCTGCTATGTTGAACTCTTGTTCTAGAGTCTCATTTCAGTTAAATGTTTTCTACATTTATTTTATTATTTACAGAATTAAAAAAAATTATTTAGTTATTTTTCAAGTACAGTTTTTTGTCTATTTCTCCCATCCCAGCCCCCCCCCCCCCCGCACCCCTTGCTCCCCACCTCCCTCCCATTTCCACCCTCCTTAGTTCTCATTCCTGTGTCCTTTGTATTTGTTCCTCCAAATTCCTCCCCCTTTTTCCCCTTAAATTCCTTCCCTCTCCCCTCTGGTCACTGTCCCCTTGTTCTCTATTTCAGTGTCTTTGTTTTTATTCTGTTTGCTTGTTTGTTTTGTTGTTTAGCTTCCTGTTAAAGGTGAGATCATATGGTATTAACATTTAAATAATCTCATGCATTTGCAAAAGAAGGGAGAATAGGAAACATTTGGTAGGATACAGGGTTCTGGGACTAAGGAGCTTGACCCTCCACTGCTCACATATGGCTCTGAATGGAGGCAAAAGCAGTTTGTTTGTGTGTTTGTTTGCTTAATCTATCTTTAATTCCTTTCTCATCTTTTCCAAGAAGGCCTGGTTTGGGATTAAGAAGACATTTTGATTTGTTTCATAGATGCCACAAAAGCTACAAATAGGGCTCTGGAAAGAAGGATCTTCCATATGAAGAGCTCTGTCCTGGTGAACTTTAGTGTAGTGGGAAGACCAGTGTGTAAACAGGAAGGCTTGCCCAGAATCTGCTGGGTACACATATAGGCTACAGCCTTCTGTTCCTCATGCCATACACTGGTGAGAACATAGAACTCAGACACAAAAGGTTGTAACATTGGGTACAAAATGCTAGACACAAAATCAACCTGACAGCATCCCAAAGGGCTTTTACGGAGAGAAAAAATTAACCCAGAATATGTCATGCATTCTATAACAGAGTGAGATATGCTGTCAGTTCTCATGCTATAAACAGGGTGGGAACCACTGAGAGAGGGATATCCCTAGGAATAAATTTTCATAAAAAATTCCTCAACTCTGGGTCCTTTGACTTTAAATTGTCTTCAACTGTCTTGACCTGCAGCTTAGGCCAATTTATTTTTATTAGGTCCTAACCCAAGACACAATTGAGCTGGGAAAATAACAGATAGATAGAAAATAAAAGTATACCATGGAAAGAAAAATTACTAGGCTTGGGGTTTTTAACAGGATTTGTCATCAAAAGTACTTTGAAATAATTCACGTGGGAGGAAAGGAGAATGTGTTCTGGTACACTCTGACTTGTTGACTTGTTAAAGTAAGTGTCCTAGAATTCTCCTTCATGTCACTCATCACTTAAAATACTTGCTCAACCTCTTAATTTGGCAAGGTAGGGCCTGTGTCTCATTGGACTACTTTACTCCAAGAGTCTGTCCAGCATACATTTAATTTGCATTTGTGAAGACTAGATTTCGCCAAGAGAAAACAGAAGGTGGGAGGGGAGCTGTGTGCTCCCGTATGCCTATACTGAGAGAATCAGTAAAATAGCAACTAAAATAGTTTGCCTCTAACTGGTAAAGTAAAAAAAAATGCAATAAACAACACATTTAAATAAATGAATGAATGAATGATTGCCTTGTTTTTCCATCCACTAAATCAATAAGCTCTAAAACAATAAAAGTTAGTAGCATGTCTTCTACCCTCAGAGCTACCGCCATCACCCCACATAAGGCAGGGCACTTAATCTGAGTTGTTTTATTGAACAATTGTTGCCAATAAATATTGACTAAGGGAGAGACAATTTTTGGAGCCCAGCATTCTTTGAGTCAAATCAACAGGCCTTTTCAGAATACTGAAACTGTTTACCTGGCTTTACATTAAAATTACCCCACACATTTTAGGAAATGCTGATTTTTGAGCCCTGTACCCAGAGACTATGTTACCAAGAAACAGTGATTCACCGACTCAAACCCATCAGCAATGAGAATTAATCACCAGCCTCATTTCAGAAAACTTGAGATTCCAAGTTATGAGCTGCAACAAGAAGAGAAGGAGCTTTTATAAGAAGATAAAATATTCAAAAAGACATACTCATGGAAAATTATGGTTAAAAACTAGGCATGATTATATGCTATATTGCTGGGAAAAATCTGTGTTTGATATAAGCAGATATAGTGGGTTTAGAAGAACCACCTTTGGTTAGTAAAATATAAGCAAGATAATGAAAAAAAAGGCCAAGAGTATGGATCTTTCAAAAGGGAAATAAACCAGAACTCAGAATTTAACCAAGAACAAAGGGCATGATTATTTTTCAGCAGTATAGAAACCAATACTGGTTGCCCTGACTATAGTGACCCCTCTCTTCAAATTAATAATATTATCTGATAAAAATCACAGGCAAACAAAAGAAACAGCACTCAGGGAAGGAATGATGTATGGTCTGGTGAACTTCACTTAGAGGAGGGTTGATGATGAAACTTTGGAAGGCGTAGGCAGAAGATAAACTATAAATACACATGGATTAAGCCATGGGGCATAAATAAAAAGCTTATCAGCATCTTGCATGCTTGAGGGTGACTCAGGAATGGTGGCAGCCTGCCTTGCCTTCCACTATCAGAGTTAGTACCAGAGTGAATAGACAAAACGTGGAACTGCATTGGCCCATTTGTTCTGCCAGATGACATTGCTTTATGGGAGAGAGGCTAAGGGCTTTTGTTTCTTGGGAACTGTGTCAGCTTGCTTCTTGGAGTGCATTCTTGCCTGTGGCTACCATCAGGGAGTTTGAAAGACTTGCTTTGAAAGTGACTAGGAGGTAAAGACTGTTAGAACAGTGCAAGCGGTGCCCTGTGGTAGCCCCGGAGAGCAAGAGTGGGTCTTTCCTTCTAGAGGTTTCAGAGGTCCTAGAAATACATGAGGTGCTTGTTTGAAAATTGAATATCATGAGACAGCACTGGAAGTGGAATATGAATAAGGGGGGGCTATGAAAACATAATTAGCTCATTATGATTATTTCCATGCATGATCAAAATCTGCTTGAAATCATGAGATCTGGGATCTGTTTCTATTTTCACACATACAGACACTGGTAACCTACACCAGCGACAGTTTTGACCTGTGTTGAGCAAATGTTTGGTTAAGAAATACACTGAAAGTGAAAGAGGGTTTTTCCCAGACTAGGTGGAGTTCATGAAGGTGAGGTTTTCACTTTCTCACTGTGCTTCCCTGGTGATTTGTTCCTGCTGCTCTCATGACAGCGATTTATTTCACCGTGATTACCGTAGCTGCCAACATGCCTGCAGCTCAAGGGCACCTGCACTGTCTCGTTCTCCTGTCTGCACAGTACCCGACAGGAGCAGTGTTGGTGACTAGCGGCTGCTTAATGATGTAAAAAGGATGTGTTTGAAAGTAATATAATCCTACTAACTTCTTACTTTAATTTTGCTTTGTTTAATTCAGCTCAGTCCAGATCAGCATTTTCAACTGGCGTTCCACAGGAATTTTTAAAACATGCAATACCGGACCACTTAGTCAGGGCACCGACCTTTTTTCCCTTAGATTGTCAAATTAAAAAAATGACAACAGCCAACACAACAATAGCTGTCTACTGTGAATGAATCAAACTTATATCTATTTTTGTCAGATTAGAAAAAATATATTTTTTGGTGCGGCACAGAATTTTAGTAATTGGTTTCTATGTGCCATGAGATTAGAAAGAAAGTTTGAAAATTACTGGTCTGTATAAAAGAACTTGGGCTTTGAAGTTAACCCATATGGATTCAAATCTCAGTTCCTTCAAAATCTTTAGTTGAGAAACTTGAGTTAGTCACTTAACTTCTTTATCCTGAGATTTCTTATAAAATGAGAATGATATCATCTCTACTAGCTTCCTTTCTCAGTTGCATAATGATAAAAAAGTGGTCTTGCTGATTAAGAAGTTCAGTAAACTAAGAACTCAGAACATTTTATCTCATTTTATAAATATGATTATTTCTTATGTATACAAATTTTGTCCTCATTGAAGAGTATAACAGGAATCTTGACTACAAAAAATGTTTCCTATCTGTTTATAAGCAAAACAAAGTCTGAAAATTACCCCAAATTAAAAGAATGGCTACATTTTGTAATCATCAATAAATATTAAAGGGTAATTAATTGAACAGTTTCTTTTTTAAAAACGTAAAAAAAAATAGAACCTGCTCATTACTACAAGCTAAGAAAACAGGTCTCCTTAATTGCCATACCTGGTGAGTGCTAAGGTAGGTTTTGTGCTTTTGATCCATGACAATTTAATTATGACCTATATAATCAATGCCCCAAAAGACAAAACATAATTTTATTCATTTAACTCTTGATTTTTTATCTATTCCTTTTTAAATCACTTGCTTCATTGAGCATTTACATGGTTAATTTTACCGAGTTATCTAACTCCTGAATTGTGGGCTTTTATTGGGATTTTATAAAGTTCCTTACTAAAGAAACTAAGCAGTTTAAAATAGACTTAAGCTGTGGCCAGGGATCCTTATAAAACAGCTAAATAGCATTGAATCCAAGTTAAACACTAAGAGCTTAAGATCATTTTAAAGTTTATAGTACTACTTTTCAAAATGCTTTCAAGTAGCGTCCACTTCAGCAGAGACCACCAGATCATTTCATCCAATGTTAACATCACTGTGGCTCCTTCCGAACTGTCCTCCTTATGCAGTGCCATTCATGACTTCTCCACTGAGCAGTCCCTTTAAAAAAACCTGACACAGCCTGGAAGAACACTGCTGATCATGTATAGGGAAAGCAGTGCCCAGAACAAAGGGACCTATCAGAAATTTAAAAAAGGTATGAATTAAAGAGTGATTGAGAAATGAGGAGATAATAATAACTGGATAGCAACAGGGTATGAAAAAAATGAAAACTGAATTTGGATTTATACTCATACTAGAAATAAGATCTAGTATTTACTGAGCTTTGAGCCACCATTTTTATTACTAAATAGGGGTAATAGCAACTATCTTCTGGGGCTGTTGGGTGCACTAAATGAGCTAATTTATGTGAAATGTTGTGGGTGCTTACATTGTGTTTAACCTCTTCTAGCTTTCTCCTCTTCAAGACAAAGAGAAAATTAGAACCAGAGAATAAAAGAAATCCTGACAGAGGTGTAGACAATGCCAGGTAGATCTTGCCATAATGCTTGGTCCTTGTAGAGTATTATAGAACAGAGGGGTACCTCCAATTCCCTTCATTCCAAGACCACCTTGGCTTAATACTCTGTCACAAGCTTCCCATTTTCAGTGGCACACTAAGAAGGAAAATTAAAGTGAAGAAGAGAGTTGTCTTGTCCATGGAGCCAAGGAATTCCCAAAGATATCTTTTCCTCTTATTCTCAATATGATTGACCAGTTTCAACAGCTTCAAGGCTGTGGCTGCCATAGGAGTTCATGATGCAGTGGAGCAAGAGGTTTCTTGAGGGTGAGTGGTGGGGAAAAGTTGAGAAAATAAGGGCCAGGAAATTGAGTATTATTAAGTTAGGGCTTTCATGAGGTGGGGTTGCTGAATTAAGGCATGCTGGACTTGGTGTGTCCTCTTCCATTCTCTTTCTTTACACTATAGAAGAAGCAGAGACATGCTGCTACATGAGGGTTGATGTAAGTTATTTCTGAGTCATAGGAAGTTGTTAACTATATGTCAGAAAGTCAGATCAGCTTGGCATCTAATAAAATGGGAGAGGAAGATAAGCCTATAGGATGAGGGAAGTGTGATAGTGAGGTCATACCAGAGACTGGGGAATTGGTTGTAACCTTCTCTGACCAGCTTTACACTCTACTCAGTTTTCCAAGGTCTGAACTTTAGCAAATGATCCCTCTGCCCACCTGAACCATTGGCATGCCTTGTTTCCAGTTCTCTACCTGTCCACAGGAAATCTTGAATTAAAGCATCATTTCCAAAATCCTTTCCCTTTTCCAAAAGGGAGGTCATGAGGTCACAATGTGCTAAAGACAGCAATGGCATCAGAAGTCCCATTTTATACAATCCAGTGTTCTGATAACTTCATGATAGTTGTCCCATTTTCCTCTGCCATTTATTCTCAATCTTTTCATATTTCCTTAAGACACAGTAAAGGACAAGATTGTCCAAAAACCTTTGGAATCTTAGAAAAACTGTATAACAGTACCTTCAGCAATGGGTTCATTCCAAGTATTAAATGATTTCAGTAGAACTCCATTTGAAATCTTGTTTTTCCTCAAGGAAAAATATTTGAGATTTATAATAATCTCATAAGTAATAAAATCATCAATGATAGAGTAATAACTTTAAACAAGTAAAAATAGCCACTTCAACAAATGGTGTTGGGAGATCTGGACAGCTACATGCCAAAAAAAAAAAAAAAAAATGGAACTCGACTACCAACTTACACCAAACACAAAAATAAACTCAAGATGGATATAAGACTTAAATAAGAGTCATGACACCATAAAAGTCCTAGAGGAGAACATAGGCAGGAAAATCTCAGATATTTCATGCAGCAATATTTTCATGGATATGTCCCCTAGAGCGAGAAGCAAAAAGAAAGAATAAACAAATGGGATTTCTCAAAATAAAAAGCTTCTGCACAGCTAAAGAAAACATCAACAAAATGAAAAAGGAACCAACCATATGGGAAAATATATTTGCCAATGATACCTCAGACAAAGGTTTGATCCCCAAAATATGTAAACTCGCACAACTCCACTCCAGGAAGACAAAAGACCCAGTTGAAAAATGGTCAAAGGACCTGAACAGACATTTCTCCAAGGAGGACATACAGAGGGCCTATAGATATATGAAAGGATGCTCAGCGTCACTAGCCATAAGAGAGATGCAAATTAAAACCACAATGAGATACTGCTTCACATGGGTGAGAATGGCCAACATAAACAAATCAACAACAACAAAAAAAACAAGTGCTGGTGATATTGTGGAGAAAAGGAAAACCAAGTACACTGTTGGTGGGAATGCAGACTAGTACAACCACTATGGAAAAACACTATGGAATTTCCTAAAAAAACTAAAATGAAACTACCTTTTGACTCAGCAATTCTAATGTTGAGATTGTACCCTAAGAACCCTGAAATATCAATCCAGAAGAACCTATGCACCAATGTTTATAGCAGCACAATTCACAATAGCCAAGTCCTGGAAGCAACCTAGTTGCCCACCAGTAAATGAATGGATCAAAAAACTGTGAAACATTAACCAATGGTATACTACACAGCACAAAGAAGGAACTCCTACCCTTTGTGACAGTATTGATAGATATGGAGAGCATTATGCTAAGTGAAATAAGCCAGGCAGTGAAAGATAAATACCATATGATCTCACCTTTAAGTGGAACCTAATCAACAAAACAAACCAGAGACACTGAAGGAAAGAACAAACTGACAGTGACCAGAGAAGAGGAAGAAGGGAGATAATTGGGGAAAGAAGGGAAAGTGTTATCAAAGAACATGTATAAAGGACCCATGGACAAAGCCATAGGATGTAGGATTGAGGGTGGGAGGTGAGGGTGGGTGGAGAAGGGAAAGTGGTGAGGGGAGGGGATGGAGACAATGTACTTGAACAACAATAAAACATTTTTAATTAAAAATTTTAAAAAAATGTCAATTATCTTTAGAAGCTCTCAAGACAGAATAAAGACATTAAACTTGAAATTTTCTTTGTAAATTAACCACTTACTTAATTACTTTTATAAAGTAAAGTCCTAAATTCAATCTCCAACGAGCTGTTGGGTACTGATCTTTCATGTGGCAGCTTGTTCTGCATTATGCTTAACCAACTCCTCTATGGATTGGAGGTCAGTACTGAAGGGAACAGATCAGATGATTTTCTCTAAGCCTTTAAGGTTATTAGAAACTTCTAAATAAAAATTCCCTTTTACCTAGTAATTCCCACCTCTGTGACAAAAATTGTTTTAAAAACTTGATTATCAATATCGTATTTTCTTTAGCCTTTTATTTCAAAGCCAGATATTTTAAGTAAAACCTTCTTGCTTTTTAAGGATCTTGAAATACAAGAAACTAAAAATTCACCACCAGTCTTACCAAACATCCTTTGCAAACTCGTCAATGAAAAACCACATTCTTTAAGCAAAAAAATAATAAAAACCTGGGACTAAAACAGAGTCATGGCATGTATATTAATTTTCTTTTTTTCAAGGAGATTTAGGATATGTATTTATAATATAAACTTTTTAAAATTGTACTTTCCAGTACCATTTATCCCCCTCTAACACCCCTCCCCCTGCAATCACCACACTGTTGCTCATGTCCATGAATCGCTGTGTACATTAATTTTCTAATGGTTCTTCCTACATATTTATTTCCTGTCATCTTTCAAGTATGTGGCAGTAGCAAAAGTTCTGCCAATACCTGATTTGAATTTCCTGAATTATTGTATTCATCCTCACTTTTCTCAAGCTCCAAATATCTGAAGTCAAGTCCTCTCTTTGTATTGTTTATCACCCAAATCTCATACCAAAAATCAACAAAGAAACTACAGTGTATATATATTTAGGGCCAGGAGAAGTTTTGGTCTTTCAATTAAAGCTCAGCATAATCTCCAAGTTCCCAAGAAACATGGAAAATAACCTGTACTTCCTATTTCTTTCTAGGTGATATGTAGTTTAGATAGTATTTTGAAAATGGGGATAGAAGAGTGAACTAGGTACAGGTTTAACATCTCCAGAATACTTTATTTCTGCCTTGAATGAGTCAACCTTTAAGAAGGCAGCAGAACCATTTGATACATTGTCACAATAACCCCCAACTGCCCTCTGCTGTCCTGGGTACCTGGGATATCAAGAAAGGAAATAATTGTTAAGAGCAATGTTCTTTTAACAAGACAGCTCTTTGAAACAAAGTTGATAGTCTATATATTTACAAGACTGCATTAAGTTTTATAGTATGCAGCTCCAGGATTCCACCCCACCCCCCACCGGCCCCAGAGCTAAGGTTAATACAGTCAATCGGGCTTCATCTGAATATCCACTCATAAGACCATTGGCTTGTTCTATATTTTTTAATTGCAATATGCTACTGTAGTTTATCTACTCCCCACCCCAATAATATGTCAAAAATATTTTATTTAGATATTAATTTTGCATTTATTTGTTTGGTGGTGGTTGATGTGTACCAGAGTGGACAGAAGGAAAAAGGCAGAGGACAGGCCAGGACTGACGTCGCCAGCATGCCCACAGAATCTGTGTGTGGGGCATCTAGAAGGAAGCCCAACTTTCTTTGTAAGTGTTATCTCTCCCCTGATTCAAGGACATCCAGGCAGATACAGGTCTTACTACAGTGTTCTCAAAGTACGATCCACAGCCTCTGGGGATTTCCAAGATATTTTCTGGTGGTCCTCAAAGACTTAACTGTTTCCATAATAATTCTAAGACGGTACTTAGCATTTTCATTGTGTTGATATTTCTACTAATAATGCAAAGGCAATGGTGGGCAAAACTGCTGGTTTCTTAGCAGGATTCAAGGCAATGGCCCGAAATTATACTAGTAATTGTATTTTTCAAGGAGGTTCCTGCAGGAGAAACAAGTGCCAATTGTATATCAGAATTTTTATGTAGAAGCTGTAAAAAATATTAATTTTATTTACAACCTTTGATAACACATCTTTTTAATATCTTCTGTGAAGTGGAGAGTTGTATAGAAACAATGCTACTCCACCCAAAATCACAGTGGTTACATTTTTTTTAGATTAGATACATAGATTTTCTTTTATTTTTTTAAATTTCATTTAGTTATTTTTCAAGTACATTTTTTGGTCTATTTCTCCCATCCCAGCTCCTCCTGCCCTGTCTCCCCACTTTCCTCCCATTTCCTCCCCCCCCCCCCCCCAGTTCTCATCCCTGTGTCCTTCATAATTGTTCCTCAAAATCCCTCCCCATTTTCCCCCTTAAATTCCCTTCCCTCTCCCCTCTGGTCACTGCCCACTTGTTCTCTATTTCAGTGTCTTTGTTTTTATTCTGTTTGCATGTTTATTTTGTTGTTTAGCTTCCTGTTAAAGATGAGATCATATGGTATTTATCTTTCAATGCCTGGCCTATTTCACTCAGCATAATGCTTTCCAGTATCATCCATGCTGTTGCAAAGGGTAGTAGCTCCTTCTTTCTCTCTGCTGCATAGAATTCCATTGTGTATATGTACCACAATTTTTTGATCCATTCATTGACTGATGGGCACCTAGGTTGCTTCCAACTCTTGGCTATTGTAAATTGTGCTGCTATGAACATTGTGGTGCATAGGTTCTTTGAAATTGATGTTTTAGGATTCTTGGGATATAATCCTAGCAGTGGAATTGCTGGGTCAAAAGGCAGGTCGCTTTTTATTTTTCTGAGAAAATCCCATACTGTTTTCCATAATGGTTGTACCAGTCTGCAATCCCACCAACAGTGAACTAAGGTCCCCTTTCCCCACACCCTCTCCAACATTTGTTGTTTGTTGCTTTGTTTATGATAGCCATCCTGACTGGTGTAAAGTGGTATCTCATTGTGGTTTTAATTTGCATCTCTCTGATAGCTAACGATATTGAGCATCTCTTCATGTGTCTTTGGATATTCTGTGTGCCCTCCTTGGAGAAGTGTCTGTTCAAGTCCTTTTCCCATTTTTTAATTGGGTTAGATGTCTTCCTAGAGTGGAGTCGTGTAAGTTCTTTGTATATTGTGGAGATTAAACCTTTGTCTGAGGTATCATTGGCAAATAAGTTTTCCCATACAGTTGGTTGTCTTTTTAATTTAATACCGTTTTCTTTAGCCATGCAGAAGCTTTTTATTTTGATGAGATCCCATTTGTTTATTCTTTCCTTTATATTCCTTGCTCTAGGGGACATATTGGTAAAAATGTTGCTGTGTGGAATATCTGAGATTTTCTTGCCAATGTTCTCTAGGACTTTAATGGTGTCATGGCTTATATTTAAGTGTTTTATCCACCTTGAATTTATTTTGGTGTATTTTTAAAAACACCTGTGCAATTTTTTGAGTTGCCAGTTTAACTTGATCCATTTGTTCATGTAACATAATTTTTACTTGAAAGGATTATTTAAAAACTATAGTTATTCAGACTTGGGTACTTAGCAGACACTTTCTCAAAAATGAATTAGTGAACCTGTCACTTTAAATAAAACGACTGATAGTTTGCAACTGAAAATTCTGGAAAATGTGTGTCTATCACCCAGACATTGACAACTTCCCAGTGTCTAACAGACTATTCTGAAGAGAACAGTGTGATATTAAAAAATGGAATTTTCTTTTATTTTATAATGAAATTGGTCAATATTTGTAATATTTACATAACTCAGTGAACCAATACTTCACCTTACCAATGCATGATGGTACCAGAGCATCATGGTTTAGTCAGGCTCTCAAATCACGGTTAGAGAGCCTGTTCAGAGTACAACAGAATGAAAAGTATCTTGATATGATTTGAGATACTAACTACATTGCAACTGCTCCTTTGAACATTGCATCAAAGAATGATATCAACAAAAAATTATTTGAAAAAAATTACAAAAATATTCCTCACTCTTCCACTTACCTCAGTGAGGATGGATTTTCTTCATGTACTCTAACCAAGGCACCATATCACAATGCAGAAAAAAAGTGAAAGAGACTGGAAGTGTTCTATGAAGACAGACTTCAAAGAGGTTTGTAAAAGCGTACAATGATGTCACTTTTTCTCAGTATTTCTTGGAGAAATATGTGATGTATTATTTAAAAATTCTATTTATGTTAATGTGTAATTGCTTTATTTTGCTATTTTAGATTAATTAATATACAAGTATTTAATTTGTTTTTAATTTTAGTTTCCTCATATGATGTGTCAGTAAATACGTATCAATGATAAGTATATTAAGTATCTTATTTGTCAATGATGTAGGTTTATAGCCTACATCAGTGAAAGTTCTCGGAAGTCCTCTGTAATTTTTAAGATGGCAAAAGAGTCTTAAGATAAAAAAAGTTTGACATTTTCTGCCTTATGGGAAGTCAGTGTGAGCAATTTATCATCATAAAGTTCAACAATACAACAAACTCCTTCAGACAAGGGCCAAGACATTTAATGTCAGAAGAAAACTGTTGAATAATCTTTGTCTTTAGAAAAATAGTCACTAACAGTTTTTCTCCTATAGGTTCATAAAAACTATGCTGGTAAGTCTAGTAAGCTCAGTCTGTCACATTCTGTAAGGCAATAATTTCCATCAAGATAGCATCCATGATTTTTACTCATGTAATATTCCTCATAACAATATCCAACTAGCACATCCATTTTGTGTCCACTGCATTAATTTTATGTTAAAAGAAATCTGAAAGTGCTCAATTATATTTGCCTCCAAATTTAATTAGCATTACATGATTTAATGGGTATCTTAATTAGGCCATGTCATAAAGAGGATTTTATACAAATTAAATTCCACCTTTGCATGGTTCAATCATCTTTGTGTTAAACACAGGATGAAAATTCTTTAAAACATAGGGGGTATAATAATATTTTATATTGCAGTCAGAAAGAAAACAATGAGGAAATTAATTCAAATGTAAGTAATACTCACTTTAGCCAGAAATGACTGTATTATTCCTACATTTCTTCTAGCAGTAGTAGAACTTTCTTTTCACTAAACTGTTAAAGCCTGCATTTTGAAAAAAAAGAGCAATTCTCTGAAATGTTTTTAATTTTCTTAAAAATCATAAAATTACCAAACCCTGACTTGTTTGCTTTTTAAGATTGTTTTTGGCCCAATAATTCATGTTCACCAATTTCTAGAAAGTTTTGATTTTATTGAACAGGTTGATATGCAATCAGGTCACAATAGTTCAATGACAAATTAAGAGTAAAATCTTCTGCCCTGGCTGGTATAGCTCAGTGGATTGAGCACAGGCCTGTGAACTAAAAGATCGAGGTTCAATTCCCTGTCAGGGCACATGCCTGGGTTGCAGGCCAGTTCCCAGAAGGGGAAACACCAGAAGCAACCATATATTGATATTTCTCTCCCTCTCTTTCCCTTCCCTTCTAAAGATAAATAAATAAAAATTTAAAAAAAAGAGTAAAATCTTCCTGTATTCTTTTGAATGACTGATATTATTGTGGTTTCCCTAGTTATAATTTGTAACATTCACTAAGTAATTACTATGTGCCTAGCAATCGGCCAATTATTTTTAACACTTGTTACATTTCTGCAAAATTTGCATTATGATCCCTAAATCATAACTGGGAAAAACGAAGCTCAGAGAAGTTAAGGAACTTGCCCAAAGTCACATATGTAGTAACTGGCAGAACCTGTGATTTCAAAGCCTATTTTTTTTCCTAGTTACATCACTGGGACCTTTGCAAGATAGGTGAGTGCTCTACCCTTGCAGGAAAACTGCCTTGGTTTGATTCACTGTTTCATTAATCTGTGGCCAGTGTGTTTGGGCCAATAAATCCTTTGCCATGGCAACCAGTGTACGATGGGGTAACCAAGACAGACAATCAAGAAACCGAATGGAACGGCTCCCTGTAGGCATTGGCAGTGAGGTGAACAGAACATGGATTAGCGCAGGCTGTCTCTGCATACACTTTGTATTTTGTTTTAACTCTTGAACTATATCATGGTTTTGCATATTTGAAAAACAAAGTCATATAAAAAACCAGCAGATGCTACAATTTAATACAGGTAGAAATAAATGAATTTAATTGATAACAAAACCATGCAAGTTAAAGAATTGCTTCAAATAACTGTTGAACAGTGTTACTTCCGTATTTTCTTAGTGGTGTATCTTTTAAAATGTATCTGCAAAGTATATATGCCAAGAAGATATTGTATCTAAATTCAACTTGGTAAATTTAGCAAAAATGTGCACATATAACACATAATTAAGATAAAGCAAATTATAATCCATTAGTATAAGTTAAAATACACACTCACACACACACAAAAAAAACCCTTGAGAGTCAGGATTTTCAGTGTAATAAAAAATGTAAAACACAGTAAGTAAGGAAAAATCAAATTTACAATGTTAATTTTGTAGTAAAAATATCAATGCAAATACTTATTTTTCTTCTTTTTTTTAAATTTAATTATTTCTCAAGTACAGTTTTCTGTCTATTTCTCCCATCCCAGCCCACCCCACCCCATGCTCCCCACCTCCCTCCCATTTTCACCCCCCTTAGTTATTGTCCCTGTGTCCTTTATACTTGTTCCTCTAAATCCCTCCCCCTTTTCCCCTTAAATTCCCTCCCCTCTCCCCTCTGGTTGCTGTCCCCCTGTTCTTTATTTCAGTTCTTTTGTGTCTGTTCACAAAAAAGGCCCAGAACCTATGATATCTTATTTCAATAGCAACTAGCCCCTAGCATTTAGATTTTGCTTTGTAATTACTTATTTTTAAAGGAAAATAACCAGAACTATGTAGAGAAATGGCTGATTTTGGGTCCGAGGTTTGGAAAATATTGGGGAATCCTGACATAAGAAAGTAACCAAGTATAATGTAAGAGAGAATAAAGGAATTACCTTGAATCACCATCATATTGTCAAGTTTGGGATAAATGTAATAGTAAAAATAATCGTGGTGGTAATTAATTATAACCCATTAATATAAACTGAAGTCCCTAAGTCCACGGAATGATGCTAAAAAAAGAGAGAATAAAAAGAAAGCTGTCTTTTTAACTAAAAGAAGAGCTAATAAATATAAAGAAAAATAAATTTTAATTACCATTTTGCAAAGATAATGTTGTAGTTTATTACAAATGTATCATTAATTAATGCTAAAATCAATGATTTTATAGTATACAAGTATTAACTCAAAATGCATTAAAGGCTTGAACGTATGACCTGATACCATAAACTCCTAGAAGAAAACATAAGTGGTAAGTTTCTTTAGCTTTTTTGCTATTTTATTTATTCGCCTTTAGAGAGGGGAAGGGAGGGAAAAAGAGAGGAAGAGAAACATCAATGTGTGATTGCACCTCACACGCCCCCTACTGGGCACCTGGCTTGCAACCCAGGCATGTGTCCTGACTGAGAATGGAACTGGTGACCCTTTGGTTCACAGGCCAGCACTCAATCCACTGAACTACACCAGCCAGGGCAGTGGTAGATATCTTGACATTGGTCTTAGCAATGTTTGTGTGGCTCTGACTCCAAAGGCAAGAGAAACAAAAGCAAAAATAAATAAATGGGTATACATCAAACTAAAAATTTTTCACAACAAAAGAAACCATCGTCAAGAATGAAAAGGCAATCTACTAAATGAGAGAAGATATTTGCAAATTGTACATCCACTAATGAGTTAATATGTAAAATAATGAGGAATTCTTACAACTAAAAGAAAAGGATTAAAAAATGAAGAGGATCTAAGTAGATATTTTTCCAAAAAAGATATACAGACCCAACATGCACATCTTTTTATGTAATCTAATTTACTAATTATTAGAGAAATGAACATCAAAACCATAATGAGATATCACCTCACAGTTGTGAAAAACAGCTAATATCAAAAATACAAAAATATAGCAAGTGTTGGAAAGGATGTGGAGAAAAGGGAACCCTTACACACTGTTGGTAGGGTTGTAAATTGGTGCACCAATATGGAAAACAATATGGAGATTCCTAAAGAAATCAATAATAAAACTACCACATGATCCAGATATTCTACTTCTGAATATTTGTCTGAATAAATCCAAAGCACTAATTCAAAAACATATGTAGCCTCATGTTCATTGCAGCATTATTTACAAGAGCCAAGACATGGAAACAACCTATGAGTCCACTGATGGATGTGTTGATAAAGAAAATGTGGTATGTGTACAATGGAATGATAGTTGGTTGTAAAAAAACAGTGACAGCAAGCCATATGAGACAACATGGATGGAACTGGAGGGTATAATGCTAAGTGAAATAAGTCAGAAAGAGAAGACAAATGGTACATTATTTCATTTACATGTGGAATTTAAGCAAACAAAACAAAACAAAAGCAAACTCACAGATGAAGAAAATAGATCGGTGGTTAGGAAAGAAAAAGGAGATTGGAGGGTAGCAAAAAGGGGTGGAGGGTCCAATTATATGATGATGGATAGTAACTAGACTTTTGGAGGTAATCATTTTAGTGTATAGCAATGTCAAATTACAGTTTTGTACCTTGAAATTTATGCATATGTTAAAAAAAGTGGTTGAAGGACATAATTTACACAGATTTTTTACTAATCACAAAGGGAAAAATGGACTTTCACAATGGAGTAGTCATTATATTAGCCAATTTATTAAGTTTAGAATCTCTAATAGTGAGACAATCTGATATGCCGTAATAAGAAATACACAGCATCACCTATGAACTACACTTGCAAAAAAGAGAATATTTAACCTGAAGCTAATTTACCTAAGCTTATAGAAATATAGGCAATAGAGAAAAATGTTGAACTATAAGAAGATGATAAAACAATGACCCAAATCCAGGCTATTATAGATATTCTATAAAAGTAATATCCTAGATTATTCAAAAATATAGTGTCATAAAAATCAATGAAGGATCTATTCTAGACTAAAAGAGACTAAAGAGATATAACCCCCAATGTGTAAAGCTGGATTGGATACTAGTTCACTAACAAAACTAAATAAATAAATGCTACAAATACATTAATGCAACATTTGGGAATTTTTGCATGTAACTAGGTATTAGAACATATGGAAATCTTCATAATTAAGTTTTTTAGTCCTGATAATGGTAAGGTTGTCCTAGAAGCAATTGTCCTTATTCTTAGGAAATGTGAGGTAAATATTTACAGGTTAAGTGTTGTTATATCTATAATTTATTTTAAATAAACAAGAGAAATAGAGGAGGGAAACAGGAAGGAAAATTATGGCAAAGTGTTGCTAGTTTTTTTTTTCTTGAGGCTCTATGAACAACAAGGCAGACCCTGTGAGTCTTCATCCAGTGCCTTTAGCGCCCAAACACACTCTCAATTCAGTAACAGTTGGGGTAATCAAAACCTCCAACATATTTTTAAGTACAACCATCTCTCTTCCCCTAGTCGGACTTGTCTAGTGTATGGGAAGGAGAGTCTGAGGAGATGCTTCTCATTTGCCCCAGTTTAATTCCTCCCTCATTCACAGTGTTACCAAAGATAAAGGTGGGGCCAGGGCAAGCAGAATGTGGTGAGGAGGAGAAAAAAAGGTTTCATTTCAACGCCTGGTATTATCTTTGAGCATGGGAGTTTCGAAAGTTAACTCTCAATGGTAGCCCACATGTGGGTTTGTCAGAAAACTCACCACCTTTCTTTGTTGCTGTTAATTATATCTCAATAAAGCTTAAAAAATTTAGTTATAATTTATATCATTAAAATGTCCATACTGCTCAAAGTAATGAAGAGATTCAACTCATTTCTTATTAAAATACCAGTGGCATTCATAGATAGGAAAGGGGCCACGTACTAAACCTGACAAACTCAAAGGAGGCCTGGCAGCAGTCTCCAGTCTTACAAACTCAGAGAAGGAAAGTAACCACAAAAGATGATATGGTAAACTTTTTAACTAAAAGTGAATCATGGCTGATAGTTATATCCTAAGCTGGTATCTTCTTTGACAATGGTCAGTCTTAACCTTAATTGAGGCTATTGTCTTTTTGCACCTACAATAACATACCTTTGGAATATCAGAGCAATTTTCTTTCTTTCTTTCTTCTCCTTCCTTCCTTCCTCCCTTCCTCCCTTCCTTCCTTCCTTCCTTCCTTCCTTCCTTCCTTCCTTCCTTCTTCCCCCTCCCTCCCTCTCTCTCTTTCTCTCCTCCTCCTCCTCTTCCTCCTCCTCCTCTTCCTCCTCCTCCTCTTCCTCCTCCTCCTCCTCCTCCTCCTCCTCCTCCTCCTCCTCCTCCTCCTCCTCCTCCTCCTCCTCCTCCTCCTCCTCCTTCTTCTTCTTCTTCTTCTTCTTCTTCTTCTTCTTCTTCTTCTTCTTCTTCTTCTTCTTCTTCTTCTTCTCTCTCTCTCTCTAGCTCTCTCTCCCTCTCTCTTTTTAGAAGCTTTAGGGCACAATCTCCCATCACAGCAGACACCACAAAGCCTTTCATTGTTTTATTATTATGTTAATTTTTTACTGTTAAGTATCGTGTATCCACCTATGTAAAAGAAGTATGCATCTCTTCCTTTTATTTTTTAACCAGTCCCAGAGATTTCCCCAATTGGCTTTCTCCCACTTCCCTAATCTATGCACCAGTGACTATACTGTATTGCAGTGACTATACTGCATGACTCCTCCTTTGATTGTAATGTATAAAATAAAGTGCTAAATTGCTATTCTCTGGTGCATAGTCTCAATTCGGTGAGTTTTGCTGCCTGCAATTATCTTCAGTTTGGCTCAAATAAACTCATAAAAATTGTCTACAGGTTTGAATGTTTTTTAAATATAGGTTATTGATTATGCTTTTATAGTTGCCCAAGTTTTTCCCCTTGTCACCTTCTTCCAGGTACCCATCTTCCCTCCAGCAATACCCCCCATAATCCATGGATTATGAATATAAGTTCTTAGCCTTCTACATTTCCTATACTATTCTTAACACCCCCCCGTCTATTTTGTACCTACCAATTATGCTTTTTAATCCCTATACATTCTCCCCACTCTCTCCCTTCCCACTCCCCATGGATAGCCCTCCATGTAATCTCCATTTCTATGATTCTGTTCCTTTTCTAGTTGTTTGCTTAGTTTGTTTTTATTTTTGTTGTTAGATTCAGTTGCAGATAGTAGTGTTCATGGTTATTTTACTGTTCACAGTTTTGATCTTCTTTTTCTTAAATAAATCCTTTTAACATTTCCTATAATAAGGGTTTGGTGATGATAAAGTCTTTTAGCTTTACCTTGTCTGGAAAGCACTATCTTCCCTTCCATTCTAAATGATAACTTTGCTGGAAAGAGTAATCTTGGTTGCAGGCCCTTGCTTTTCATCACTTTGAATACTACTTGACAGTCTCTTCTTGCCTGCAGTTTCTTTTGAGAAATCAGCTGATAGTCTTATGGGAACTCCTATATAGGTAACTCTCTACCCTTCTCTTGCTGTTTTTAAGATTCTCTCTTTATCTCTAACATTTGGCATTTTTATTTTGATGTGTCTTGGTGTGGTCCTCTTAGGGCCCAACTTGTTTGGAACTCTCTGTGCTTCCTGGACTTGTATGTCTATTTTCTTCACCAAATTAGGGGAGTTTTCTTTCATTATATTTTCAAGTAAGTTTTCATTTTTTTGCTCTTCTTTTTCTCTTTCTGGCATCCCCATGATTCTGATGTTGGCACATTTGGAGATGTCCCAGAGTCTTCTTATTTGCTCCCCATTTTTTTGAATCCTTGTTTCTTCACTCTGTACTTGTTGACTATTTATTTCTTCCTTATGTTACTAATCATTTATTTAAAACCCAGCTTTCTTTTCCTTCCCTGTTGGTCCCTGTAGGGGACCAGTTTGTCTTGTCCTGGCAAATGTAATTCAGCTCTGTATGGAAAACCTACAGATGCGAGGTGGTGGGCAGGAGCCAGATCTTCAAACCAATTTTTCCCATGGGAATCAGGCCTAGAATATACTTACAAACTGTTATGGCTTGCTCTTGCTAAAATTCCCTCACCCCGGTCTAAAGCAACAAATGTATATTGTTTATCCTCAAGGTAATTTCCAAAGCCTGTGTGAGCTCTCCCAAGGACAGAGCTAATCAGCTCATTGCCATCCCCTCTGCATGCTATTTTAATTTCCTTGATTGTACCTAAAATGTAGACAATAATGTCCTATGTGATAAATAATAAATCTTTCTTTGATGTAAGATCCAAGGAAAACAATAAAAGCCTGCCTAGGCAAGGGTCAGGATGCTTCCCTCTTGAGGGAGTGGCCGAGGCACCATAGGCACTCTCCCCTTCAGAGAGTAGTCGTGCCTGTTCCCTTTTTCCACACAGGGTTGTTGTTGCCTGTGCATTGATACTTGTCATCAACCACAACAGGCAGACTCTGCTGGACAGGGTCTGCAACAGGTTCCCTGTGGACTTTTCTTTATTTCACTTAGTGTAGCCTTCATTTCTTCCCTTACGCATTCCCCATGTCAAGGGGATCTCTAGCATCCTAGTCACTAGAGTTTTGAACTCTGTAACTGATAGAGTGGCTATCTCCACTTTGCTTGGTTCTTTTTTCTGGAGTTTTGACCTGTTCTTTCATTTGGGCCATATTTCTATGTCTCCTCAATTTGGCAGCCTCCCTGTGTTTGTTTCTGTGTATTAAGTAGAGGTGCTTTGACTTTCTGTCTCCTTGTACCTGTCACATTGTAAGGGGGGAAGCCTTAAATATTCACCGTGGTGGAACAATCCATGTTGCTGCTTTGTGGTACTGTATGTGGGAGAAGGAACAATGACACTGGCTTATCTCTCACCCCATTTCCAGTCACTACCCCCACTTCTTATATGTGATTGGTGCTCCTCTGGCAGCTTCCCTGGTGCTGAATGCCAGAGTAGGTAAGTTTGCATACATTCTAGGGCCCTGTGTATTCTTTAAATGGATTTTCCCAAGAGCCTGGCAGTGTCTTCCATTGCCCCTACCCCCACTGATTTTTTACAGCCAGAAGTTATGAGGCTGTATTTTCTCAGTACGTAATCCTGGAACTCTAAGCTGCATGGTCTAGCCTAGGTCTGGGATGACTCACCCCCCAGGTGTCCTTCCCAGGTTTTATCTACCATGCGTGAATGCAGGACTTACCATTCCACAGGCTACCATCACCACTGCCTCTCCCCTGCTGCTTTGCTGCTGCCACACCAGGTCCCTTCTGTCCTGGCTCCCTATCTCCACCCGTCCTATTCATCAGGATGAATATTTCTCTTTTAAATCCTTGGTTGTCAGACTTTCATACAGTTCAATTTTCTGGCACTTCTGATTGTATTTTGTTTTGAGGTTAGTTGTGCTATTTCTTATGGATGTGTGAGGTTATGAAGCATGTCCACCTATGCCTCCATCTTGGCTGGGAAAGTCTGAATGTTTCTTATGTTGACATGTTTTTCACAAATCTAATACAAATAATCCAAAAATATATATAGAACTTCCAAAGACCCTAAATAGCCACAGCAATCTTGAGAAAAAAGAACAAAGTTGGAAGTTTCAAGGGAACTTATATCAGACTATACTGTGACTGAGCAGTCTAGTGGGTTCTGGTCATGCATGGCACCTTGATGCATGACCAGACAATTAGTGTTGGAGGAAACAGGTTTTTATTTACATGGGTAAAACCTTGGGGGAAATGGATGTACTCCAGCTTGGAGCCCCAGTCTCCCATGAGACCCAGCATTTCCCTTGCTCCCCACTGGGCTATAAGACAAAAACAAGCCCAAGAGTTACCCCCACACTTAGCTTAAGCTAGCTGCACAAGCAGTTCTCTATTCCCTCTGGAAGGTATACTCATGGGTCTCAAAGTCACCATCCTCTCACAACAACTCTCTCTTTCAAGTATTGGGATAGGTTGTCCTCCATAAAATCATCCAGGAAAACATGTGCCATGTTGTACTGAATCACAGTGAAATCTGGGAGGGCAAAAGTCTCAGGAGAATAGTCTTTCCATATACCCCAAGTCCCTCATCTCAGCTCCTCCTGCCTTATGCTACAATTACCAGTTTCCTGTATCTTCTACCTTCTCTCAGCTGCCATCTTTAGTCAGGGCAAGAGTTCCTGTGACACAAGGGCTTCCAGGGAAGGCACTCACCTCCCCTGGCTATGTCATGAGTCTGGATACACTCTGAAAGTCACATACACTTTCTGTTTGGGTGGTAGCACAGCTATTAGCTTGCCTTTTTGTTATGCAAAGTATCTTAAGCCTTATCATCCACTTCCTCCATCCCCCAGTTGACGTTTGTGGGGAGTTTTCTCCTATTTTCTGGTGACCCCTGCCTTGCACCCTGTTACAATACTACAAGCATCTAGTAATCAAAATAGCATGATACTGGCATAAAAACAGACACATAGATCAATGGAACAGAATACAGAGCATAGAAACTACCATCTTATTTGCAATTCCCTTCTTGCCCAGCAAATGCACCTCTTGTGGGTTTTCACTCCTCCTTCAGACATAGTTACTCAACACATCTCCCTCTTCCTATTGAGGTTTTTTTAACCTTCTCTAAATAATTCCAGAATCAACCTCTCCCTCTCTCTCCTTCTCTCTGCCCCCTCCCACTTCTCTGCCTCACTCTCTTTAACATAATCATATTTGGTCCCTGCAAAACATAATTAACGTACTGATAAACTTTGGACATTTAAGCTGTTTTACTACAGCAAATATTTGCTCTTTGTAACAGTAACTAGCCAGCCACAATGTCTGGCTTTTCTCTCTCTCATGGTGTCCATCAGTTGGACACGATGGCACCAGTATCTCAGCTCTACAGTACACAGATCAAGCTTTACAAAGATCAAGTGACCTTTCAAAGTTCAATTCTGCTTGCTCTGTAACTTTGGAATTTAGGTTTATTAGTATTGGCCTGAACTGAACAGAATTTTTAAAAAGCCCTGACCTAGTCACCAGTTGCAATTTACCTACTAAAGCTTTAAGAAGTCACCAGCCCATTTTGAAATAGTATGGCTTTCTGTTACATTTGTCTAAATTAGAACAACTTTAAATTTTAATATTTGATTAATACTATATTTTAAAATTTAGAACTCAGTTATAAAATGTAGACAGTTGAAGAGGGAAAATAGCATCACCTTGGGAAGAAGTATTGCTGAAATGTTCATTTATAATCTTTTAATTTTTAGTATTATGCACATTTTCATTTGTTTACATGTAAATATATGCACATGTACATGTATATGGTTTACACATGTGTTTTTACTTACTACTGTATGTCAAATACGAATTTATGTAGATAAGCATGCATCTACATCATTATTTTTGTGTTCATAATACAGTCTTTTGAAAGGATGTTCTAAAATGTATTAATTGGTGGTCGCTGAAGCTTTTTTTACATTTTAAGTATTAAAAAATATATTGCTATGAACACTGTTGTATAAACATCTTTGAATACTTGACTAATTACTTTCTTATTCTAAGTCTTATAAATACTTGTCAACAGGTATGCACATTAAGAATTTAGGTCCACCCTGTTGAATCTTCCTTCAGTAGCCCTGTGCCAATTGATACTACTCCTGCAATGAAAAAGCTTCTCCACCTCACTACCACTGGGCATCTTATTTCCTTTATTTTGGCCAATGTAAAGAGGTACAATTCACAAAGCTATGCTATTATTATTCCAAATTATATTTATTCTATTATTAACAGGGTTACACTTCTTTACAAATGTTATGACCCATTGTTATTTCCTTATAAACTGTTCAGCCCTGGCTGGTGTGGCTCAGTGGATTGAGTGCCAGTCTTTGAACCAAAATGTTGCTGGTTATATTCACAGTCAGGGCACATGCCTGGGTTGTGGGCCAGGTCTCCAGTTGGCGGTGTTCAACAGGCAACCAATCAATGTATCTCTTGCACATTGATGTTTCTCTCCCTCTCTTTCTCTTGCTCTTCCCCTCTCTTGAAAAATAAATAAGTAAAATATTTTAAAAAATTGTCCATTCATGACCCAAGCACATGTTCTTATTGGTTAATAAGAGTCCTTGTATCTTAAGGACCTTAATCAACTTTTGTTAGATCCAATTTAAAAAAGGATATAATAAGTATTTTTTTTCAAATGTGTTATCACTTGACTTAGAATGATTTAAGTTTTTCTGTAATCAACTGAGCTCAGTTAGCCATTGACAGGGCATTATGTAATTCAGCAAAGTCAGAGAAGCAAATGGATGATTGATCTTAGAGTAATGATTTTCAGCCAGTGTGCTGAAAGAATTTTAAAACATGCAATTCCTGACTATTTAGTCAGGGGCACTGAGCTTTTTTTCCCTTCGATTGTTAAATAAAAAAAAACAACAACAGCCAACCCAGCAATAGCCATCTGGTGTGAATGAATCAAAATTATGCCTATTTTTTTGTCAGAGAGGCAAAAAATATATTTTGAAGTGTGCAGAAGAATTTTAGTAATTAGTTTATGCATGCCACAATATTAAAAAGTTGAAATATGCTGTCTTAGAGGCAAGGGAAGTAGGGTATTTTAGGGGGGGAAACAGAAATATTAGCAAATGTCCACTCTATAGCTTTTATCTTGTAAATGAGGAGCTATGAACTCAAGGTTGTAAGGTTTAAACCTTAGATCTCAGATTATATAGTTTGCTGTTGCCAGAGCCAGGACTTATGACCCTTGTGTTATCTTCCTGCCACCAGCCAGCTGTTCTGAAATTTGGCTGCACATCCAAAACACCTGAGAAGCATGTAAAACAGCCCCTGGGAGGCAGCACATGAGCCACAATTTGTCTTATGTGTCAGGGGGAAAGAACTGTAACCCATTTCCCTAAATAAACTCCGGTTTTCTCCTAGCTGTCCTTCTTAGGGAGCTCAAAAAGAGTGGGCTGTGGTATTTGCCACAAAGACAAGGATGTAAGAAGACACTAATTGTCTACCCTGTGTCAAGTCAACTTCCCCGTGTGTTTCTCAACGTGATGTTAAGAGATGGCTCCAAAGAAGAATAAAAAGACTTCCTCAACCCCCTGAGTCAGTTGAAGGTGGTCCTTCATGCACCTATCAACACATCTCAACATCACTACTATCCTATTGGTCTAAGAAATCCGCTGCAGCTCAGCTCGTTGAAAAGGCAGTGCATAGGTTACATCAATTAAGGAGAATCTCAGTTGCATTAGAGAGTTCAGGATGAAAGTGAGGCTGCCAGTAGGAATGCACAGCTGTTAAAGGCCAGGTTAATCGTTAAGGTTGGCAAATGACCTCACACATAAAAAACTCTAGCTAACTGTTTTAGTTAAATTTCTCTTTATCTCTGAGTCTTCATATTTTAGTGAATTTGGTATTTTTTTATCCTCATCTGAGCATTCTTTTAATTACTTTTAGAAAGGGAAGGAGAAAGAGAAACATCAATGCAGGAGAGAGGCATTGATTGGTTGCCTTCCACATGTGACCAGACTGGGGATCGAACCTGCAACTTAGGTGTGTGCCCTAACTGGGAATTGACCCCTCGATCTTTGGGTTGTGGGATGACACTTCTGCCATCTGAGCTACACCAGCCATGGTGAAGTTGGTAAACTTTTATATTCCAATAAAACAATGGAACAATTAGAAATGTTTTAAGCCTCATGTGATTAGGGTCCTACTGTTTAAATCTCAGCAGAAATTGTCTGGTGCAAAATTATTTCCTGCATGATATGAATGTTTAATTCAAAATATGAACACCTGTTCCAGTTAACAAAAAAATTAATATGGCAGGAATTAAACTTCTGAAGCATAAAACATACAAAAATCACAATCTTAATATTTAGAAAAAATTATTTTTATCATATCTCAAAAATTGTCCTCATCATATCTCAGTTATTTATTTAGTCTAGTTCAAGGCCCAATATAAGAAAATTAAGGTCACCTGTCACAAACTGGCATTCTAACTCTCTAGAATCCCGAGAATGCCTTTCTGAGTTTTAATGATAAGCGTAACTAAAAAATTTAAAAAGTAAGTTTTAATACTCTGCCTCCTTTCACTTGCATTTCCAAAAGTTCTCTTTACTAGTGCTCTGCAACATCAAAGCTCCAAACAACCAGAGCGACACCTCTTGAGATGCCAAAAGCACCCCATTCCATGTAACACTGAAACTATGTGGAAATTAACTCTCCGAAGCCATCATAACCCATCTTCCAACAATCATTTTGTATCACAGCTCTGCATATGGTTTACCAATCCCATTCACAATGTATTTTTAGACCTGCACCCTAAGAGAATTAAGTTTTCACAAATGCTGAATTCTGATTTAAATTAAGGGTACCACCTAGGGAAATCCCAGTTTTGATCATGCAGGAAACTACAACACTCAAACTCTCTTCCCCATTGTCATTTGGAGCCTTCTAACTTTTATCCAATTTGCTCTATCACCCAACATTTTTTTCTAAATGTGCTCTTACTTCCATACAACCAAAACCCCAGCTCATTCCCCTGCTGCCTTTTTAAAAACTTTTATAATTGCATTTAGCTGTGCAATTATATGTAAGACCACAACACTCCCTTGGGGTTCAGTGCTATGGCTGATCATCAGCTGCATGTTTGCCATGTTTAGTTCACCTTAAAGAACACTGAGGTCTGCAAGCAGATTAATCCAATTCTCTGGCATGGAGTACTTTAGTGAGTTGGCATACAGTATGGTCTGCAGGAGGAGAGAGTGATGAAAACACATTTTCCGTGGAGCAAGAACACACGTGGAAAATGTATCTTGAGAAGAGATTACTTTGGTCACAAGGGGCATCTTTAGGTCAAATATTTCAGATATTACTGAAATCTCTCTTCATGGCAGCTGGTTAAAAATAACATTTAAAGTTTTTGCTCTTCTTTGCTTCCTAGTTAGCAAATGTTTCATCTAATTGTTGAAAAAGACCTGATAAATGTTATGTATCCAAGTGACCAAAGATACTACTAGCCACTTCTGCCACAGCTGCAGACAATCCTCAGATTATTTTAAAAAACTATCATTTTATGGGTAATAAACAGTGGTGGGAGGAGACTTGACTTGGGGTGGTGAACTCATAATACAGTATACAGGTGATGTGTTGTGGAATTTTGCACCTGAAACCTGTATAATTTTGTTAACCAGTCACCCCAATCAATTAATAAAAAGGAATAAAAGAAAAAGTATCATGTGCTCATTCTAAGATTATTATAACAGTAAACAATTAAATTCTGTATAAAAACAGTTGTACAATGGTACAGCAGCTAGTTAAATAAGGTCCATCCACTAGATGGAGTAGTGTGCAACCATTAAAATGATCATAGCAGAAAATTCTACAGCACAAAAAATGTTTATGATAGAAAATCAAATAAAAGTGCAGAATAGCAAGTAATAGGCAATCTCTTAATGTCAACTCTAAAACAAATATGTAAAATACCACCAGAGAAGAAAGAAATTGTGACTGATATTTTTATTTAACTTCCAAACTTTTCAAAATATTTTAAAATATTTTGAAATTTTTTCTTGATACTCGGTCTTTTTCTTTAAGCAATAGATACCTGAGCAGTTTCTAAAGTGTTTTTACATAGCTACTCTCCATAGATACTCTGCGCCAGCCAACTCCCTTCATTCTCAGATGAGACCTGGTTCTAGATGAATGATCCCTAAGTCTGTTCTATAACTAGAAATTTCAGGGAAGTACAAATTCACCAACTATGCCCAAAATTCCCCTGGTGAAAAGGAGAAAACTCAAAGATGTCTTATGTTTCAAAAGGCTGCGTTTTGAATATATTTTGTTAATAGATTTTACTCTGAAGTCATGCACATAATTTACATAATTTAAATATAAAAATAAATCTGTAAATTTTAAAAGTAAAAGGAAATACATATATTTACTTAAATATCCAATTGATAAAATTACTATAGAGAGAAAAACTACTACAAAGGACCGTAAATCACAATGTTTTTCCCTGAGGACAAAATGAAATGTGAAAACAATACATCATAAACTGTTTTGGGATAATCATATGGCTGGTGGTAGTTTTTTAGTGTGTATTTAATATGAAGTGTGGATTAAAGCAAATGAGTAATCACACTTTTATTGCTAAGAACCAAGATTTTCAGCATGGGAGTAAGAAAATAAAGGACTGGTAAGGATACATTAAAATTCTATAACCCTGAATTTGAATTGGAGTCAACAGTAGAAATTCATAATGTATTTTACTTCATTTTTTAATTGCCTTTGCTTTGTCAATTAAAAGACATAGAAATAACGACCAACTCAATAGAGATATACATTTTTAATTCCTAGATTTTATTTTCTAGAAAAACTGTATTTCCTACTGAAAGGAACCAGAGCTGTTAGGAGAGCTGGCAAATCCAAGTCTACAGCAGGAAATGCATAAGATGATCACGGAATATCTTATATGTCAGAAAGAAAGCTCCCAAAATCATTCAAGTGTCTTCTGAATTAACTCTTACCGCCCAAAGATGGAAAAACCTGAGCTTTGTTATGATTAACAAGTATAATTTGGAACAAATTAACTGTTTCTGAATACATTAGTTCATAATAATACTTTTAAAACAAAACATTAATTATCTTTGGAGTTAAAGATATAAACTCATGACTTTGAAAGCTGGTAAAAAAAAGCATCAAGCATTTATGCTGTTGTATCTTAGGGTAACTAAATAGTTGATAAGGGGGGGTTCTTTATAAAGCCCCCCCAGATTAAATGAAAAAGGAATGTAGAATTACATTATTGACATTTTAAGTAATGGTTACCACTGACTGATATTATTACACAATGAAAGACAAAACAGTATAATGTACCTCCTTGCACAAACTTACCCAACCCTGCCTGTGAAGGAATCTTGTCTAAAAAGACATCTCTAAATCTTATCCAGCCTCCAGATCTAACCAACTATTGTGAGAAAATACTCTTGCCAGAAGAGCCTGTTAGAGACAGCCCAAAGACACAGTAAACAAAATCTACATGGTGGGAAACTATAGGACACACACACCCTGTCCTCAACAATACCACAACAACAAAAATATAATTGCAAAGAAATGAATAGATCAAGAAAAACTTTAAAGATGAACTAGAAACTACAATATGACCCTTATTTGAATCCCAACTCAAACAAACAAATTAAATGTAATGGTGAACAAAAATTAGATATTTAAAAACATTACAGGATTATTGTTAATTCTTTTTAAGGTGCTATAATGGCATGGGACTATTTTTTTCCAAAAGGAGTCCTTACCTCTTGGAACTCACGTTTAATTATTTGTAAATAAAATTATATTTCTTTAAAATTTGCTTTAAACCATAACAGGGGCAGAGGGAATAAGTGGGAGTATGGATGAAACAAGATGGGCATAAATTGATAACTGTTAAAGATGGGTAATGGGAGTTCATCGTACCATTGTTATGCTACTCTAGTTTTGTTATGCTAGAGACTTTCTTTCATTAAAGAGTTAAACTAGTCTGATGTTTATGAATTGAGACAACTTTCAAAATGAACATCAACAAGGCATATGCTATATTTACTCATCACCATATGTATAGGAAAGCACCATATAGTACCTAATATTTGTGGGTGTCTATAAATGTCTATTTTAAGTTAAAACACTTTGAGATAAGATTCTTATTTAAGTTTTCAAAAGAAGTAATCACTAAATAGCAGATGGGGCCTGGAATCAGACAATTCTGAATCAAGACATCCTACTCCCACAGATTAATATTCACAAGATAAACCAGGAGCAATTCTCAAACTAAACCATATTATGCCACTAGTATACACAATAAAATTCAATTATTTCCTATGTCCCATAGGATGAAATTTAAGCAACACTTCATATTTACTATGGCCTTCTGATTATTCCCTGAACACATCAAGCTCTCCAGTGGTCTCAGAATTTTGACCCATCAGGCCTTCCACAGAAAGCCTACCCATATTTTTCCATTTAGTGAATGTTTACTCATCTATAATAACTTAAAATGATCTTTTCTAGGTAAGAGTTATTTAATCCAAAAATACAGCTAGCCATTCCCTCTTCAATGTTCCCATTGAATAGACATATCCACAGAATAAATGTTCACAGAATATAACTATCCACAGTGTAATAATAATTATCATTATAGAATACTTATCAAGTACCAGTCATTGGTTTAAAGTGCTTTATCTATATTAAACTAGTTGACCCATCTCAACAATTCTGAGTCATCCCTATTTGAGAGATAAGGAAACTGAGGCTGTTCCTTGATGGATGGAATTAGTTTTGTGTTTGTATTTTAAATACTGAACAGTGGAAGGCACATAGTATTTGCTCAGTAACTATTTGTTAACTGGATTATTTTGGAAGTTTTTATTACTAGTTTGAATAATTTAGTTTAAAGCAAAACTATTTCTCAATTTTTTAAAATAAATTTGGATTGCATTAACTCTGGTGATTTAGAGTTGAAATAGATTTATTATACTTTAACTTTTCTCAAAAGAAAACAGAAGTAATTATTTGTGCTTTGGAGTCTTTATTGGAAATACTTACTTGGTTATTTTTGCTATATTGAGGCTTTATATACAAGATGAACAAAATTGCTGTCATTTTTTTGGTTGAATAAGGTCACAAAGGTGTTTGACCAGCCTTGGTGTTTCTCAAAATTTCATTAGAAAATCACTTTTATAAAAACACCTCAAATTGCAAGGAACCAGGAATGCGTGTTGGCTGACCTCAGAATACAATTTAAACAAATAATGTGTTTTCTAGTTCATCCATTTTATTTTTATTTTATTTTTTAAGTGGCCCTGCTGCCAATTACATTATTTTGTAGAATGTTTTAATTTGCATAAATTTGGTGTTTCTATAAGTACATTTCACAAGAGATTTTTCTATTTATGATAGTGTGAGTATAATTATGTCTTTCCTTTTATCGCAGATATATGATGCACATTATTTCTACAGTGCTTTTTTAAATATTCAGTGCATTTTTTCTGTGTTGCTTTAAATGTTGGAATGTCATCAGCCCAGGTCAGTCAAATTCTCCTTTACTGTGAGAGGTACAAGTTAATGACAGGGGTTTTGACTCCTACCTCCTATATAATGCCTCCATTTCATTTTAGCTTTATATTATAAATGCCTTTCTTTAAACCATGCCACTCTCCTCAGTCTAACCTTTTATCATCCTGTCACCACAAAGCTGTCAGCAATTCTTGTACTACATATCTGTGCCTAATTTGTTTTATGTAGCAGAACTTAAAATCTATCTGGTTGAGACAAAAATAAAAGTTGATTCACACATGCCCAGACAAGCAAATTCTGGTGCCCAAACCTTTCTGTTCCTGTCATTTGATTCTTGCTTTCTTTTCCAATAGTGCTCTTAAATACCCACTCACTTTGGTAGCAAAGATGGCAACTGAAAACTATGGACATTTCTCTTTAGAGCTTAAATCCCTAAAGGAAAAAAAATCTTTTTATCCCAATACATACGCCTGGAAAATTATACCACCTGAATCAATTACTGTGATCTGGAAAACTAATTTTGCAGATTGCCCAGACCCAGGTCACATACCCAACCCTAGAGTAGATAGAAAGATGTCAGTACTACCTGAAAGACACACACTGGTAGTGGGGGTGGGGTAGTTTTCCAAAGGGAAATAGAAGAGCTGCCGCTAAAAGGGAAACGTGTCTAAGCAAGAAAGAGTAAATGCAACCTACACAAGATATAATGGTCATTGAGAAAAAAATTAAGTAATGCAAAAGCAATATAGATTCAGGATATTTGGGAAACTTACAGTGAAGTTTTACCAGTCAATTAATTCCTTTTGAACCTCAGTTTCCTTCTCTGTAAAATGTGAAAGTATAATAATGCTTACTTTATCAAGTTCAAATGCACACACCACATTATCTGCCAAATGGTAGACACTTAGCAAAAGCTAGTTTTCTTCAGAACCAAGGACAGCTTCTTACACAGAAAATCATTCTCAACTACTCCTGTCTTCTCATCTGTACCTGTTAAAATCTTATTGATATTAGAATTCATTACACAGTTTAGCACTTAGTTGCACACAGACGGTACAGCCTTCATAAGATGGATTCACAAATGCCTTGTCTTATCAACTAATTTTCAAGCTTCCTAAAGGGTTGAAATCATTTCTTTGTGCCCTGCTCCTGCAACCCAGCCCAGGACTGGTCACTCACTCAGCACAGAGTACAAGAGATACCGTATCTCTGGACTGATGTGGCATCACATCACATTTTGAGAAAATTGAGTTACACTTATGGAAGAATACACAGGCAGAATATGGAATAAATACTGAAATATTTAACTGAGGGAAGCAAAGGCTATAAAATGAGAGAGTCTGTATGTATTTATTTCCTTACTTGGGGAATGAAGTAAAATTTAGTAGGTTGGGAAAGAGAGGTTTAGCTGAAACTATGAGGATGATGTGAATGTCTTTAGAAGAGCGCTTCTAAAATCCCTAACTTTGGGTTTTGTTATATGTAATAAGATTACTTGAATTTAGAAAATAGAATTTAATATGGATACTTAGATTATTGATTAATTAGAAGACAAAATAGATATAAAGAGGTTTGATTTTTGGAGACTGACCTAGATCTGAGGTCATCCATCACTTAGAATCTATGAATTTAGGTGAATTGTATAACCTTATTAGATCTTATGGAATTTGTAGTGAGATACCTGTATGGGAATGTGACTTAAATAAGACAGTGCAGGTAAAGGGTTTCTTCTTGCATGGCTGGGAAAGTAACAAATACCAACAAAGATAAGATTTATTAATATGTTATCTGGGGAATGTATAAGGAATAAATGGAATTAGGTATTTTTTTAAATATATATTTTATTGATTATGCCATTACAGTTGTCCCATTCCCCCCCTTCATTCCCCTCCACCCTGCACATCCCACCCCCACCATTCCCCCCTCTTTAGTTTATGTCCATGTGTCACAAGTTCTTTAGATTCTATATTTCCCATACTATTCTTGCCCTCCTCCCTGTCTATTTTCTGCCTATCGTCTATGCTACTTATTCTCTGTACCTTCTCCCCCCTTCTCCTCCTCCCACTCCCCTGTTGCTAATCCTCCATGTGATCTCCATTTCTATGGTTCTGCTCCTGACCTAGCTGTCCTCTTAGTTTTCTTTTGTTTTAGGTGTGGTTGTTAATAACTGTGAGTTTGCTGTCCTTTCACTGTTCATATTTTTATCTTCTTTTTCTTAGATAAGTCCCTTTAACATTTCATATAATAAGGGCTTGGTGATGATGAATTCCTGGAATTTAACCTTATCTGAGAAGCACTTTATCTGCCCTTCCATTCTAAATGAAAGCTTTGCTGGATAGATCAATCTTGGATGTAGGTCTTTGGATTTCATGACTTGGAATACCTCTTTCCAGCCCCTTCTTGCCTGTAAGGTTTCTTTTGAGAAATCAGCTGACAGTTTGATAGGTTTAATTTAGTAACATTCAACACCTAAGCATCGCAGCTGTCTCCTTCCCCTTGAGAAAAATGAACACTGCAGAAAATGAGCATTTGCCTAATATTCAGCTGGGTGAGTCCAATGCTGATACTTGTTTCCTTTTCAATCCTACTTCCTTTGATTTCATTCTCAGTGGACTAAAAACTCAGGCAGTAGTTAGGAGCAACTTTGTCTGTTTTTCTTATATTTCAACAATGTTTCTTCTTCGTCTCCACATTTTGGCTCAGCTTTACTCTGGATCTTAATAGTGACTTAAAATTGAAAAAAGAGATTCAGTCACTGATACTCTCTTTGTAGAGACATTAGTTTATTATTTTACCAATTCCATCATATTTGAGGAACATCATGTAGTTACTGCCAAAAACAAAGCTCCTAAGATGGACATACAGACATAAAGAGATGAATGAGGGAAATATTCATAAGTTACTAAGATGCTGAATACTTTTGCAGCAGCAGTGGGTGGGAGGAGCAGAGACACAATCTAAAATTTTTGATTTGCTTATTAATTGGCCTGGAGCTTTCCTCTAATACCTTCGGAGTATACTCTTTAAAATAGACATAAAAGCAAATATGTATTGTAGTATAAATGGCTTTGCTCCATCAGTCGAAAAAGAAATTTCCAGATATTTGGGGGGTCAAAGGTGGCATCACAGGTAGGATTTTTATAATACCCTATAATATTTTTCACCCTGAATTGTTTAACCTCAATTAAACCATCGTAATGTCAATCTATTATAATCTGTTAAGTTCATTTTCTGACTAGAAAAATGATGATTTCATATAACACAGTAATTAACAGCCTATAAGCATCACCCTAATGGGCACTTCAACTCTCTTCTCTGCATCTGCCAACTCAGAGTTTTCGTTTTAGACAAACTGGTGCACTTATTATTCCCTGAAAATGACATACCCAAGCCTATTATTGCTCTTCTGCTTTTCTTGCCTGGAGTTTCTTTTTTATTTCTTATTGTAACTGAGTCTCAAGTGTTCCTGTAAGTTGGGTCCCTCAAACACCGGCCTCACCTCCTACACATCTTGAAGATAAATCTTGATCACTGTTGCACAACCCATTTTCTGTGTTTAAAAGTTGCTTTTCCTTCTACTGCACTGAAAAACATTTGAGGGAAGAGTTACATCTTCTATTGCGCATTTTTAAGTTTTTCTCATATAAATGTTTGTTGATTACTTGTCTGTTAGTATAACATGCTCTTCTGAGTATTGGGTAGGAACTAAAAAATTAACAAAACATCATTTATGTCATTGAAATGTTATAGTCTAATAGGTAAAGATGAGCAGATTAACCATTAAATTTAATAAAATATGATATTGCAGGAGTCCTTGAGCATACATTGAGATTTTTAGGACCTCTTTAATTAATTAGTGAAAAGACCTAATAGTGAGTAATTTTTATGAGGGTTTTGTTTTTGGCTAAAGCAGAAAAAGACAGCATAAAGCTGGTTCAAACAGAAAAAAGTTAAGTTACATGGCCATGAGTAGAAATAGCAAGAGGAATGAAATTGATGCTGATGTTGATGTGGTAATAAAGATGGTATTTATAGACATGGCCTACCAGATTCTTTAATCTGAGCCCCTATAAAGGGAGTGCAAGTAGAATCTAAAGAAAATGTACTGGCGAGACATTTGTTGGTCTGTTTGTTTGCTTATTTTAGCAAGTATTGCAAAAGATTTGGCAAGGATTGACAATATTATGGAACAAATTTGTTTTTAGCAGTCATAGACCTGATGTGATAAAGAGAAGCTAGTGCCAATTGTTCTTCCCCTCAGGAGTAACCTGACAAAAGCAATTATTTGAAAGATCAGTTTATTCAGGGTAGTAGGTTGCAGTGGGTAGAGACAAAGTAGAATTCTTATTTTCAATGGAAGACACAAAATTTTCAAATATTTTGATGTTTGGAAATTTCTTGAGAGCATTCTGATATTCATATTTTCACCTGGGTATTTGGAAATTATATATTTTTGGATTTCTTAAAACTCATTTGTCTTTGTATTAGAGTTTTCCATGCTTATTGTTAACTATACAAGTTATGTCCAAAAAATTCCAGCCATTGTTAATATAACAACAGTGGTTTGCATGACATCAGTATAACCTGGCAGCCAAGGAGAGTGGACTGGAATGTGCATGTGTGAATAATGACTTTACTGTACCAGTCAGTGGAGGCAGTAGACACTGTTGAGTGAGTGTGTGTACTGTGCTGTCATGGTATGCAAAATGACTGAATGAGTAGAGCAACAAATCTGCATCAAATTTTGCATTAAGTTTGAACATTCCTCCACGGAAACTATTTGGATGATTCAGAAGGCCACAGCCATGGGCAACTGGTGATTGGCAGCTTTATCATGACAATGACAATGCTCATGCATCATATCTCCTGCAGTGTTTTTTGGTAAAACATCAAATCACCCAGATGACTCAGCCCCACTACAAACCAGATTTGATGCCCTTCCACTTCTGGTGTTTCCCAAAACTAAAATCGCTTTTGAAAGGGAAGAGATTTCAGACCATCGCTGATGAGATGCAGGAGAATATGGTGGGGCAGCTGATGGTGACTGGGAGAGCTGTGTGAGATCCCTAAGTAACTACTTTGAAGGGAACTGAGGTGTCATTGCCTGATATATACTATTTCCTTTATCTTGTGTCCTCAATAAATGTCTCTGTTTTTCATGTTACATGGCTGGGTACCTTCTGGATAGACCTCATACTTTCATGTATATATTTTCAACCATTCATAAACTGTAAGATTTTACTATCTTCCATTTTTTCTTAAAAATTTCCTCGATATATATGTGCATAAATGAGTATTCTGCAATCTTTTCTATGTTTATTCATCATAGTCCACATTGGTTACACTTGTCATAAAAAGTCTTGCCTTATTCTTAACTACAAGGTCTGAATCTTAACTACAAGCCAGATTTATTGACAAGGAATAAAATCTTTGCCAATATTCCACAAGCTTCTTTCCTTTCCAGTGTGCTAATCCATTGCTTCCTTGTTTCATCTTCTTTCTATTCAGTATCAGTGATTCCTGACAATGCCAAACTTGAGCTAAGTCTGAATCTGTACTTTAGCTGTGATGTATAATTTGTGGCTTTAATAAAGACCAAAAAAACACCATAAAACCAAACAACCCCCAAATCCAGCCCTCTCTCTTGGTTTCATGTATACAGAGTTCATGTATACATGGTTCATGTATACAGGTTTGAATCTCAGGGTATTTAATTTAATATATACTTTATTTTATAAATATATTGATTATATCTCTTTGGTACTAAATTTACCTAATGCCACAAAAATTGAAACATTTTGTCTTTCATGTCCGCATGGAAACAATTTTATTGTCATTTCATTATGTTCTAATCTCCAGCAGAACTATTGTTAATTAAAAAATAATACTGCAAACATGCAATACTTTGGGTCAAACACTCCTACTCTATTGCTTTTAATTTGTTTGGTTGAAAAAAGACTATCTGGGGCACTGGGAGAATGCATGTTTAGACTCGAAGACACCTGAGTTAAAATTCTGACTTAGCTTTGTATGAACTGGTGGTTTTTCAGAATTTAGTTTCTATTATACTTTAATTTTCTCATCTGTAAAAAAAGAATCGGTAAATAGTCTATTGTTCTGGCAGGGTATTAATGAGAAAATTATATATAATATGCCTAAAGTGGCTAGTGGAAAATAAGTTATTGCACAACTTTCAATATTACTATTTTGAAAGATTGTATCTGTGTGATAGTACCACCATTTTCATCTTTTTAAAAGAAAGCCTTGCTGTTTTGAGCTTTGTGCTGCAACAAGGACTAAGAAAGAAACTGTTAGTTGACATTACTAGTTGAATATTTGTGGGTAACTGCTGTATGACAATTGCTATGTATTTCTTTTTTAAAAATTTACATTTGAAAAATTGGCAATACCTGTCAATCAATTTTAGTATGTTGTCAATTACATAGCAAGTATGGAACATTTGCTTCAAGGATATAAAAAGAGTAGTACAACTAATCTGTTGTACTACTCTTAATGTGGACAGTTTATTATTAGTGAAACTAATACTGGCAGTATCTTGCTGTCCATTCATGTCATCATTGGTCTTCCTTTCAAAAAATATTTGGTTCATGATAGAGACCTAGAGAAAGAAATAGTGTATATCCATTAGGCATTTAAACATGAAGTCAGTTCCCTTGTTCTCTGCATTATCTGACAAACAGAGCAATCCCAAACAGCTGTGGTGGCTGATATCTAAATGGCTTTAACCAGCTGGTTGACTGGCTTCACTACTGGTTCAAGTGGACACTGCTCAGGCTGACTTTATTCCTAGACTGAGACCTACGCTATGCTTCCACTGACAAGGGCACAGGAGGGCACTATACAGTCACTGATGTAATAATAACAATGAAAGGAAAGTTCTGTATATCATCTTTAATAGAATGGCTAACAAGCATTTATGTCAATATGCACTGAGTGCTTAGGCTAAGTGAGAACAAGTATGAAACTTGACACTCATCTTCATGTAGCATTCTGATCTCTTCTGGCTTTAAACAGGTACAGTGAATTGAGGGAGACTAAAAACGTTCAGTTTGAACCAGCCTGCATAGAAAGTAACATTCTGAATGATTCTATGCTGGGTCCTAAGTGCATTGCCACTGGTCTTTTTTATTTAAAAAATTTAAACACCTAGACATGACAAAAATAGAATTATAAATGTCTCATATCTTTTTCCTCAAATTTAATAGGCATTAACATTTTGCCATAATTTTAACATCTATTTTGAAGTAATTTTAACATATTATTATTCAATATGACCTCTAAATTCTAAATAATTCAGTGTATATTTTAAAAATTTTAGACAATTGTATAACTAACTAAATATCATTACTAACTTAAACAAAATTGATAATGATTTCTGAATAAGGCCTAATAGCCAGTACATATTTAAATGTTCTCAATTGTCTTTACGTCTTTTAAGCTGGAATTTTCAAATTAAGATACAATGTATGTATGTATGTATGTATTTGTTGTTAACAACAGAAATTTATTTTTTCACAATTCTGAAAGCTACGAGTTTAAAATCAGGTGTTGGTAGGTTTAGTTTCTTCTAGGGGTTCTGACTGAGAGACAACCAAGGTATAATTCAGAACCACACAGTACATTTAACTGTCACGTTTTTTCTCCTTTTCACTTTTTCTTTTGCAACATCAGCTTATTGCAGAGACCAGTCAATTGTGCTATAAAATATTGTACATTACAATGAATTTTTCTGATGTTAATTTGTGATATTGCTTAACTTCTATCTCTGTATTTTGTGCTTTGTGCAAAGGGAAAGTTGGATCTAGGGGTTTACTAAATTCAAGTTAATCACTTTGACAAAAACACTGCATAGGTCATGTTTGTGTCACCCAGTGTGATGCATTATGGCTTCTGGTTGTCCCATAGTCAGCGATGGACTGGGCTCCATTGAAGTTAACTTATTCTCTTGTGTCCAGCAAGTAATCTGTGGAGTTATATAAATACTCACTGCCCCACCTATTTCACCTTATTAGCTTTATCATTCAATAGATGGCCACTTCCTCAGTCAAAAAAATTTTTGGCTTACAAAAAATGTGTTTTAATAATCAGTCTTTTGTTTAATCATGATAATATTATATAACAAATGGCCCCTAAATGTTCAAGGCTTATATCAACGCCATTTATATCATGCTCCTAGATGTGTCTGAGATTCAGCTGGTGTAGACTGGGATCAGCTGAGCTGCAGTGTAATTCAGCCTTTGGGCGGAGTTCAATCTGTTCAAGGTTTCTTTCTTCATGGCATGAGCTAAGGAGAAACTGTTACTGAGTATGGTCTTTTCCTGGCCGAATGTAGTAAATCCAAACAAGAGGACAGAACTTTCCCAAGCCTCTTCAAGGCTCAACTCAGGTTTGGCACAATGTCTCTTTGGCCCATATTCCACTGAGTAAAACAAATCGCCTTGCCAAAAACCATCAGGGAAGAGGGATACACACTCTGTAACTTTCAAGGGAGATACTACAAAGTTACAATTAATGTTTAATTCTTCCACAATAAGGAATAAAGACTTGCAAACAAGGACCCAAACTACCCAAACTGATTTATAATTATTTATCTGCTATCTTTCTTACATTATGAATAAACTATCCATATAAAATAATTTTCTTCCATTTATAATGAGATACTATATACTATTTCAAACACATTTGAGTCGTTTTCTCTTCTACTCTCTGTCAAACAATGAGTACCAATGTAATGTCCCACTTCTATTTCTGGTGCCCTAGCACAATTCTTAGAATATAAAAGATAATTCAGGATGAATTATATTTCAGAATAATCCTTGAATTTTGCAGATATTTATCCAGTGAAATATGTGGCATGTTTTTCTGCTTCTCTGCCTACAAATATAATTAACTTTGTTTCCCAGATGGAAAGAATAGACATTGAGGGGGTAAGAATCATGACATACTCAAGGTTAAACATTAAAAAAGACGAGAGTAGGGAATAGGATCCAGTGCTTTTGGTTCCTTCTCTGTACATCCAACAATATGTTCAGTGCTATCATTTTCTGTAAAGGCATTGTTTACATACATAGAGCAATTGCTACTGAATGTTTTGACTATTAGTGACAAATTGAGGACTGTGCTAAATACTAGATCTTTAAAGCCCTGAGAGGAGAGAGAGAGGGAGAGAGAGAGAGAGAGAGAGAGAACAAACTGTTCACTCTGTCTTAAAGCGAGGGGGAAAGAAACAAAGAAAATAAAGCAAGAGATCAGGGAGGCTAAAAGAAACTATAATTATAATCAATATTAGAGATAGCCATACTACTCTACATGGACAGAATTAGTTAAACTGTGTTCATAGTAATTTTTAGTAATTTAGAAAGTACATGGAATAAGAAAAGAACACTGAGATATAAAAATACAAATTTTATGATTGAAAGCAGGTTTACTCTTTATTTGGAAATAAAACCAGCTTGCAAAAATAAAGGCAAAATATCAGATGTAGAAAAAAAGATTTGCACACCAAATAGATTATTTGAAATCATAACCATTCCATTACAGGCATTCGACTAACTATATCCCTAGATTTCAGTAACAAATTACATTTTCATGGCTATAGAATCTGCTTTGTAAATGTGTGCTTATTTTGTTAGCTTGCCTTAAATCGAAGTATTTGTTGGTGTGTGGCGGGGGTTTCTTTGAATACTCCCTTTGTTTCAGACTATCAAGTCTGTCAGTCTGCAGGCTTATTGGACAGACAAATGATTAATTTGAGTTGATGGCTGGGCAATAATTTATGCACAATTAATAGAAAAGCTTTTATCATCATCATGGAATTTCATGGACTACTTATACACCCTAGTGGGAAAAAATGGTCAAGGCACTTTTTTTTTTCTGAAGAGAAAAGTCAAGCAAACAACAAACAGATACATAACACTCGAGCACTGTAATATTAGAACTCCCCAGGGGGCCTGAAATTGTGTAAGCAAAACAATATTATAAAATCTGACATCGAAAGCCACTTAAACCACACTACTTAGACGAATAATAAAAATCAAGCATCTATTGAATTGCAAGGCCTTTACACAGACAATTAAAGGTTAATTAGATGTATGACTACCAGTTCCTCCTGCCCCGGGGATTTATTGCTCAGATTCATAGGGGAGCTGACATCTGACGTAAATACTCTAGAGGTTAATTTCTATGAAAAAGAATTCTTTGCTAGAAAGACCAAGATTTAGGAAGTGGCGCATCAGGCTTGGGGACGGGTGGTTGGGTGGAGGCAATGGCAATAATGAATAATAACAATGAAACACTTTGAGGTTCTTTGCACATTTGGTCAGTACTTAACCTGATCTGGATTTAAATTTGTTTTTACCCTAGATACATAGGTAGGATTTTAAAAGACACAGAAAGCTCCGATGATGAGAGTGGCTGAGGCAGTCGGTGGAGCACAAAGGAACCCTGCGCAGCACTGGAGAGGCAAAGGCTGGGCACTGGGTTCTAACCCCAACTCTGCCCCTCGCAGGCTGTATGCTGACAATTTAAGAGAGCTCTTCAGTCCTCAGTTTCTCCTTCTGAAAAAGGGGTAATCCATACTCTGGTTTCTCTTCAGCTCGTATAAACCTTTCGCCTTCTTAAAAGAAGGGATCTAGTCAGGGTTATTTTGATCTTTATGCCTCCTCCATTAATTTAATGTCCATTACCTAATAATGTTTTCCTTCAGTATTTTCATTGTTATGTAAAATTGCTAATACATGTATGCAGAATGGATTGGATGTTAAAAAATAAAATGTCAAAGCCTTTAACATTTATTCCACCATTCATTAAATTCAATATTATTATCTGGGAGCTGAACAAGTGCCAGGAACTGTGCTAGGTGCTGGAGATTTGGAGGTAAATGCCAAAATTCCTGACATTCGCCCCAGGTGGTGAGTGAGGAATCACGGTCTATGAATACACCCCGATCCAAAGTCCAAGTGGGAAGCTAACAGAGGCAGGGCCAGAGATGTAGCGGAAGAAGATGAGGGAGGAGTTGTATAGGATTCAGATTTGGGTTTGAGGTTGACAGTTAAATGAAGTTTAAAAAGGACATGTGTGGAGTGTACAGTAGTAAACAGAGTTGGTTTGTACTGCAGCACAGGGGAGGACATTTGAAAAGATCAGTTAGAAAGTTGACATGAGCTGCATTTAACAGATGAGAAAACCCTCAGGCTACTGGTAGACCAATAGACCTGGGGTTCTACCCAGTTCTTCTGTTGCCAGAGCCTCAGCACATTTACATACAGTGTGATGTCATGAAAGTGTCTACACAGAAGATGAGCTTCATCAATGTTGGGTGATTTATTAATGAATAAGAAATTAGCAGAGGATTGGAAAAATTTATATATCTCACAATAAAAAAATTAAGTGAAGTACTTAAGGACACGACCATAAAAAAGTTGTTTTTAAAATGTATTCAATGGCATGAATAAATGTTTTCTTGTAATGTAATTTAAACAAAAATCATAATATAAAACTGCTGTAATATAACTATTTTCTCTGTGTGTATATGAATATATATGAGATTAAAGAAAAACATAAAACATTAATAGAAGTCTTATCTGTCTTGTGGGGCCATAGGTTGTTCACCTTTGTGCATTTCTACATTTTCTATATTTTTATATTTATTATTTACAGAATGGGAGAATGAACACTACAAAGGAAAACACACAGGGAGACGTGACAGTGACTGAAGCATGGACAATATTCTCAACCAATTTCATTCCCTGTCTGCATGTAAAATCAGGTTGTCACCATTCTCTTTTTATAGCAAAAAAGAAAAAATTTAAATCCTGAATGAGTAGATAATTAAAACTTGTGCATGCCTATCAAAGCAAGGGCACTCCAGTTTCCATTTCTGCTTGGTGCTTGAACCTCATAGTGCCTACAGGTTTTCTTTCAAAACATTTAATAGGAAATGAGAGGCCATCCTTCCCTGTTAAGTACAGTATAGGCAGCAGGTGCTGGGACAGCCTTCATAATTATACCTGAGGCTGCACTAGGAGTGCAATTGTGTGGTAGGGAAATTGTACCTGATGATGATTGCTGAGTGCCGAAGGTCAGAAAATAAAAGCTGCTCTGCTAAAAGTTAGCCTGTGTGTGCGGGAGTGGAGTGGCTGGAGGAGCTGTGCATTAAGCAGTGGAGAGTAAGGTAAAGTCCAGATGCAGACTGAGCTACTGGGCAGGAGAACTGCAGGCCAGAAAGCACAGATCGTGTTCTAGAAACTATGCTGACTCTCTGCTGCTGAGAGCACAGAAGCCAGCTGAGAAAAGCCCTTTGCTTGTGTGTCTGTTCATTGGTTGGCTGATTTAACATGGATGAGGGAATTGCTCTCAGCATGCTTCCTTGATTGCTAGCCTCTTGGGTTGTGTCTGGCTTTGTCTTGCATTACCTGGACACAGGTCTTAACCCCTGGCACAGCAGTTCTTTCCAAAACTGAACCTGGTCTTTAAAGTAAGCTACTCCAATTGTAAAGCACCTCTGATTTTATCTGTACCAAGAAGAGCAGAACTGTCTTCTCTCCCAATACGTGCTTGAATGTTGCATATTTATTTCATAGTTTCAAAGCTCTTTTCTGTCTACCTTTTTGCATGTCAGCCTTGGTTTTCCATCAGATCCCCTTTGAAACATGGTCACATTTCAGATCCCTGGTCAATTAGCTATGGAAGGTCCAATGCAGCCAGTTTGAGGTGCACCTTGAGGATGAATAATTTTAAGATGTTTTTAAAAATTATTGTGATGCCCAACCAGGGTTTATCACCCTCCTCTACAATAGTAATAAGGAAGGCAGAGAGAGGCCACAGCCAAAATATACAGCCACCGTTAATAGGTGCCATAGGGACAATGTGGGATAACAAAGAGCACTCCTCCTCTCTGTCGGGGCCTCAGTTTTATCATCTATGAAATGGTGATACTGTTGCCTACCTTGCAGTATAGTTTATGGGAAATATTTAGGACACCAAGTAGCAAAAAGTAGCTACTAAACTGAAATGAGCACTGTCTTCTAGAATATGTCAAGTATATTTAAGATTGCTAACATGTAGCTCTGATCTTTTTTGTGCCTGAGGGGTGAGGGCGTGCCTCAAACCCATTTGGAATTAATGGGTGTGGTTTTCCTAGTTGAATGCTTTTCAGGTTAAAGACCTGACTCTTACTTCCGATGTCCAGTAATAATTTAGTAAAATTTTGTTCAATTTCCTAAAATCTATTTTAAAAATCTTTGAAATTTTAGTCTATGTCACCGTTTGGGTTAATCTCTCAAATTTCTGACAGGAGTCTTTCCATCAGCAACTAGTAATTGGGAATTTGGATAGAGTAGTTGAGAATCTCTCTGTGTTAAATTCCTGTTCTTATCACTTACTAGATTTTAAAGTTGGACTATTTTAACTAGTTTTCTTTCTGAGCCTTTTTTTTTGCACCTATAAAATGGAGAAAATGATAAGGAATGAGATACCACTTTTGCATCATTTTAACACCACTTGACCTCGTCTGTCTTGGCCCACCCATCTCTGAGTGGGGTCAGGCCAGTGCCACACAGGCACAGCTGATAGTGCCTTATCTCTTGCCAGCAGAGTGAGAGTCCTACCTTCCATCCTGAGGATTTCCTACTGACTTCCACGGCTCCAGTGCTTGGGCCACTGAAATGACTACTGGAGGAAGAGTTAGGATGATGAAGATAATATGCAGCCAAGGGAGACAAAAACCATGGATGAAATTGTCTCCCTTTTTACCTCCTGGAGAAAGCTCTGAGACACAAGTTAGACATTCGTGAGTGAACCATACTATTGATCAAGCAATTTCTTTATGGCTGTCTTGGAAAAGCATCCTTATATTGGGTCCTTTTTATTTCTCTGCTTCATTTTCTTATACTCTCACTTATATGCCTGGAGTTTTACTCTCAGTTAAAGTAGTAGTCCATAAGACCTCCCAAAATCTACATTGTGGGTAATTTTATGTTAAAACTCATGATATTTATACGAGTTGATGTGAAGATAATACTCATTTTATTTTATTTTTAATTAATTATTTTATTGTTGTTCAATTACAGTTGTCTGCACTGTTCCCCACCACCACCCCCAGCCAAACCCACCTTCCTCCGTTGCTCCCTTGGTTTTGTCCATGTGTCCTTTATAGTTTTCAGAAACAACTGTGAAGATAATATTCGTATCTTAGAGTTGATGTGAAGAAGAGATAGTAGAAATGTGCTATAAATCTAACAGTATAAATGTTTAATTATTATTATCATATGCCCTAATTTATATTTCTCAGGTTGCAGGCTATTTGTCATACTCACTGCCTCCTCTAACCAACCCTTCTTCTCCACCTCTCTTTCCTGGCCTCGCCCTACCATCACTTATAGTAGTTGTTTTTTTTTTTCTGACTTTGGAAAACAAATCTGAGCTTGGTGACTTAGGGATAAGTATGAATGCTTTGGGCAAGGGTTTAAATGGCACCAGTCATCTAAAATAGTCTTATCTAAAGTGTATTTGCTCAAAAAAGTGTAACTCCCTACAGATAAGAGCCATCACCCTATTTATCCACACAAGCTAACTTGCTTGGCCAGAGTTAGTAAATACTTGGATTTGAAGAGTTCCAGAGTAATGGCCAGGGTTTAGGATAGATGATGCTACTTTTGTACAGAAGGTTTAGAGAAACATTATATGGATGGTAGATGGAGACTTTGGGTGTCATGGGTGTCCATAACTTTGGGGTTCATAAGCTGTCATGGAGTAGGCTTCTTCCAATCAGTACACTGAATTGATAGAATGCTTCTCTGAGAAAAAAAATACATGTCCACAAACAATAGTTTGGGAATTGAGTTCACACTCAGACTGATATTATGTCCAAATCACCTAAGAGGAGTCTGGATGTCTCCATGTAGAAACAAAATTGCATTATTATTGCATCTACTCAGTAAGAAGCAATGGACACAGGGCAAAAAAAGGAAGCTATTTGCTCACTCAAGGTTGACGATTATAAGAATTAACTGAAAGAAGGCTCTCTTAACAGTAAGTGCCTTGTTCACTGCACACTTCCAGTACCTGGTAGAGTTCTTGGCTCATTACTTGCTTTATAGGAATGTGTTGACCACTAGAATGAGGTGATAAAATAAGAGGCTTATATAGCCAGTAAACTCAGAGAAAAAAATATATGATGACAAGAATAAGAAATACCCATTGAGTACTTTTGTGTGAATAGGCTGGAGTCTTTGTTTGTTTGTTTGTTTGTTTTATCATCAAGTGCAAGATTTGAGGTGCATGGATGGGTAGTTTTGTGAGTCAAACATGATTCACACCTAAGTCTAGCCCATTTAAACACAAAATCCCTCTTGTCATACAGACATATACACTCACACATGCATCTTCTCCTTCTAGTTAAAAATAGTTTCTTTCTCCAACTATATCCATTCACCAAAATAAGAACCATACTTTGTCTTCTTCTCTTGTTACCTTCTGATTCCAGCATAAATATCAGGGTATGGCTTGGATCTGTCTTTTCCAATAGATATTTTATCTCTCCTGTGAAAGTCAGTAAAAACTGCTCTTCATTTGACCCATCTCAAGGCACTTGTATTTTGAAGAAAAGACAAAGTTTCTATAAATTAATTTTCTAAGAAGAAGGCTTCACATTAAAAGATCTCATGACCAAGAACAGTACCATCACAACCTTCTTCATTCTGATGTCTCCATCGTCTTGTCCATCCTGTCAGACCCAATCCAGAGCTCTTATGGTACTTTGCATTTTGGGGCCATTTCCTCGAATGCTCTGGGCTGAGAAATACAGAATTTTTTACCATTCTCAGGACTTGTAGACTACAGTCCCAACTTTTCAGCAAATTACCCTTATCTAGTTCTTTAAACAGACTAGTCTTCGTTACTTTACAACAGTTCTGTCCTTCCGAGCCACAACACATACATAAGAGAGTCCAGATTTAATCTCTTCATCTTTCACCTAGTCTCCCAGTCCCCCAGGAGGAAATATCAAAGGAAATACTTTGTAAAGTATATGAAACACTTTGTAAAGTATAAAGTGATTGTCTAATCACTATTTTGTACACTGAAAACCAATACACAATAATATTGAAAGTAAATTATAATTTAAAAATAAAAATACAGATGCAAAAATATATTCTTCACTAAGAAAAAAATAAAGAGAGTCCAATGAACATCAAGAACTCCTCTCAAACAAGACAGAGTTTATAAGGTGTGGTATGCCTCCTAAAGGTAAGTGAAGAGGAAAACCGTATGGGGAAGGCTAGTCTTCCCTCTGTGATGAAGATGCAGTCTTAGGGCCTGATCATATGTACAGCAGTTTTGTTTTGTTTTCTGAGAAGCAGGTGGTACTGCACTTGTCATCTCCTCTTCCAGATCACCACTCCCACTCACTACACCCTACATTCATTCCAATACATGAGTTGATAGATGGGATCTTTTTCACCACAAGGAATGAAAAATCAAAAAAATAACAGGTGACTCCCAAAATATTGTTAAATCCTGATCTAGTACATGGGGTGGCCCTGTGTCAGGCAAATTTTCACAGAATAAGCAGATACTAAAATCCTAGCAGCATTAGAACATCAGGTAGCTGAAGAAATAATTTGTATATAGCAAGTGTGGTGACAAGGAGAAGTTAGGAAAGGGCTGGGAATAACTTTGCTAACTTGCTCTAAGGGCTAGTCTGAGTTCTAATCAGCAGTCTCATAAAAGTACAGTCATAAAATAGAAACGAAGACAGCTGGTTCTTCAAGTATGTCCTGCTTTATTATTTAAGGGCATATTAAGTGCATAGATCATAGAACCTGTGTCTCCTACATCCAGTGAGACTTAAATCAATATATGAAGATACAACATTAAGGTAAACGACTGAAAGGTTTATTGAATACTAAATATCTTTTACAGCGAGGTTTGTCTGTAAAATCAACTCTCTTGCCCAAATGGTTATTTTAACATTTGTGGAAAAGTGACTGAAACCTGAATGAGTTAAACCTTATTTATGACAAATAGAAACTTCAAAATGGACAACCTACCCACTTACCAGACAATTTGAGTTAAGCCTTATTTACGAGAAACAGAAACTTCAAAATAGACAATCTACCCACTTACCTGACAATCTGGATTATAACAGGCTAGAGTTAGATGTGAAAAGTGGACATTCAAGCTTTGACAAATAATTAGATTTCTCTTTCTGTTTTTGAGTCTGCTCCTTGTTTGCTACTTCATTCCTAAATATGTCCATTCATCATAGCTTGAGTTCTTTTACCTCTCTCCTCACTCATGAATTTTGATTTCATGACTAGACAGCATTTCTTGGGTCTTGATCTTTGGTACTGGATTGCATTTGTCATTGACACTGTTAGCTTCCATTTACCCTAGAGTATAGTTGGCCGCTTTGAGTAATCTAACTCAGGCCTCTGAAACCTAACCATGGCAGTGATTCCCTTGGTTAGAATTCCACCAGGCTTGTTACTTTTATGTGGGTTGTAAGTAAGGATTCTGCATAATTGGACTAAAACTGCCTATCTATCAAGATTCATTTCGTGTACTTACTATTATGACATTAAGTTGATTCCACAGCAGGGATATACATTCCAGGAATAGCAAAACTGTGTTTTGGTCCAAGACTTTCCAACAACTTGCTTCAATATGGTTATTTTACTAGACTGAGCCTCAACTATTGAATCACAGTCCTAACTACCTCATAGTGCTGCTACCCAAAGAATAACCAAACAGAGAAGTAGGTGGAGGTGGAATAACATAAATAATAGTTGGCAAAGGGTTATAGAATTTTAAGTATAAGATAAATTTGGTACAATGGTGAAAGAGTAAGTGAAAGCTACACTAATCTCCTCCAAGGACCAATCAGGAATTATAACTAAACTATAGAGAAATCATCCTGAATATCCAACTCAACTCTAGTTTGAGAAAACTAACCAAAACAAGACTGGTAGGGAGTGTGGAGGAGTTGCAAGAGAGATGCCTAGGCTCCCCCAGGGGGCAGCTGAAGTTTTGGAGGGACATTTCAGCAGCCAGGGGTTTCCCCCTGAGAAGTGCAGGGTCTAAATCCCAAGGTAGGCTCCCTAGCCTACAGCACCAGAGCAGGAAAGGAACTCAGAAAACATCCAAATGTGAAAAGTAGCAGGGTTTCTGTCTTCCAGAGAGACAGCTGGAGACACAGGGAGCGTCTTAAAGCTGGGGTCCCCAACCTCTAGGCCACAGCCCAGTCTGGTACCAGTCAGTGGCCTGTTAAGAACTGGGCTATACAACAGGAAGTAAGTGGCTGGCAAGCTAGCAAAGCTTCATTTGTATTCACAACTGTTCTCTGCTGTTTGCATTACTGACTGAGCTCCATCTCCTGTCAGATCAGAAGCACCATTAGATTTTCACAGAGGCATGAATTTTATTGTGAACTGTGTATGTGAGGGATCTATGTTGTGTGCTCCTTATGAGAATCTAATGCCTGATGATCTGAGGTGGAGCTGAGGCAGTGATGCTAGCACTGGGGAGCAGCTACAAATACAGATTTTCATTGGCAGAGAGCTTTGACAGCACAGAGACTGTAATAAATCAATTGCTTGCAGACTCATATCACAACCATATTAGTAAGTGGCAAGTGACACTTAAGCAGCATCTGGTGGCAGCTTATAAAGCTATCCAGCCCACCAGTCCATGGAGAAATTGTCTTCCACAGAACCAGACCCTGGTTTCAAAAATGTTGGGGACTGCCATCTTAAAGGGTAAACACACACAGTTTTGTTTGCAGCCACTTAACCTGGGCTCTGGCAGAGAGAGGGAAGAGTGGAAGATAGATGCTTGAAGAAAGTCTAGGGTTGGAGGGTTTGGGGAGAGAACTAAAGGAATAGCCCCTGGAATCACTGTGCTTAGTCATTCCCTATAGTGCAGAAGCCATATTTTTCAAAAGAACACTTCTTCCCAAGAAGCATCAGCCTGAGGGCAAGCAGTGGCATCAGCCTGAGCTAAGCAATGGTCCAGCCTACAGGAATTACTATGCCTCACTCTGCGATGCTCAAGGTGGACTGCTTATTACAGATTGAGGCTATATCACTCATTAGTTTAACAACTAAGATGGAAAATACAAAGAAGAGCCAAAATTAGAAGAGAAAGAAACAAACCCCAAATGAGAGACCAAGATAATTCTCTAGAAAAACTAGATGAAATGGAGGTAAGCAATTTATCAGATAGAATGTTTAGAGTAATGATTATAAGGATACTCAACATCATAAAAAAAGACATAGGAACTATAGAAAAGGGCCAATCAGGAATAAAGAATACAATATCTGAAATAAATAATACACTGGAAGGAATAAACAGTAGGTTAGATGAAGCAGAGGATTGAATCAGTGATTTGGAAGAAAAAGTAGAAAGAAAGAGAAAAAACAGACAGAGAAGAAAAAAGGAAAAATAATTTAAAAAATATTAGGAGTGCTTAAGAAACATTTTGGACAATATGAAGCATAACAACATTCACATCATGGGAAGGCCAAAATGAAAAGAGAGCAAGCAAGAGGTCAAGAACCTATTTGAAGAAATAGTGACTGAAAACTTCCCTAATTTAGTGAAGGAAAAAGACAGACAAGTTCAGGAAGCTCAGGGACCCCAAAACAGGTTGGATCCAAAAAGACCTACACCAAGACACGTCATAATTAAAACAAGGCTTAAACACAAGGACAGAATCCTAAAAGCCACAAAAGAAAAGCCGGTGGTTACCTACAAGGGAGCATGAGATAAACTGTCATCTGATTTTCCAACTGGAACATTTCAGGCAAGAAGGGAGTGGTGTGAAATATTCAAGGTGATAAAAACCAAGGACCTAAAACCAAGGCTACTTTTCTCAACAAGGCTATTATTTAAAATGGAAGTAGAAATAAGGCACTTCAAAGATAAGAAAAAGCTAAAGGAGTTTGTTAACACTAACTGTGGGGGAAACTTTGCCAGCAAGTCCCCCCGCCTTCCATGGATAAAAATGAAACTACCAAGACATGATCTGCTTGGGGAGGAGAGGTGGTCAGTCCCTCAAAGGAGAAAGACCAAGAACTTTTTCTTCAATGGCTTTTATTAGGTTATAACACACAGGAATACAGGTAAAGCTCATCAGTCAATGTCAGGAGGCAATGACCAAACAGTAGATAACATTTCAAAGAAATTGAGGGCTTAGTCTGAGTCAGTGTCTGTCAGGTGAGGGGTTGCAAAAACTTTGGGAGACACTCATTTGCTTTTTGGACCCTTATCATATAAATTAAAGTACCCGTAGCAAAGCAAGTTTCACAGGACTTTGTGAATTCTTTCTTACGCCAAATCATGCTGGAACCTGCCGTAGCTGGCAAGGGGCTGCACCATTTCCCCAGTAATAGGTTTTCAGGCTTAAGTGGATTAGAGCCAGGAAGCAATTCTCCCAGATGGAAATGGGGACTCAGGCTATGTCAGAATAGCCAGGGCACAAGGGTCCATCATCCCCTCTTTGCTGCAGCCCCCAAGTCCTTCCTTGAGGGCCTCCCAAGTGATCATGTCTGGCTTAGGCTGCTCCCCCTCTGAGGGGCTGTACCCATCATTGACTAACTGATCAAGCATTGAAGGCCAGAGATGGATGAAGCAGAAGCAGTGCTCCTGCCAGAGAGATAAGCTTTGTCTCCTTAGTGGCTCACAGTCCGAAGGTCTCTCACTCAGCCTTATCCATGGGGGGCAGTTACAACTCCTAAAAACAGGCAGAGTGGTTCCCAGCAACTAACCAATACTGATCTTGCTTTAAGAAGAAGAAAAAGAGAAAGAGAAAAAAAGAGAGAAAAATAGTCTAACATTAAAATGGTACTAAATGTGTGTCTATTAATAAATACCTTAAGTGTAAATGGCTTAAATGTCCCAATCAAAAGACATATGGTAGGTGAATGGTTAAGAAAACAAGACTCACATATATGCTCCAAGAGACCCATCTCAGATTAAAAGATACACACAGATTAAAAATAAAAGGATGAACAAGTATATTCCATGCAAATGGAAAAGAAAAAAGTACAGGTAGCAATACTTATATCAGACAAAATAGACCTTAAAGCCAAGGCTATAGTAAGAGGCAAAGATACTACATGATGATAAAGGGAAAAATCCAACAAGAGGGTCTAACCTTCAAAAACATTTATGTGTCCTTCAAAAACACAGGAGCACTTAAATATGTGAAGCAAATCTTGCTGCATAAACATAAATGGAGAGATTGACAGAAATATAGTCATAGTCAGGAGTTTTAATATCCACTGATTTCAATGGATATATCATCCAGACTACAAATCTATAAGGAGACAGTGGCCTTAAATAACACACTAGATCAAATGGATTTAATCAATATCTTCAGAGTATTTTTCCAAAGCAGCAGAGTATGTATACATACATACTCTGTATATATGTATATATACCTACACACACACATCAAGTGCACATGGAACATCTTTTAGGATAAACCACATATTAAGACAAAAAACAATTCTCAATAATTTAAGAAGATTGAAATTATATCAAGCTTTTTCTTTGACCACAATGCTATGAAACTAGGTATCAATCACAGAAGAACCCTGAAAACAAGCAAAGACATGGAAGCTAAATAGCATGTTATTAAACAATGAATAGGTCAAAAATGAGATCAAGGAACAAATCAAAAGATACCTTGAAACAAATGAAAATGAGGACAGAGCAATAAAAAATGTGTGGGACACTGAGAAACCCATCATAAGAGGAAAATTAATAGCATTACAGGCCTATCTCAAAACAAAAATAAAAAGGAAGAAGAAGCTCAAATAAATAATTTAACTTTACACTGAAAGAAAATTGAAAAATAACAACAAACAAACCTCAAAGTGAGTAAAAGAAAGGAAATAATAAAGATCAAAGCAGAAATAAATGAAATAGAGTCTAAAAAATGAAACAAAAACTTAATGAGTCCAAGAGCTGGCTCTTTGAAAAAATAAACAAGATTGACAAACCTTTAATCAGACTCATCATGAAAAAAATACCCAAATAAATAAAATCTGAAATGGAAAAGAAGAAATAGCAAATGACACAAATGAAGTGCAAAAGATTATAAGAAAATATTATGAACAACTATATGCCAATGACCTGGACAGCCTGAATGGAATGGATAAATTCCTACAAACATACAATTCCTACAACCATACAAACATACAATTCATGAGAGATTTTAGTTTCTCACGAAACTAAATCAGGAAGAATCAGAGAATCTGAATAGACAGATTACATCTAATGAAATTGAAGCAGTAATTACAACACTCCAAACAAACAAAAGCCTTGGAGATGGCTTCACAGGTGAATTTTGCCAAATATTCTGAGAAGAACTAACACATCTTCTTCTCAAACTATTTAACAAAATTTAAGAGGATGTAAAGTTACTAAACTCATTTTATGAGGTCAGCATTATCCTAATTCCTAAACCAGATAAAAACACTGCAAAGAAAGAAAATTATAGGATGATATCCCTGATGAATATAGACATTAAAATCCTCCAGAAAATATTAGCATTTAATATTGCAATGCATCCAAAAGGTCACATACCATGATCAAGTGGGATTTATTCTGGGAGTACAAAGGTGTAACAACATTAACAAATCAATGCATGTGATTCACCACAAAAACAAAATGAAAGATAAAAACCACATAATCAACCAATAGATGCAGAAAAAGCATTTGAATCCAGCACCCATTTATGATAAAAACTTTCAGCAAAGTAGGATTAAAGGAAACATACCTAAACATAATAAAGACCATATATGATAAACCCACTCTCAGCTTCACACTCAACAGAAAAATCTACAAGCCTTCCCCTAAGACTGTGAACAAGACAGGATGTCCACTTTTACCTCTCTTATTCTACGTAGTACTGGAAGTCCTGGCCATAGAAATCATACAAGAAGAAGAAATAAAAAGCATCCAGTTTGAAAAGTAAGAAGTTAAACTGTCATTATTTGGAGGTGACATGATACTGTACATAGAGAATCCCCAAAATTCTATGAATAAACACTTAGAACTGATAAATGAATTCAGCAAAGTAGCATGACACAAAGTTAATGTCCAGAAATCAGTTTCATTTTATATGCCAATATTGAACTAATGAAAGGGAAATTAAGAAAACAATCCCATTCACAATTGCCACAAAAGGAATAAAATACCTAGGAATAATCTAACCAAAGTTATAACAGACCTGTACTTAGAAAATTGTAAGACACTAAATAAATAAATAGAAGAAGACACAAATAAGTGGAAGTATATACCTTGTTCATGGACAGGAAGAATTAACATTAAAATGTCAATACTACTTAAAGCAATCTATAGGTTCAATGCAATTCCTGTTAAGATTCCAATGATGCATTTCACAGAGTTGAACAAATAATTCAAAAATTTATTTATATGGCAGCACAACAGGACCTCCATAGCAACAGTGACTCTGAGAAAGAAAAACAATGTTGGATGAATAAAACTACCTAATATCAAACTGTAGTATAAGGCCATAGTAACAAAAAGAGTATTATACTGGCATAAAAACAGACATATACATCAGTGGAGTAGAACAGAGAAACTACAAATGAACTCACATCTTTATAGTTAATTAATATTTGACAGAGGAAACAAGTACGTACAATAGGCTAAAGATAGTCTATTTAATATATGGTGTTGGGAAAATTGGACAAATACATGGAGAAAAATGAGACTAGACTACCTTCTTACGCACACTCAAGAATAAATGTTAGTCCCCAAACCTTAAAAATCATAGAAGAAAACAGCAAAATCTTTAGACATTGCTCCTAGCAATATTTTTATTGAGTGTATCTTCCTAGTCAAGGGAAACAAAAGAAAAATAAACAAATGGGATTATATCCAACTTAAAAAGTTTTTCACATCAAAGGAATCATCAAGAAAATAAAAAGACAACCCACAGAATGGCAGAACATATTTGCTGATACATGTGATAAGGGGTTAATATCCAAAATTTATAAAGAAATTACAAAACTCAACACCAGAAAAGCAAACAACCCAATTAAGAAAATGGGCAAATGACCTGAATAGACACTTCCCCGAAGAGGACATACCATGTCCAATAGACATATGAAAAGATGCTCAGTGGTAACTAATCCTCAGAGAAATGAAAATTAAAAACAACAATGAGATATTATCTCTCATTTGTCATATCTCTCATCAATAAATCAACAAACATTACATGCTGATAAGGATGTGGAGAAATTGGGACTCCTTTGCACTGTTGTTGGTAATGCAGATTGGTGAAGCTACTGTGGAAAGATTTATGGAGATACCTCAAAAAATTAAAATGGATCTGCCTTCTGACCCAGCAACCCCACTTCTGGGAATATATCTGAAAGGAGCCAAAAACACTAATTAGAAAGAACATAGGCACCTGTATGTTCACTGCAGCATTATTTACAATTTCCAAGATAAGGAAGCAGCCCAAATGCCTATGAATAAATGAGTGGATAAAGCAATTTTGTGATTTTTATACAATGAAATACTACTTGGCCATAAAAAAGAAGAAAGTTTTGCCCTTTGTGTCTGTATGGATGAATTCAGAGAAAACCATGCTAACTTAAATAAGCCAGTCAGAGAAAGACAAATACTATATGATTTCACTCATATGTGGAATCTAATGAATAAACTGAACTAACAAGAAAAACAGGGACAGACTCATAGATTGAGAGCAGGATAACAGCTAGTGGAAAGATGAAAGGTGGAATGGTGGAGGGTGGAGCAAAACAGAGAAAGGACTTATGAACATGGACAATGGTATGGCGACTGTGGGGGGAGAGGGATTAAATGGTAATGAAAAAATACAATAGAGATTAAATTTAAAAAAAGAACCTGAAAAAAGAATCCTTAAAAATGAGGATAGTGTAAACATCCTCTGGGACAGCTTAAAAATCCAACATTCAGGCCCTGGCTTGTGTAGCTCAATGGACTGAGCTCAGGCCTGCGAACCAGAGGATCGCAGTTCAATTCCCAGTCAGGGCACATGCCTGGGTTGCAAGCCAGTTCCCTGCAGGCCAGTTCCCAGCAGGGGATGCACTAGAGGCAACCACACATTGATGTTTCTCTCCCTCTCTCCTTCCCCTCTAAAGATAAATAAATAAATAAATATTTTAAAAAATCCAACATTCTCATCATTCAAGTTCTAGAAGAAGAGAAAGAACAAGACATTGAAAATATAGTTGAAAAAAGAATGAAAGAAAACTTATCTAATTTGGTGGAGGTAAAAGACATGCAAGTACAGAAACACAGAGAGTCCCAAACAAGATAGATGACCCTGTCTGGATACCTAAAGAGGTCCACTTCAAGATACATCATAATTAAAATGCCAAAGGTTAAAGACAAAGATAGAATTTTAAAAGAAGCCAGAGAAAAGCAGTTAGTTAACTACAGGGGGATTCCCATAAGACTGTCAGCTAATTTCTCAAAAGAAATTCTACAGGCCAGAAGGGATTGGCAAGAAATATTCAAAGTCATGAAAATCAAGGATCTATAGCCAAGATTCCTCTAACCAGCAAAGATATCATTTAGAATCAAAGTGCAGATAAAGAGCTTCCCAGACAACAACAACAGCAACAATAAAAAAAACTAAAGAGTTCATCTTCATCAAGCCATTATTATATGAAATGTTAAAGGGACTTATTTAAGGAAAAGAAGATCAAAACCATGAACAATAAAATCACAACAAATACATATCTATCAACAATTGAATCTAAAAAAAAACTAAGCAAACGAGAATAACATAGACAGAATCATGGATACGGAGAGGTTTTTTTAGATGCCAGATGGGAGGGTGATGTAAGAGAATGGGTGAAGAGGTGAAAGGATTAAGAAGTGTAAGTTGATAGTTACAAAGTAGCCATGGGGATGTAAAGTACAGCACAAGGAATGGAGGAGCCAAAGAACTCATACTCAGGACTCCTGGACATGAACAATGGTGGGGTATTGCCTGAGTGAGTGAGGGGTGCTGGGTGGAGGAGGCAAGGGAGAGAAAATTGGGAAAACTGTAATAGCATAATTAATAAAATGTAGTTAAAATAAAGTAAAATAAAATAAAAAGATAAATTGGGTATCTTACTTAAGCTTTCCAAACAGTATCAAATAAGCAGAAACCAGTGCAGAAGTCACCCAAGGCTCTTATAACATTCATTAAACCTATTGTATGTGTAAAGAGCTCCTCCAGAGAAGGCAAATTGGAAAGAAGGATCAGATTGGTCAATACATAAAGGATCAGAGCATAAAGAACAAATTAGTGCCTACTGTTGCACAGGTCACACAGTGTGTTTTTCTTTGTAAGGTTCTCTTAGAAGGCAGGGCAGTGGTGTAAGGCTGGGCAGGTTATTCATTACTCAGATGTACCTGGCCAAGGAGACTGGTAGGAGCAAATATTCCATTGTATTCTGTACTCTAATTCTTGTATCTGGGCACAGGACTGTGCATTCTACAAAAAAAAAAAAAAAAAAAAAAAAGAAAGAAAAAGAAAAAAGAAAAAAATTCCTTTGTACTCAGGTATGTGTCACCATGGCCTGAAAACTGTGTTAGGAAGAGTTAACATAACCTGAGCAGGCTTGAGAATGCTATCCATGGGAAGGCCTACTTGCAATTTTGGCACTTAGCTGAAACCTAAGAACTTGGACATCAGAAAATTCCCTGAGAAGTACAGTTCATTGTGCCTCAACTTTGTATGTAAACAACATGCTTTATGCTGAACACTTCCTTCCCTTTGCAGTGTCCAGAATTTTGAAACAAGCTGGGCAGAGGATGCCTATGTGATCAGTCTCTAATAAAAACCCTGGGCACAAAGTCCCTATGAGCCTCCTTGGAAGATATTTCCCACTTGTTGTCACAACTTGTTGCTGTGGAATTAGGTGTGCCCTGTGTGACCCCACTGGGGGAGAACGTTAGGTGCCTGTGCCCAGTTTTCTCTGGATTTTCCTCCATGTGCCTTTTCCTTAGCTAAGTTTGCTCTGTATCCTTTTGTTGTAATAAATCGTAGCCAAAGTCCTTCCACAAAATTATGAAAGCTGAGGATGATCTTGGGGACCTCCGCACACATTCATTTTCACATTCAGAGGTCATGTGCTCACTAACCTGTCTTTCATGGAGCTGTGTCTGCTTGGAAGTGCTAGTTTCCCCAGTTTACACAGAAATGTCATAAAAACTACTGAGCCTCTGCTGGGAGGAGAGGATAAAGAAAATGCATAAGCTTCCTGTTGCCACCCACACGGGTGGGTGGCAACTATATATTAGTCTATATAGGTTAATATAGACTAATATATAGACTACATATTAGACTAATATATACTATATATAGACTAATATTCAGACTATATATTAATCTTTGACTAATATATAAAACCATTGGCTGCTGTTCATTCCCCTTTTCCTCACTGAGGCCAGAGTGAACACTGCCCAGATCAATATTAATGCTGCAGTTATGAAGTGGGTCCCGGGAATGGAGGAAAGAAGGGTCCAACATTTACGAATGTCCTCCTATGTTCTGGTACTATATTTGTCTTCATGAACTACTGTAACAGATACAGTAGTAATCCTATTTTATGCTTTAAGAACCTATGATTCAGAGAAGTTATGTAATTTTCCCAAGATCCTTCAGTAAGTGGTGAATCATGAGATGAAATTGAGTCTGATTCCAAATTGCATGCCTTTTCCTTATGATGCTGCCCTCTTGTTCAAGTCTTCAGTCTCAATGTCTTTTCATCTTAAAACTGTAGTTGACTATATCCCTGGGTATTTATTAAAATGAAGTGATATATGCATGTTAAGTACATAGTGTAATATCTGGTATGCAGTATGTTTGAAAAATGGGCATCAGTTTTATTATTCCTATGGCTGTGATTACACACACAGCAAGGATTTATCTGGCACAGGACTTCTGTGGCAAGTCAGACAATGAGGACTGTCTAGGTTATACTTTTCTGCCACTTTTTTTCAGATTTACAATGTAGCACACTAATAACCATGTATCTTATTAAATATGTATCAGATTAATGTTGGAAGTTTTAGTTGAATAAACTCCAAACTCATGTGTATGCAATTTCCAATTAATTATGTTGTTTCTAAAGTATCTTACAAGTCCATGTCAAACATAAAAGAGAACAATAGCAAAAGCATTGTCTTGCACTGGCCAGGTTTGTGTTCCCAGGCACATATTAATTTATGAAGTAACTACAAATTGTTCTCCTATACACGATTCTACGTTAATGAAATATAACAATAAACTTCCTCAAATGTGTATGACAATACACATTTTCCTTCTGCGATTAACAGCAAAATATACTCCCAATACTGATTTTGTTCAGATCAACCCACTGAATACACTGTGTAATGTAGGCTATTACAAAGCTTAGTTCTCAAAAAGGTGCTGAGAGCCTACTTCACACTAAAGAGCACTTAACACAGCATGTCTCTGGCACACAATGAGACTTAATAAATGAGGAGTGAATGGCGAAGGTGGTGGTGATTAGAGAAGGAGTAATATATATTTCAGCATTGGTAAGAACTTAGTTTCTGAGGTCAATCTCTTAATATTTCATAATTAATAACACAACACATATTCACAGTGTTAAATACCAGCGTAGGATTGAATCCTCTGTATATCTAGATGCTCAGGAAAAGTGTTGATTTCATGAACTTAGATAAGGTGTGCTGAGTCTATGTCATCTTTTGTTTGAGGGGGGACAATTCAGCTTTTCATGGCTCTACTTACATTAACTATCACCGACACATACAGTGTGTATCCTCCTATTAAAACGTACTCAATATTTTATGATTACTTTTAAGTCCCATATTAATAAACTCATCCGAAACCACAGAAGAAAACATTCTTAAAAATATAGACCATGCTATTTCAATAAACATATATTATTGCTATTGATTTTCTAGTCATCTGCTTTTAAAACCAGTTTGAAAATGATTTTAAGTGCTCAATCTCATTTATTAAAGCCTTGAAAGTTGATTGCCTTAATTTTCCCCCAATCAACAAGATAACCCTTAATTTTAAGGTCTGGATGAGTAGCACTCCCAGCTATGAAGTAATGATGCCATTTATTTGCATTAGGATCAACATAAGTTCAGAACTTAAAGCCTTCATCAATTTTCCAAATAAAACTGCAGCTGTAGTGTGGAACAGGTGAAATGAGGTCTGTATTTCTCAGATGTAACATAGCCAAGAGCTTAACCCAGACTTCATGAAGTTTAAAAGCAATAAAGCCAAAGTTATTTCAGCCTTGCAGCATACTTATTTAAAGAGATGGATGTTATTGGCTGTTTTTCAATATAGTGCTTATACTGCCATTAAAACTTGAAATGGAATCCTACAGCGTTATATGTGCAAAATACCATAAACCGATAAGACCCAGTTTCCTCCCAATCTCTTTAAAACAGAAAGATAAAAACAATTGTAAATCTCCATCCAGAGTGCTATATCTATAGAACCCTATTTCCATCTTCATTCCTACAGAAACACACACACGCACACACACACGATGGAGAGATTAAGGAATATCAAGTATAAGAACAAGAAGCATCTGTCAGCAGTTTTGGTGGAGGACTCGGGAAACAGGTGGTTCGCTAAAGGAGCTGGTGGCCCTTATACAACCCTCAAGTTAACAGTATGAAAGAATATGTGAACTAGTCTCTAAACTCCATGAAGAGAGGGACTGTGCCTGTCCCCACCTAACACAGCATCTATTAGAGTGCTGAGTACATATCAGGTATCTAGTGAATACTGAATGAATTAGTAAATAGATGCTATATAAAAGCAGTTAGGTCCTATAGTGATTAATTGCTCTGAAAAAGTTTTCAAAAGACTCTATAAGGAAAATATGAAATGTTTGCTACAATGCAAAATCTTCTAATATAGAAAGGTAAGCTGGAAGAGGAAGAGATTCGAGAAGAACTTGAGAATGGAGAAGCTTCACTTACGTGTCTATCTCTGGCATAAACTCATGAAAAGTGTTCCTACTTCTTCCTCCCTTCTTCTACTTCTAAACTTACAGGTTCAACAAATTCTGTCAAAGTAGCATTTATTCAATGTCTTACTACTTTTTTTAACCTCAGCACTCTCAGTTTAGTAAGATGATGCAGAGTTCAAATCCAAATAATCAAGCATCTTTTTTTATTATTGTATGTTATCATTTTATTCCCCTGAATAATAGCTGAGGTTTCTATTCTACATTAATTTATGTTGGAGTTTTTATTACTGGCATATTAAGTAAAAATTGGAGAAATCAAATGATATTGGTGCATGTTAAATTTGCTTTTGACTGTGTCAACTCAAGTCAAGATAGTAGTTATGCCAGAATTCTCGTGACAATAACATTCTTTAGTTTCTTTTATAACAGCCAATGGAAACAAGTCCAGAAAAGGCATAGATATTGGAATTAGGAGGAAATACTTTAAAACATCTGATATAAATATGTTCAAGAATTTTGAAAAGGATACAATCAATGAGCAGGTAAGGACTCTCAGAAAAGTAACAGAATTTAAAAAAATCAAATGGAAATTGTAGGACTGAAGAATTTAACATCTGAAATATAAAAGTATCTTATAGGCTTAACAAAAGACAGAATACTATAGAAGAAACAATCAGTAAACTCCAGGACAGAAACTAGAGATTATAAAATTGATGTTCAGAGAGGGGAAAAAGCTTCAAACTATTAATAGAGACTAAACGACTAGTCATACAACATTGCATAGACTTACAAATATGTAATTGAAGTCCCAGAGGAGGACAAAGAGAGTGGCATAAAAACAAGTATTTGAAGAAATTGTGAAAAAAATTTTCCAAACTTTATATATATGCGTATATATATAAATTTATACATATATAAACTTTATATATATTTATATAAACTATAAAATATTTATATTTTATATATTTTATATATGTAAAGTTTATATACATATATAAACTTTATATATTTTTATATATGTATAAAGTTTATATATATATATTTATATTTATATATAAAGTAAGCACAATATATATATAGTGCTTATACACAATTTTATGTATACAATTTTATATATGAAGAAAGCACAACAAAATCCAAGTGGAATAAACATAAAGAAAACCATATCTAGATATCTCTTAGTCATATCCCTAAAACCTTAAAGAAAAAATTCTTAATGCAATTAAATGGAAAAGCAAATGCTTTAAATATTGCAATGAAGCATATAATATGTATATAGAAAAAATAAACCTCTATGCTTACATGTAACTGTGTGCAATAATTAAGTCTATAATGAGTAACAGACAAACATAAAAGATAAATTATATAGTTTCTAGAAAAAATAGAGGTCTATCTACATAACAGGCATATAAAGATTTCTTACACAGCAAGACTTGTACAAAAATATTCAGAGAAGCTTTACTTATAATGGCCTAAAGCTGGATATCAGAAAAAGTGACCATGAACAGACAGGTAGATTTAAAAACAAATTATTCTGTGGTATATTAAATATTTTCAAACCTCATAATAAAAAAAAAAACTACCAGTGTACAAAACCACATGGATAAATCCCAAAAACATTCTGCTAAAAGCAGCCAGAACTAAAAAATGTATCCATTGTATTACTCCAGAAGTTTTAGTATAGGAACAACAAATCAATGGTTATAGAGATCAAACAGTAATTGCTTCTTATGGTGGTGATAGAAGAATCGACTACAAAGAATAATGACATTTCCTGAAGTAGTGGAAATCATCTGTAACTTTAATGACTTTTTAATTACATAATATAGTTTTTAAAACTCAAAAAACTGTAAAATACCTTTACAGTGTGTGTATATTTTACCTCAATTTTTAAAAGGGGAAAAGAAATACAAGTCTAACCTCTCTTCCCCTTTAAGCTAGGTTATCCTTTCTTGTTTTTCCCATTCCTCTTAATAGAAACTTTATTCTCAGTTGAAACAAAACTGTAATTTTTATACCTATTACTACTTCCAGTATTTCACCATTTCCAAATTCAAACAGCATCACAATTGCCATTATTGTTTTAATTTTCATTTTTACTTATAACTTTATTGATCTGAATATTTTGAATATGTTGTCTATCCACTGCTATTGGCTTCTAGTGATTAATATACCAAGTCTTTTTTTTTTTTTACATTTTGTATCCAATTTTAATTGTCTAGAGATTTTTATCTCTAAAATCAACATAGGTAATGCTGATGTATTCAAGAAAATTTGTTTTTCCCCCAGGGTTTTGTTTTTATGCATTTTTTAAATTTAATTATTGTTCAAGTACAGTTTTCTGTCTTTTACTCCCATCCCAGCCCCCCCCCCCAGTGCTCCTCACCTCCCTCCCATTTCCACCCCCCTTAGTTTTTGTCCATGTGCCCTTTATACTTGTTCCTGTGAATCCTTCCCCTTTTCCCCCTGAAATTCTCTCCCCTCTCCCTTCTGGTCCCTGTCAGCCTGCTCTGTATTTCAGTGTCTTTGGTTATATTTTGCTTGCTTGTTTGTTTTGTTGTTTAGGTTCCTGTTAAAGGTGGTCAAGCAGAGGTGAAGCTCATCCAATAATTAATATATAATTTCATTTATTCTACATAAAACCCATTGGTTTTCATTTTCTTATTAACTGTGAGGAAATTAAAATTCAGAGAAATCAAAGTCACACATAGTCCATTGGGAGCAGAATTTGAATTCATGTACCCTCCTAATGATTACCAATAGTACCTATTACAAAATCTCTTGTGTCTCTGCCATTTTGATACAGTATCCTCAACCAAATTCAAGCAAACAAAACAAGCCAGTAGCTGGCTGACGCCATCAATGACTGTAATGCTGACTGTTGTGCTCTAGCCCACCTCTTATTTTGACCTCTTGTCTCATTCAGCACTGCTCACTTTTCACCCAAAGCATCCCCCCTTTGCTTGCTCTTACAAAGTATCCTACTGTTTCACTTCCTTCTCTAGCAACATCTTCTCAAGTTGGCCTATTCAGTAATTTGCTAGCATTGCTTCAGATGTGGTTATAGCTGCTGTGCCCCTTCTCCCGTGTGCTCCTCTCCCTAGGAAGTCTTATCCACACTTGTCTGTAAACCAAAGGGTGAGAAGCAATTTGCACTCTATCTCCTCCCTCTCTCCACCCTCTTTCCCATCCTAAAGAAAGATAATTTACTTACTTTTTAAAAGCATACTTTGGTTGTTTCACTTCTTTTCTCAAACATCTTAACCTCCTCCTTCTTACTGCAAGCCATGTGAGTCTCAGACTTCCCTTGATATGAAAACAAGATCTTCCAAAATGTAGAAGCAAGTTGGCTCTATGTCTCACTGCTCCTTTTGATTTCATCTGTAACCTAATCACACAGATTTCTGGGCCTCTGCCCTCCTTTTTTCATTGTGCTGTTTCTCCCATTAGGAAATCTCCCTAGACCCCAATTTTTGACCATGACGGTTTTATTTACCTGTGGAAGAGCAGAATGACATGAGATGTCTCATTTGAAACTCTCCCTTATGTCTAAAGTCAGAAGTATCTTTTCCTTCTACGGACTCTTGGATTATGATATGCATTTGGGTTGCACACAAACACATTGAAATGACCAAACTCATAGTGGGAAATGAAGTAGAAAGGAGGTTCAGCAGCCAAACTCCAAAGTCTTCTTTAAGCATTGGGTAGTAACTGGAATATGGATAAATGACAAAGACATGGAGGGTCAGAGTGGATTAATTTGTGTGCCATTGACTTCAAATGGAGATAACTGTGTGGTTTTTTTTTCCTGAATACAAATATTTTCCCTTGTCTTAAAACACTGGGCAGGTGCAGAAGAATAGTTTATATTCTTCTTTTATATGCTGTCACCAGAGAATAAGTTATCAGGTATTCTCAGGAGAGAACTGGATTTTCTTCACTTAAGCAATTGAAATGTTGATTAAAAATTTTATCTACTTAACATACAGATAGAAAAGATTTTCACCATTATTTAAAGTTCAGCCAGAACTTCTCATTTTTAATGTCTGATAATATATCAACTGAGATAAAAGAGAACTATACTGAATATATTCTTGCCATCACAACACAATAGAATAAAACTTAGTCTTTTTTGGGGGGAAACAATTAGCTGCCCTGTAAATCCTCCAGGTATGACTTATTCTCCTCATTCCCCTACTTAAAATTCCACAGATGTGCTTTATGACCTATAGGAAGTATCCAAAATTGTAAGGCTGGATTATAAGATTTTCTACTTTTTGTTACTTAATCATTTCACCTAATCATTCACCCACACACTCTTCATGGTCCAACAATACCATTACTGTTGCTTTGTGTCCTGTGTTATTTCACCACTAGGTGCCACTAAAGGCACTTTTCCCTTTTTCTGGAACGTTGCTGCCCTCAGTCTGCTGCCAGCCCAACACAGAGTGTCCTGGGACACCACACCATAGGTCATCTTTCCTCGATCTGAGCCACCTCTACTTCATGGATAGTCACTTGTTTATGACAGGTACTATCCTGTATGTCATTTCTTTGTTCACTTTTCTGATTTGCCTACTAGAATACGAGCTCTGTGTATTAGAGGTCCATTTAATCATTTTTAACCCCAGAGACTATGGGGTCACATAGGACGATGGTTACATATTTAATAAGTGTTTATAAAATGTCATTTAAATAATATGATCAATGGTTTCAAGAAAAGCATAGTGTAAAAATAGTACATAAAATAGTTAGAAGTTCCAAAGAGTTAATTTGGCCTTTTTGTATTAAATCATGAATTACCGATTTTGGAAAGTTATTTAACTTCTCTCAACCCCAGATTTATCATTTGGGAAGAATGTGTAGATATAGATAATAATACTCTGTAGAATAAGTAAATGGCATGGCTTGCATAAAATGCATAGGTAATTCCTGCCATATATTGAACACTAAATAAGCTAATGCTGTTATTACCTATATTACCATAAGTGAACACACAAAAATAGAAATACTAAGATGATTTATGATACACCCATGGGCAAAGAAATCCATGGGTTTTATTGGTTGTTTTTGCTTTTTAATCACTGAGCTCTGAAAGCACACACATTTGTGTTTACTTGTGGTTGTTAAGTAGATTAGTGGTTATCTATACCTCTAAAAATCTAGTTCAGAGGATACTTAGTTTTTCTCTTTTCCAAGACTTTGGGAATGTTCATTACTTCTGGGCCGCCAGAAGATGGCCATAATGTCACCATGAATACACACATGGAGGAGAGGTTCAGGTGTGAAACAGCTGGTGTGAGGGAGGATAGGCACATATGAAATGGAATTAAAACATACACAATCCATGCAAACGAACCAAATAAAAAGTAGCAGCTTCTCTACAACTTGAAAGAAATAGCTTAGAGAGAAAGCAGCAGCTAAAAATAGTTGTATATTTCCATGTTGGATTTGATTCACAAGAGATTTTTGAACACAGAATTCAAAAATTCAGGTGAAATTGGGTTACTCAGGAGGTTTTAGTTAAGGGCTGGTTATGACATGTCTCTAGTCTTTGTGAATAGGCATAAAAATACCAAGGAGCTTCATTGCCAAAATGACATTTTTCAATTGACTTCCTACTAATAGCAACCCTTGGCATACTGTTCTGGGTGTAGGAATCACTGATTAAATCTCCCCCTATTATCAAAATCTAGTTGAAAATAAAGATAATGATCCAGGATCATGTGGGGAACCTATAGGTCATCTATTGCTTTCACTGTCTGAGATAGTATACTTGATTCTTCCTGGTAAAGCTGTTTATTTAGGTTACAATGTCTCTTCTGTACACAGAAGTGCTTTCACTGAGATTCATTTGGAATGCATGCCCCAGCACCTAGGAACAATCTCATCTGTTCCGACTACTTGAAAGGTCATTTGATGAATGGCTTACTCTTCCCCATCCTTGACCTCAGACAATATGAATTGCCTCCTTACCTTTTGTAATGACAAAAATATTACTAAAAATTAAAACTATCTGTCATTAAAATAACAAAAATTAATCAGAACAGAATGTGGTTCAGTGGTCTTGACATAGGCACAAGCTTTTCCACAATCTTTTTTTTCCCTACAATTTCTGGACCAGTCAGTATATATCCAGAGACATCTGTCTTCTAAAGTACAATTGATGATGGATCTGTTTACTAATGACTGAAAATACAAATGCCAGGCCCCCAATTGGATTGGGCATTAAGGTGCAGATGTGCTACACTGAAAAGTTTTCATGAATCTTTTTCTTTTTATAATTCCTGCCATTTCAAATAATTTTTTGTCAGTGTTTGTCTGTAAATAATCTATCCAACCACCCTGAATCGTAGAGAGTGGTGAATTCAGCCGGAGGTTTGACTTTAGGTAGAGCAAAAAAATGAAATTTGATGTGTGACAGAAAAAATGTATTTATAATCATTTTCCCTTTGTAACCAGATGTATACAGCACAAAAACCCAGAGAAGCCATATTTTATATTTAAAAAGCTTGCAGAAGATATAAGAAATGAATGATCTAGAAAGAGTCAGTATAGAGGTGGACCAGGTAGTAGTAGCTGGGGGCAAAAGAGATAGACAGACAGACAGACAGGCTGGTGCAGAGAAAATGAAAGAGATCAAGAAGTATCACACAGTGTAAAAAAACAAAACATAAGGAGCAGGTGGAAACAAAGACATAAACATCAGATGGAAAACAACTCAAAGAGAAAGAGAGGTCCCAGGTGAAGGCAACACGTCTTTGGAGAAATGGGACACGGCTCTAAGAAAATTTCAGGATATTTGGCTGAGTGATGAACAGTATAATTGACTACTATGTATCCCCCAGTGACTTTGAATGAAGGACAATATCGTTCTTCATTTTTTGAAGTCAAATTTATAACCACTGCCCCTAATCCCTCTGGTCTCATTAAACAGTTACTAGTACAAAACCTCATGTATGTATCTACCCCAAGAGACTTGAAGTTTTTGATTGTTTGCTTGTTTGATTTTTAGAGATAGGATCATATATGAATCATCATCAGGTCTCCAGCACCTATTTGATACCTGGTAGGTATTGAGAGAAGCTTGTTGACTTGAGCTGAAAGGAGAAAGGTATTCCCCACTGTTTGGATTTGAAGGGCCCTTCCACCCTCAAAAAGACCGGCATGTTACTCACTTGGGCCAAAGTGACTTGGGAGCCATAGAGTAGTTATCCTGGGATTACAGGAAATGGATTATCTGGTTAAAGCATCAACATACCAGAATATATACTTATCAAATCTTTATTGCTTTTGTGTTTGAAAATTGCATCACCAGAAGACAACAATTCAATGTATTGGCTTGATAGATTAAAATTGTTATTTGAATCTATAGTAGGTAGAATTACATCATCCTTAAGCATATTCTCCACACATCCCCATAAACCTGTAGGTTTATATACCTATATGTATTTTACTTTAGTACTTTCTTATGGGAAAAGAGCTGAAAATATACCTATACCAAAACATAATCAGTGATGTTATATTCAATTTTGAAATGCCCCCTTTAACTGCAGAATTCACATTATGCCTACATTTGTCCTCTTTGGCTTAGGACAGAACAGAACTACTCTGGTATTTTCAGCAGAACAAGAGTTAACAAACAAGTTGTCTGGGCCTTTCAGCATCACTGGCGCAGTGAGGGATTATTCTATAGGCTGAGCCTTTTGGAATGACCAAGAACTCCATAGGACTGACCTATGCGAGGGGCTGTTTCCTCTGCTATAAGAGCTTCTTAGAATTTGCCCTTGCTGGCATAGCTCAGTGGATGAGTGCGAGCCTGCAAACCAAAGGCACATGGTTCAATTCCCAGTTAGGGAATATGCCTAGGTTGCAGGCCAGTTCCCAGCAGGGGATGCACGAGAGGCAACCATTCGTTGATATTTCTCTCCCTCTCTCCTTCCCTTCCCCTCTAAAAATAAACAAAGAAGATCTTTAAAAAAAGAGCTACTTAGAATTAGACTTATATGAATGCTGGGACCAAGAAACTGCCACTGCCATCAAAACCCACAAAATTCACAGAATGCTCACTGAAGGCAAGGCTATAAAACTCTGCATCTCCTGTTTTTGTAAACAGCCCAAAGAAGCAAGGCAATGGCCTCTGCCTCACTTCCAAACAGTGCAGATGCATAGCCAACTGCAAGCATCAAATTCACATTGAAAATCATAGCTTCAAGGGAAAATAAAATACGTGAATTTTAGCTTCCCTACTTCTCCAGAACAGGAAACATAGTAGCACGAGATGAGATTGGATGGTGAGTGCCAACCAATAATATACAATAAAAATCCTAGTAGTACAATTTCTGCTCTCAAACAAGCGGTTATGGAAACCTTGACCACATCCTTCAGATTGCAACCCACCCCAACCTACCACCATGCCAGCTGTTTTTCAAAGTGCTGTTTGGCTGAGATAAAATAAATGACGGTTTCTTTACCTAGAACAAAATTTTTAAATAAAATTATGATATTAAAAATGTCACATGTATTTTATACTGTTTTTTATTTTCATTTTCACTATACCAATAAAATTTTTATGGTAGTTTTATTTATTTATTTATTTAAATTAATTTTATTTAGTTATCCAATAAAATTTTTCATAAACATTTGCACAGTCTGCCCGTGCAAATATTTTATCTTGTGGCTGCCGTATACTAACTATACTTAACCATTTCTCTGTTGCTGATTATACAAAAAGGTACAATTTTCAACAAATGCTAATAATGTTGTGAGGATCACCTTTGTACATAAAATCCCTGCCATGGTCTCTAATTATTTTGTTGAGATAGATTCTCAGCCTTCTCTTATGGGTCTTATTTATTGGCTCACTGAATCTAAGGATTTTTATTTGTTCTGTAAATGAAACAAAAGTAGATCCACATTATTTTAGAAGGAATAAGAGGAAAATTCAGCAGTATATTATTTTGTGCTAAAATAGTACAGCTTCTAAAACACCTGGGATCTTGTTCAGAGGAATTACATAAAAACAGAGATTGCAGTAAATGTTGCTTTATTCTGACAAGTTTTAGACTTATAATCTTTTTTTATTTAGCTATTTTTCAAGTACAGTTTTCTGTCTATTTCTCCCATCCCAGCCCACCCACCCTGTGCTCCCCACCTCCCTCCCATTTCCACCCCCCTTAGTTGTTGTCCATGTGTCCTTTATACTTGTTCCTGTAAACCCTTCCCCTTTTCCCCCTTAAATTCCCTCCCCTTATAATCTTAATTTAATAAATCAATGTTTCTTATTTAAACTGATACCTAATCATTAGAAACTGGCACCAACTAATAATATTGTTTTTTTTTAAAGACAGTACCTGTTTCTTGTATTTTTAGTTTAAATCATTTATTAACTATGTGTATTTCCCCATGTGAAATTCTGGTGGAATAAAAAAGTACAAAATAATGTCCCTAAACTCCAAAAGTTTACAGTGTTTAGGGAAATAGAGAATACTGCTTCATTGCTCTATTTTAAAACTAAAATAAAAATAAATAAAACTGCATTATGTTCTAAGTTTCTTCTTTAAGTCTGAGTGGAATGCAGTTGGGTGAGAGCACAAGTGATTCCATTTAGAATCTCTGGGCTACAAATTCCTGAAGGACCAGGGGTTTGTCTCTCATTTAAGCTGGTGTCTCCATTGCTTAGTTTGCAACTTCATAAGCATAGACTGGATAATTGAATGAACAAATGGACAGTAAACTAATGAATGAACTCCAACCCTATTTTCTCCGATGTAAAATCAGTTCAAAAAATGACCAAAGACCTACATGGCTTAGTAACTATACTAGCTACATTGAACATAGAGAGTATTTTTCAAGCACTTAACTGAAGTCTGTTGTAAGGCCTTACATGTATTTCATTTACTCTTCATAACTACTTCATGTGGTGGATACTATTATGTATCCAATTTATGGGGAAAAAAGAGTAAGGGCTAATATTAATTCGCCCAAATCAGTGCAGTGCAAAAGAAATAAAGTGAAGATTTCAAACTTTGACATGTTCTTAATCCTTATACCAAGTTGTTTTCCATGATTAGACAGCAAATGTCAGGAGCTGATATATGGAAAGATTGTATACTAAATTAATAAAACAATGTTTAAATGTCATAACTTCTTGTGTGTATTTGCACTACAATAGAGTCATGTAATTTTCAAATTTCTATGTATCCTTTTGACAGGAAGCCCACCATCACCTCTGGATGCCCCACCAACCTTGAATTACCTTATATGTTGAAGGCATACTTTGTAAAAAAAAACCATTCAAACCTTATTGGAACACTAACCTGAGAGAACATTCAATTCTGATGGCAATTACTGTCTTCATTTCCAAATGTTTAGATGGTATAATTACTGATTTACCCAGAACTATAGTGTTTCAGTCACTGATCTGGATTGTCTGTCAGCCCAGCAGGATTTATTCTCCCCACGGTTTTAGCTTTTAGCCTAGTCAGTGGCAAGCCGAGTCCTAAATGGTTTTCAAAATTCCTTGCCCATAATGTACAAAAGCCAACTCCCACTTATTTGGTTAATACAAATCCAGGTGTTTCTGTGGGGAAAAAATGCATATGTAATTAAAGTCCCAAATAGTTGACTTTAAGACTAAGAGATTATCTAGGTGAGCTGGACCAATCCCAGGAGCCCTGTAGTCTGAGTACCATGGTCATAGACAAGTAAGTCAAAGAAATTAGAAGAATAAGAGATTCAATGAGATGGAGACGAAAGTGGGGGGAGACAAATGGCATAGAATGCAGGCAGTGTCTAGAAGCTGAGAAGCCCCCAAACAGCCAGTGAGGAACAGTGGGGAAATCAGTCCCATAACCTCAGAGAACTGTATTCTGTCAACCTCTTGAATGAGCATAGATGCAGCTTCTTCTCCAGAACTTCCAGAGAAGTCAACAGCCTAATTCAGCCTTGTAATAATAACCTGAAAAGAGAACTGAGCTACACAGTGCCAGACTGTTAGCTAATAAATAAGCATTGTTTTAAGCAGCTAAATGTGTGGTAATTTGTTACACAGCAAGAGAAAACTTATATAAGTTCTCGTAGTTCATGCTTGAAAAATGAGAATTTTCCTCCATAGTCCACATACTGACCCTTGGTCTGGAGGGTCTTTTGTCATGATCTACACGCTGAGATCCAGAAGCTCGCCTATCCCATAAACGTCCAAGTCTTCATGCCAAGGCTAGGATTCTAGCCTACTCTTTCTCAGCATTCATATTTCTGCTTTCCCTCAGAAAAATGAAATACTCTTTATGTCTAAGAACAAAATCTAAGACCTGCATTTGTCAGTCACAAGTTCCAACACAGTTTCTTTAGCCAAGTCACTGGCTACCTACTGCTGTAAATATTCATAAGTAATCTTTCAATTAAAAATATAGATATGTATTCTGTGACCCAAGATTATCAACTTTAGGTGAAGAAATTCACCTCTCAGTAATTTCTACATTTAAGTTTATTTTAATAAATACTGTATGCTATTACCTGTAAATTGTTTTTACATGCACATATATACACATACACTGTATTTTTCTGCCTTTGTTTCAAAGAAGAATCAAAGTAACACACAAAAGACTGAGAATGCTGACTGAGAGCACAAAGGGGCCAACTCAGTGCTTTACAAGAGAAACAAATAAGATATTTATTTGAATCACTCATTGTTCCCTTTTATTTTTTGTTTGTTCTTTTCTCTTATTCTTTCTTTGCTGTACAAATATCTTAAAGTCTTAACACACCAGAACTTTTATAGATCTGTGCCCTCCAGAATGATATTTCCTTTCAGAACATTTTATAGTGAGATAAAAGAAAAGCCTAGAAGGAAAATGAGAATTATATTGAACAGTGATTCATAACAGTTGAACATCATTGAGAGGAGAACCAAATGCTATCTAGAGGTTACTCCATATCTCATCATGTTTTGAAATATGCTCTTACACAAGAGAAAATAGACCGTATTCAGCTTTGCAGATCCATTGCTTTAGATTTATTCAAAATAGCAAGTAATTCTTTCCTCAACGAAAGGATTTAAAAAGTTACGGTGCAATAAACCCACCTTAAACACTGTCAGCTGATATCTCAGAGAAGTCCAATTTAAGGAGTCAAATGTTTATTTAAACATCCCCAGATTTCTCTGAAAGGAATTATAATATTAAATTTTAGAAAAGGGCAGACTCATCTACATTTTTGGTTAGATAAGTCTAAATTCATTTAAAAATGTGAGTATATACAAATTTTTATTCTCTGCTTAATAGATGATATAACCCTGTCAGTAGAATTATGACTTTTTAAAATTTCCATTGCTTGTATCCAAATGATTTAACAAAAGTTCTATTTAAAAGAGTAACAGCTTGCCCTGGCTGGTGTGCCTCAGTTGTTTGGGGTGCTGTACTGTAAACCAAACAAAGGTCACAGATTCGATCCCCAGTCAAAACACATGCCTAGGTTTTGGATTCAGTCCAGTCAGGGCATGCACACAAGGCAGTCGATCGATGTTCCTCTCACATCGATGTCTCTCTCTCTCTGCTTTCCTCTTTCTGTGGAATCAATCAATCAAAATATATATAATGAATAAATAAATGGGCAACAGCTAAGTAAAGTAGAAATAGTTGAATTTTGCCTTCTTAGTTAACTTTCTGGAAGAATAACACTAAAGCCCATGAAACTGTAGTGCAGGCATCTTGGTGCACCTGGTAATGGCCTGTTAACAAAAACAAAGCATAGAATATAACAGGAGGTGAATATTTTCGAAACTGACCTAGAAAACAATTCTAAATTGTGATGACAAACTCATGCACTTAAACAGGTAATTGTAAAAAATACATAAGACATAAAATTATATGTTAAAGCAGGATAACATAGAGAAAAAGAAGCTAAAGATGTTTAACTCTAATCTGTACTAAACAGAGAACACCCAATGATGTCAGTCTTCTAGTGGATCTCAGTACTGTCTGCACAGTACAATCTTCATAGAACTTGCTCTATGGAGAGTGTTAAAAAAGTGCCTATACCCAGCTGGCACTCTCAGAGAAACTGATTTACTTGGTTTAGAACAGTGTTTCTCAAAGTGTGATGCTATCATTTGTTACACATGCAGATTGTTAGGCCCCACCCCAGTCTAATAAATCAGAAAGTCTTGGAGTAAGATCCAGCAGTTGGAGTTATAAGAAGCCCTCCAGTGATTTTGTTGCTCACAAAGTTTGACTCATTGATCCGGAGTGAGGAGGTAGATAAACCAGGTCTTTACTGTTCGAAAGATCTACCGGCAACTCTAATATATAGCCAACATTAAAAACACTGAGTTAAACTATAATAATTGAGTATATATTAAAACTCAACGATAGAAATAGTAAAACTCAAAAATAATGAAAAGGAATGACGACGTATAAATAGACAAAAGATCTAAATAAGTGCATCTCATCAAAGACAATAAACAGAAAGCAAATAAACATATGAAATACATACATATGATGTGGAAGATATGTAATTAGGGAACTGCACATAAAAACAATGAAACATTGCTACACATCTGTTAAAATCTCCAAAATCTCGAACACTGACAGTACCAATATTGGCCAGTATAGAGCAGCAGCAGCTCTCGTGAATTGCTGGTGGGAACACACGGCCACTTGGGAACAGGGTGGCCATCTACCTCTTAGCAGAGGGTCCCGTGCTCATGCTTCTTGGTATTTACAAAACATTTGACAATACAAAAAAACTCTACATATAGATATTAAAGCAGGTTTATTTATAATTGTTCAAGCCTAGAAACAACAAATATACCCTTAAGTAGGTGAGTAAACCATTAAACTGTGATACTTCCATATAATGGAATAACATTAATCACTAAAAGGAAATGAGAGATCAAGCTATGAAAAAGCATGGGCAAAACTTAAATACATATTACTAAGTAAAATAAACCAATTAGAAAAGGCTATGTACTATATTATTGCAATTATGTGACATTCTAGAAAAGGCAAAACTGTGGAAACAGTAAACAGATCAGTGGTTGGCAGGGTTTGGGAGAATGAAGGAATAAATAGGCAAGAGAGAAATTTTAGAGCAGTGAAACTATTCATTTTTTAAATTGTATTTAAAAATTCCTCATGCATAACATGACATGATACTATGATGTTGGATACACATCATTATATATTTGTCAAAATCCACAGAATATATAACACTGAGAGTGACCCATAATGTAAATGATGGAATTCGAGTGGTAAGTAAGGATGTGGCTGTGAGGTTCATCAGTTGTAACAAATGAGCCTCTCTGACATTGCACTCTGATAAAGGGGGAGGCTGCGCTTGTGCAGGGGGAGTGGCCATGGAGGAACTGTCCACAATCCCTGTTCAATTTCACTGTGAACCTAAAACTTCTCTAAAAAATAAAGTTTATTTTTAAAAACTGGGTAAGTGGCATTCAAGGATAATTTTTAAAGGGTAAATCATGACTACTGATATAGATATATAACAAACATTTCAAAATTTTATTTAACTCATTAATTGGTAAGGGGGCTGAAGACAAATGTTACAACAAATTCAAAGGAGACTCCAAAGACCAAAGATAAAAAACCACCAAGAATGCTGAAATCAATTTGCTAAATAGAAGCAAAACAGATTCTTCCCCCATGAGGGAAGAAAGTCAGTTAAATCTCCAGTGGGAAGAATTGATCAATATGCATATATAGAACAGGATTACTCATATTACTATCCATTTTCTACAAGTCCACTTCTAACTCTGCAAACTTATGGAATAACTCTGAGACGATTAAATGTACACATCCTACAGAATCTAGTAATTCAGAGGGAGTGTTCCGAAAAATATGTGTTTCCATTGAAAAAGCCTAATAATCTTTGGTTTTTATTAAAGTTGTTTACATTTTTTTCTGACAGTTAAAACACATAGAGGAAAAGGGCAAGGCAGTGCTCGGCCCAGTAGAAATGCGGCCAGCCGAGATGATGTCTTAAAAGAGCAGAAGACTGGAATTGAAGCATCAAGTTCGACAATGAGGTCTGTTCTTTACCAAAGCATCTTAAGTGTCATGCCGATGATTTCGTTATTTCTATTATGTTAATACAAGTTGTCAGAGATTTCTGGGAAAAGGTATGATGTGACTACTGTAGTACTTTAGGAATATTAATCTTTAGGAATATTAATCCCTCAAATGGGTTAAATCCCAGAAATGATGGGAAAGACTAGATAAGAGCTGGTAAAATAATGCAGGATTAAGGTACAATTTAGTTTTCTCTTTCAGAGAGTTCCTCTCTAAAAATTTCTTTGGAGACAAACACTCTTCCAAATCTTTTTTATTCTACAAAACTCACAAAACCAATGTGCTCTGTCTCTTGTGGCCTTGCTGTATCGTAGTATGTTGAAAATAGATACCCATTTTTCTTTCCAGACATAGTGGATAGTTATCTGGAGTGAAAAGTTTCATTTTGTAGCATTTTTCATTGAAACTATCACCTGATAATTACACTGAATAGAAAGTAAGCATTAATCACATCTTTAATACATCAATTCATCACTGTCTACCTTCTGTGAAGCTGCAGAACTAAAATTAATCAGTCAAACCAAACCCCATCACAACCAAATGCCTGGGGAGAGTGGAGAACATAAGGAAATCCTTTTAAATGGATGAAGTGAGCTTGCTTCAGCTGGCAGAAGGAGGAGGCCTCAGTAGTAACACTACGTTCTGTCCTCATAGGTGATTTTAATCTCCTCCCTCCCCCAGTTTGAGCAACTTCAACTTTGTTAGAAACATAAAGCTTTTAAAAGTTATTTGACCCACAAGGAAAGAAAGTCGGTGAGTTCTTCCATTGTCCTCTACTTGCACAATGTTTTGTTAAGGAAAGGCTTTTAGAAAACAAATTCGCATTTCCAGTTCCAGCTGCTACCTGTGTCCTTGTCACCCATGTTTCCCAACTGATAAGTTCACTCTTTCAGGTGGCCCACTCATAGGCTCCTCATTCTAAAGCTCCAGGGGAAAAAAACGTGTTTTTGTGGTGCTGATTAGATGTAGAGTCTGGCTCCAAAGATTCTTGGTAATGAATAAGGCACACAGGAAACTATTCATGTGTTACTTAGCATCCTCTGCCTTGTGTTAGTGTTGTGAAAAGAAACCTTTCCCATTTCCCCAGCTAGATTATAAATTCCTTGAAGATAGCAGCCAGGTCTTATACTTATTTTGTTAAGTTACTTTCTAAATATGGCAACCCTTGTATAGCTGCTTGATAAATAACTTGCTGTTTGGTTGGTTACAAATGATGGATTCTCTAGAAAGTTTAGGAGGGAAAAGACCTGAAAATGTCAAGGCATTTATTTCTAAACTCATGATCTGGAGATTATAAGGCTTTATTATATTTTACATGGGGAGACAAGATTTGGCATTTGGAGATACCTTTCAAGGCATTCAGTGATGAGCATTAGAACACATTATATCTTCCTGTAAAAATTAGGAAATTGATCATTGAAGAGTCAAGACTGTGGCAAAATGAAAATAATTGAGGCACAGAGCTACGGGTGCTGAGCAGTTAACTCCACTCCCTCATACAAAGGGAGTCCTACTGACAGTCAGCTGAGCATATGTCAAGCTTGTGTCTCCTCAAAATTGCAGAGCACTGCATATTGGAAGCCTGTGTGCTTGGTCTTTAATCAAAACGGTAACTTTAAATTCACCAAATCCTACACTGACCAAATAGCCTCATCTCTATAGCTCCTAGCATAGTACAAGAAAAATGATGAGTGCTCAGTACGTTTTGGATGAATGAACAAACTTGTAAATTACTGAAGTCTCCAGTTTACAGTAGCCTAATTTGAAAGTAACAAAGGAAGGTAAAGGTCAAGAAAAGCAGAAGTTATGATGCCTATGTCAGATACAGCTTTCACCATATATAAATCAAAGGAGTACTTTAATATTTGAGTTCTGAGCTAAATGCAGAAACTCCAAATCCCTGTTTTTGCCCCATTTTTGTTACCTGCAAAAAATTAATGGAAGGGTATGGCATACTTGTCAGTCTGAGAGAAGGTTATAATTGAAGAGGAAAATTCATGCTAGCAGCCAAACAAAGAAAGAGCCAAAGATTATTGGGTGTATCAGCCAAATTTGACTGAAGCATCCAGGACATTGTTGCAATGTCTAATTGATCAGTATGTGAACTGGTCTGTGGTCAAGGTACCACTCGTGTAGACAATTTAAGTTCCTTTTGTTGGAGAACTGTTCAGTTGGAGTCGGCTATTTGCATAACCGACCCAGTGCCAGAACTTTACTTTGCATTTAAATGAGAGTTGGAAAAGATATTTTAGAATAATCAGGGGGAAAATGGAGGGGCTGTTTTTTATGTAGAAATAAATATATATGCTACTAATCCAGGATGTAACTGAAGTGAAAAGAAATGGACCACATATGTAAGAAATTTTCAGTGTAACAATAAAATAAGCTATGTATATAAAGATATAGTAATGACAATAAAACTGGCAACTTAATTTGAATGACACACAGCTTGCAAAGTACTATAATATTTTTATCTCATTATTCTCAGAGGTTGTTATAAAATGTATTTGCATATCATATATATTTGTATAATTGATTTTCAGCACTAAAGCCAAGTACATTTGTACAGGTATTCGCTATCATAGCTCTTATGAGCAATATTCTAAATGTCCATTGTTTTCCTGTTATTTGCATCTTCTTTCTTGGATCTTTGGCCATAAGAAAACTTATGAATCAATTCTTCCTAGACATGTTGACAAATTTATAGGTTGTTATTACGGGTTGAATTGTATCCTACCTCATATTGATGTGCTAAAAAATAAACTTTAGAATGTGACCTTATTTAGAATTAAGGTCATTGCTCATGTAATTAGTTAAGATGAGGTCATTAGTATAAGCCCTAATCCAATGTGACTCATCATTTATAAAAAGAAGAAATGTGGACAGAGACAGGCACACAGGGAGAGTGCTCCGTAAAGATAAAAGCATCGATCAGGGTGATGCTTCTGCAAGTTAAGGAATGCCACAGCTTGCCAGCAAGCCACTAGAAGCCTGGAAAGGCATGGAACAGATTCTCACTCATAGGGTTCAGAATGAACCAACACTTCCAGCCTCTAAAACTGTGAGATAATAAATTTCTTTTTTTATTTTAAAAGTTTTTTGAGTCATTTTTTAAAAAAAATAACTCTTGTTTAATTACAGTTTTCTGTCTTTTACTCTCATCTCAGCCAACCCCCCACCTCTCCCCACCTCCCTCCTATTTCCACCCACCATCGTTTTTGTCCATGTGTCCTTTATACTTGTTCCTGTAAACCCTTCCCCTTTTTCCCCTGAAATTCCCTCCCCTCTTCCCTCTGGTCACTGTCAGCCTGTTCTCAATTTCAGTGTCTTTGGTTATATTTTTCTTGTTTGTTTGTTTTGTTGTTTAGGTTCCTGTTAAAGGTGAGATCATAAATGGAAGAGTAAACAAATGGAATCTCATCAAAATTAAAAGCTTCTGCAGGGCTAAAGAAAACAGTATTAAAATAAAAAGAGAACCAACCACATGGGAAAACATATTTGCCAATGATACCTCAGACAAGGTTTTAATCTCCAAAATATATAAAGAACTTATATGACTCCATTCTAAGAAGACATGCAACCCAATTAAAAAATGGGCAAAGGACTTGAACAGATATTTCTCCAAGAGGAAATACAGAGGATCCAGAGACACATGAAAAGATGCTCAGTATCACTAGCTATCAGAGAGATGCAAATTAAAACCACAGTGAGATACCACTTCACACCAGTGAGAATGGCCATCATAAACAAAGCAATAAACAACAAGTGTTAGAGAAGATGTGGAGAAAAGGGAACCCTGGTGCACTGTTGGTGGGATTGCAGACTGGTACAACCGCTATGGAAAACAGGAATTTTCTCAGAAAACTAAAAATGAATCTACCTTTTGACCCAACAATTCCACTACTAGGATTATATCCTAAGAGCCCTGAAACACCAATCCAAAAGAACCTATGAACCCCAATGTTCATAGCAGCACAATTTACAATAGCCAAGAGTTGGAAGCAACCTAGGTGCCCATCAGTAAATTAATGGATCAAAAACCTATTGTACATTTACACAATAAAATTCTATGCAACAGAAAGAAAAAAAGGAGCTCCTACCCTTTGTGACAGCATGGGTGAAATAGGAAAGCATTATGCTAAGTGAAATAAGCCCGGTGGTGAAAGAGATAAATAAATTTCTGTTGTTTAAGCCACCTGTTTGCAGTACTTTGTAAATGCAATGCTAGAAAAGTAATACAGTTGCCACTATGCTTGTTACTTTAATAATATAGAAGTCTCTAAGAGTATAGTGTCATGGGTCTTTAGAAAAAAATGACATTATAGAATTGTACACCTAAAACCTATATAACTTTATTAACCAATGTCACCCCAATAAAGTCTATGAAAAAAAAGTACATGTATATCAAAAGAAAACTCCTTGTCATCCAATAGCAATAGCTCTGACTTTCTAAGGACTCCTCTGTTCATCTTGTAGTGCATGGATAACTTGGTGACGCTGCTCTGCCAGCTACTGCCTCAGGTGTGTGGTATTGACCACCCCACTCTGCTTACAGTCCTCGAAATAGGCTAAGACTCTTCCTAACATTCTCCACAGGAAGGCCTATTGTCCAAGGGAATTGGCAGAAAAGAAATTGGTTGTTATCTTTACCTGTTACCAGGTATGTGTTCTTGGGGAAAAAAAACTTTAATTTTTAAACTTATCTCACTAGGTTGTTGGAGGTATAAATGAGTTAATGTCCATTACTATTCCAGACCATTTTTTCAATAAGGGAGAAAGAGCATAAACAAACACCCAGAGACTTTATCTTCAGATTTTGACTCTGTGTTTTCTCTGTCTCTTTCCTCTTAATAAAACAGTATATGTTTTTTTTTCCTATAGCATTTATTTGCCTATTCTTCTTCCTAATTTCTAAGCTTCTTTTATGATGCCATCTCCATCAGCTTTGTCTTGTTTACTTCCTCTTATCTCAGGCAGACAATTGATTACTGATCCCTTTCTGGGAAAAGCACGTTTCCCTGTCCTAAGTAGTTGCAGGATTTCTACATAAGAAGCCTTGGAAGCAGTGATTTTGTTGAAAAAGCAAGCCAAAAAACATTCCTTGACTCTACACTGGCAAATCAGGTGCTGTGTTTTTGTTTAGTGTTGGTTTATTTGGGAGAATCAGGGACAGTGGGTGTACTAATGAGTTCATACATAATAAATACTAAAGTCTCATGTGCTAGCTTTTCTTGTTTGCCAGTTGAGATCTCTTCTCCATCCTTCTCCACCCTGCTCAATAGTTTACCTAAGCTCTTTTACCGTCCTGGGAGGACATCACAGAGTCAGGCCAGAGAGAGACTGGTGTATTAGTCCCCCCAACTCCAGGTCCCTGCAAGCCAGGCTGTTTTCGACAGTGCTGTGTTCCCCTAAGACCACAGTTCCTTTCCAGAAACCTTCTCCTAAAGTGAGCTCTCACTGAATTCCAGTGATTACAAACTCCCATAACACTATTCTATCCTCCCTTCTTCAGCACCAGATGTAGATATACAAACAAATGTAATAATATTCTTTCATTCTTCCATGCCTTGCAGAATTGTAGGACTTGCACTATTGCTAGTACCTAGGAACTCCATTATTGTTTAACCCTTTTCACACCACTGTAAATTGCCCATGCACTGAAACTCTCTTCACTAAAACCCATTGATTATGCCACTTTTTTACTGTCAGGACTTTGATGTGCTGCTACCACAGCTGTTCTGACACTGCCACCTCTCTCCCTAAGAACATCACATTAGGGGTAATCAGTAGATTGTTAATTGTTTATCCCAGTTCATCTATATACCAAATAACTTTAGTGATGCTTTTAGTATCACAACCAGCAGCTCTTCTGTGGTTTGTTATAATGTTCCTCTAATATTCTTTAACTTCTCCTTTTCTTCTTCCTGCCTTCATCTTCGAGACTGTTATGTAAAGGCAGTCTGGCCCAGTGAAAGGAAAAGGAACATTATTCAGCCAGCTGGCCAGGCTTGAAATCAGGTAGTCAGCTGTTATGCATGCATGAACAATGTACCTTTGAGCAAGACATGAATCTTCCATCAATGTCATTAATGTAATATTCATAAATTCATGATGAAGAGCAAATAAAAATAACGTAAGTGAAGAATATAGCACATAGTAGTGAATCAACAGTTGTTAGTCCCTTTCTTCAATTAAAATATACCTTTATTTATATACATATAAATAAGTTCCAAAACTGCCCTGGGACTTTTGTTTTCTTTCCCAGCAATATATTAGGCATGATATTTTTTGCTCCATTTGAAATAAAATGCCACACCTCTTTCATCAATTTATATTTCCCACCATCTTTTAGCACTAGTCATTACTTTCTTTTCTCTGTTACATAATCAAATGCAATAATCCTTTTTGATGCCTCCATCCCCTGGAAAAGTGGAGACTTCCCAGCAAAGAAGCATTTCTCACCAGCCACTTCACTTTGAGCAATGTCCACTCTGCAGCAGACTCCTGAAATAAATTCTTCAACTCCTTCTTAGTTCATGTCAGCTACTCTCATGTGCCAGTCTGCTTTCTCCCCTGGGCAGTTGTCTAGGGAGATGAAGACCGTTTTCCTGGCAGTCCTCAAACCTCTCCTAGAACTTGGGAACTAGGTCAGCAGGCCAAGAGCAACTCCCTTTTCAAGGAATTATTCATGCTTTCTTTCCTGAACTGAAAAGCCTGATTTTGAGTTATTTTTTGCTTCTCTTTTTTATAGTGTTTGCCCATGCCCTTTCTCTTTCCCCTGTGCTTTTCTTGTTTCCCAAAGTGACCTGAAAAGAATTTTTTCAGTAGCCAGAGTTGTTCTTTCAGGATTATCTTCCCCAACCCCTATTTTACTAGGTAACCCTGCTTAGGGTCTTTTTTTCTTTTCTTCTTTTACACTCTAAAATGCCTCTAGTCCATGAATGACTTCACTGGGGTTGATCTAATCTTTCATTTATTTTTGCTCAGATATCTTTAACTTCTAACATATAAATTCATTTGTTTGGTGTTTGAATTTCATAGTTTCCACTTTAATCTTTTCAGTTTGTCTTTAAACCCTCTAGTATGATAGCATAGGAGCAGCACAGGCTTGGTTCTAGGAGGACATCATATTAACCTCAACTTGAACACAAAACTTCAGGTTCTTCATCTGTAAGAAGGGATAACATTCTGCCATATGGAGCAGTTTTGAGGACTCTCCAATTTTATTTATTTATTTTTATTGGGGTGACATTGGTCAATGAGATTATGTAGGTTTGGGGTGTACAATTCTATATTACACCATCTATATATTGCATTGTGTGCCCACTACCCAAAGTAAAGCCCTTTCCTGTCTCCATATTTGACCCCCCTTTCCCCTTTCATATCCTCTGCTAACCATCATACTGCCGTCTGTATCTATAGGTTTTTGTTTACTTGGGACTATCACATTGAAAAGCCAATGACAATGACTGGCACTCTGTGTCCTCTAAACAAATGTTAGTTTTCTTCTATCTTCTCTTGCATTAAATCCAAACATTTTGAGACACTTGTCATTTGCTGTGGTTTTATACCTTTCCATGGAAGCTTCTGTTGTAGCTCTAGTTAACACGTGTCACTAGAGTTTGACAAATTGAACGGGGTTGCAGAGATCTGCTTCTTCTGATCATTTTTCTTATGTTTCTAAACCTTTCCCATTTTAATAAGATTTTTAAAATCTTTTCCATGCCACTATAAACTTTCTGAGATGATGATGAGTTAATTTTGTTATGATTACAGAATCATAAATATTACTTTTGTCATCTATTTTACAATCTATTTTCTCTCCTAGAGAAAAATTGCCTAATAAACATGTCCCACATTACATTTTGCTGAGCTTATTTTAGACTGCTAGCACATTTATCTAAATATCTTAAATTCTATGTATGTAGATCAATTCAAAATATTTTACATAGAACCACAATTTGGTCATACCCACTCATATTATCTTTATAAAATTAAATTATTTATAAATGACAATACTTTTTTCTGAGTGAGAAAGGTTTCCTACTCTTCAGTGGTGTTGATTACTTTCTTATGTGTTTTAGACAGAGGCGATAAAAATGCACATGACTTGAGTTGACAGCTTGCCTGGCACCTTTAAGTCACAATAAGGTGTCAGTTTTTTGTCAGTGGACAAGGAAGAGGAATACACAATGAGAATAGTAAAATAACAGAGGTTTGAGGACTTAGGGGAGAGTGAAAATTTTGTAGGGTCTTGTAGGTCACTGTAAGTATTTTGGCTTTCACCCTGACCAGCGTGGCTCAGCTGGTTCAGTGTCTTCCCAAAAATCAAAAAGTCAATGGAAAATCAGGGAACATGCCTGGGTTTCTGGCTCCTCCCAGTTCAGGAGTGTGTGAGAGGCAACCAACAGATGTCTCTCTCACACATGGATATTTTTCTTTCTTTCTTTCTCCCTCCCTTCCCCTCTCTCTAAAAACAAATAAATACAATTCTTAAAAAAAGAACTTTGGCTTTCATGGAGTGAGATGAGCAGAGAAATTTCATAAGCCATGATCTGATCTTGTTTTATCAGTATTCATACTTCATTTTAATAGTACTCATAAAGACAAAATATAGACATGGGGGACTGTAATAAAAGGTTGTAATAATGTGTGTGAAAGATGACGCTGGCTGGACCTATGTGAGAAAGGTGAAGTGTTGAGAGGTAAAGCATAGTTCCAATAGAACTTTTAGATGGGTTGCCTGTAGGATGTGAGAGACAGATAAGTTACAAGGATGACGCCAGTGTTTTGAGGAGTTGACATAGACCAAAAGAAGTAAAGACACAGTAAGCGTACATGTGGAGTAGAAGGGAGTGAAGGAACAGAATGTGCGAGCCTGAGGACTGGGTAGCAATATAGGACACAGATAGGAATAGGGAGGCACTGGCCTATAGGTGATAATGAAAGTCATGAGAATGGGATCTGAGAGAAAGTAGAAATCAACAGCTGAGACTGAAAACAGAGCAATCAATAAAGTAAAGACCAGAAGAGTAGGTGTACTGGAAATAAAATAGTACAAAAAAATACTTTTCAAAAAGAAAGGAGTTGATCTACTAAACCAATTTTTTTCTGACAGGTCAAACAAAAGAAAGGTTAAAAATGTCTGTAAATTTAACTACAGAGGTGATTTGTATCCTTGAAAGGACACTTTTGGGTGGAGAAACCCTGACCAATGTGGTATGATGAAAGAATGAGAGTAGTAGTAGAGCTTTTTAATAGGGTAGTAATATAAGCTTTTTTCCCCCAATATTTTCTATAAAGGAAGCTGATACAGGATGAAGAACGAATTTTTAAACTGAAAAAATTGCATAAGGTTTATATGTTCATAATAATCCAATAGGACAAATTAATGTCACAGGAGATATGGGACAGTTACATCAGCTATTATCCTGTGTAGCAGAAAGAAAAGAGGTACAGTGTGCAGGTAGAGGGTGAGCCTCCAGCAAAGTTCTCAGGAGGGAGAGGAGAGTATATGAACATAGGTGACGTCAGTAGGTGCAATGGTGACAGGTTGAGGGAATTCTCTTCTGATTATATTTTCCCAGCAAAATCAGAAGCCAGGCCACTAGCTGTGTGAGCAGGTTAGGATGGAGTGCTGGAGAGAGGAGTATGTTTAAAGTGTCACCCAGGAAAGAGAATGAAAGAACAACAGAGATGTTGTTTGATTGCTCTTCAATGTTATGGGCTCAGGTTAAGGACCTAAGTTCATATACTGTGAATTTAATGTACAGCCAGTCAGCAAGGTGGTGGGCTTTTCTCCAGCCACATTCTGCTGTGCTGGGGCAGGTGCAGGTGTGAGGAAGTGAAGGGCTGGATGTATGCAGAGTGGAAGCCTGCTTGTACATACAATGTCAAAATAACTTAAAACGAGGAGGGCATGATTATATTGATGAGCTGTGGGACTGAATCTGGACAAACAAGGCCAGGAGCAAACAGTAAGTGTAGCATGGATGGATTTTAGGCTGTAGGGTTTGAGGAAATATTAGAATTGGGGCACCTCAAACTAATACGGTTTTTCTAAAGTAAGAATTTTGGTTGTGGTTTGATTTGTTTTCACTTGCAAGGACTCTCTTCTTGCTGTGGCTCTTTTTGCTTACCCCTGTTCTTTTTCTCCTGCTGTACTTTTCTCCACACAAATCCAATTCTTTCTATTTTACTTTGTTTTCATATTTCTCCTGAACTATTGCACTCCTCTTCTGTTTTTTTCAGTGCTGTCCTATGGAACTTTCTGTGATGATAGGAATATCCTAGATCCACACCATCCAATAAAGTGGCTACTAGCTGCCTGCAGATAATGTGACAAAGGAAATAAAGCTTTCAATTTTATCTAATTAGAATTAATTTAAATTTTAATAAACACATGTGGCTAGTGATTAATCTGTTGGATATCACAGTGAGGCTAAGAGATATGTTTATATCATTTGTTAAGGTAAATGTCATTGGCACGAAAATTTTTTTCTGGACTCCTTTTCACTTTTCCCTTCTAGAGTAGCTCAAGTGTGCTACCTTTCCCCACCTCCCATTTATTCATCAGGTATTTGGAACATCAACTATATGTACCAGGGACAAATGAGTATGAATGGATGCTTTCCTCAAATAAGAAAGAGATGAGTAAAAAAATCAAAGATAATGTTATGGAATTACAATACAATGACCACATGCTGTGATTGATGGAAGTGTGAAGAAGGTTAGGAGCCCAGCAGGACATGGGCAAAGACAATAGTCTTCAGAATCTTGTGGACTGAGGTTTGACTCTGGCTTTGTTGCAACCTTAATGAATAGCCCACCTTACAAGATAGTTGTAAGTATTTAAAAAAATGGCTGGAAAATGCTTATCATACTGCCCACCTTTAAATAAAACTAATTCTCTCTTGGGAAAGAAACAAACAAATAAGGTGTATTTTTTTTTGCTTTACAAAGTCTATCTGTCATTTTTTAATTGAAAGTTATGCCATCTTTTGTATTCATTCTGAGGACAGAATTTTTAGTACAACTTATTTTCAGTTGATTTCTTGAGTCCCGTGTCTACTGTGGCATTGAGTGTCCCTGTGCCCACTCTTACTTGTAAATCTAGGAGGAAATGGAAATTCTTTCTCCTCTTACATCACAATATATTGCACAGAATAATCATTCAGTTTATTGTTTTTCTTGAACACTTACTAATCTAAAGAATGTTTTTAACAAAATGTGATGTCTTTTGTCCAAAACAATTAAAGATACTGGAACCTTGGAAATATAAACAAAGCCTCATTTCTGCCAGAAGTCATCAAACCTCTACTTGAATACTATAAATAACAGGGAGCCTACTAGCTACCAAAGTAATTCAGTTCATTGTCAAGACTTTCATCAACAGAAAGGTCATTTTTATGCACATATGTATTCTACTACCATCTAGTTCTCTCCATAAGTCCTAGTCACGTCCTTCACCTTTATGAGGTGGTACACCACTGGGAGGGAAATGGGGTAGGGTTACAAGTAAGGCTGAGATTACACATTACCCAAAGATTTTCTTATCTAAGTAGTATCCAAATAGGCGTCACCTTTGTCACCTTTACTAATGGATGTAAATATTGTCCACCAGATGAGTCCTGGTGAAAAGTGTCAGAAACCAGAGTCTAGGATACAATGAAATAAATTTAACTCCTCCTGTTCCTGACAGCCCACACATATTTCATATATCGCATCCCCCAGGAGTCTTTCCTATTCCAGCCTAAACCTTCATTTATTCTTCATGTCATGATTTCCAGTAATTTCATGGTTGCTCTTTTGACCTCTTGCCAGGGTCCCTCCCTATAGTGCCTTGTGATGGATTTCTTTTAGCGTACTCAGGTGTCTAGCTGGGTGGTTAAACACCTGGAGGCGTGATGGCTGCATTTACAACTAATACTAAATTGAAGAACATTTCTTTTCTATTTCCTTTGAATAAGGTCTAATATTCAGGCTATACCCCAAGTTTCCTGGCTTCTGCTCCCAGTTTTTTGTTTTTCAGTGTGTGATGAAATGTTTTTTTAGCACCTGCGAAAGTCTGTGGTGACAAATCTAATGTATCACAAATATTTTGCATAGTTTTCATAATCCTATTTTTAAAACTTAGCACTTGGCATTGATGAGAAAATGAAGACCAATCTCTCATTCCCAATGAGATGTTCTCTGCATATTCACCTTCTTTGACAAAAGAAACATAAAGATTAATTTTCCTGTTTTACTCTGCTTTAGTTCAAATATGTCATTCTTCCTCCTGCCTCCTACATGAGAGATTGATATGTGATCAATAGATAGGTAGTTGACAGATTAGTGATAAAAAATGTATAGATGATAAAAATAGATACACAGATATAAGTGTGTGTATGAGATTTGTCACTTTAGTTCTAGGTCTCTTGTTCTTCTGCTCATGTTTAATTTTTCAGGATTTTTTAGCATTTGGTTTTTATTCGTATGTATGACCCTTGCTATTTTACTCCTTTGTTTTGTCATTCCTTTTGTCTTTCCTATTATACAGCTTAAAATAGCCAGCATCTTTTGAGGGGGGCAGTAATGCACAGTACAATGCAAAGTATATTTTCCCAGGGGACAATAATAACTTGATGGAGCCTCACTGTGGGGTGAGGTCAGAAGAGATGTGAAGCAATTTGTGTTTCAGCAAATCCCAGAATGTCAGGTCCTTGCCATTGTCTTAAAAATAGTTACCACACATCAGGACATATTTTAGAGCTAAGTTAAAAGCACATTTGCTTGTTCTGAGCATCTCTGATGGGGCTGAAAATGCTGAGGCTGTAGAAAGCAAAGTTGGGAGTATTTACCCCAGAATTCCCTCAGAGAATGAAATTGCAGCAATTTAATCCTAAACGTAGAACAAACAGAAAAATGGGCACTTTTTCTACTCTCACAGGATTTGTCTCCTACCATGTCCTCATAAGGATAACAAGTACAATAAAAATATTGGTAACCAAAATTAGCCCTTTGATCTTCAGTAACTCTGAGACACTTTCTCAGGCAGTGTTAAAAGTCTGCACATCTAAATCTGCCTGTGTGCCTAAAGTATTCTATTCTTCAAAGCCTGTTGTTCTCAGGATACTTTTCATATTCGAGACTATTAACACACAATATGAGAAAAGCAATTGAATGTTATTTTTTTAAAGCAACTTAGTTGTGCTTTTTGTTGCTTGGAGTTTTAATAAACATATAACACCTCTAGTGCCTAGATCTTCATATTAAAAACACAAAAACTCTATGCATCAAATAACACTAAGTATTACAGCTTTGTTTGGACCTGTTACAAAAGCAAGAAAAAGTATGGGGTGGAGGGAAAGATGTAGACTCAGTGATAAATGGAGAAACATAACAACAGGCAGAATGCAAGAAGCAGAAGAGAGGAAAGATGAAACCAGACAGAGGGACACATATCCCCACAGCAGAAGGTCTCCGATGCCTTCTTTATCTCACTCCCAGGGTGTTGGGCTCATAAACATGATCATGTCTACCCAAGTAATCTTGAATAGTGTATGTTGCTATACAATTGTATAAGGTTATTTTGGCCAATGTGATTTTTTTGGTATCAAAGTTTTTTTTTTTCTTACAGAGTTTCAGCCATGTATGGTTGTTCCTTGTTGTTATGTATTGTGCATGGAAGGATAAATATTATAAAGGGTAAAACATAAAAGCAAATGTTTGCTTACACCCTCTCAACCATGAACTGGTATTGTCATCAGGGAAAAACAAAAAAAAATTTAAACCCAAATATTTGTGGAAAAAAGGAAGTAGAAGCAATTATGTAAAGGATTTGATATAATAATGTGATGCTTAGGTAAAAGGAAACAGAACTAAAACAATATAAAGAAAAAATAAGTGACAGGTCATTGTCATTTTTATTGTCCTGGTTTAGGAGATGCTGGACTCAGATTTGAGGAGGTTCTGGAATGGGTGGTGGGTGTGGCAGGATCGAGAGGTTGTGAGTGAATTAACATGGCAAATTGTTGTGTTTATTATAATATATTCAATAATATAGGTACATATTGAATATTGTATTCTCCATGCAGTTCCACAAGCTTCACAAGAAACTTGTAAATGTGGCCCTTTCATTACTTCAATGAAGTAATATGGCCCAGTGACAATAAATATAGGTTCTAGATTACAGTTGCCTGGGTTCAAACCCATACTACCTACCAACTATGCAGTCCTGGACACATCTTAAGCCTCCACGGGTGTGTTGGTTTTTCTATTGCTGGTAAAACAAATTATCAAAAAGTCAGTCACTTACAAAACACATTTTTATTGTCTTACAGTGTGGAGGCTGCATTCCTTCTCAAGGGTCCAGTAGAGAATGCATCCTTACCTTTTTTAGCCTCTCAGGGCCTCTATTCCTTGGTCCTCCTGCCTATTCAAAACCTGCAGCAGAACATTTTCTTTTCCCTCTTACCTCTTCTCTTCCTTTTAAGAGGACCATTATGATCATATCAGGTCAACCTACATAATCTAGAGTAAGCTCACATCTTACTTTTATTATATCTGCAGCATCAAGAAACACAAGTAAAATAATGAGAATAGTTTCTTTTTCATCAATGGTCTTAGCCATTAAGTCATTTGAGTGGAATAGAATGTGGAGCATAAGAGATGGGATGTGTGGGAAGGGATGGCATTGTGTGGTCAGAGGCAAGGGCAGCTCTGAAGATCTCTATAGCCTAATCTGGTTTTGCTACAAATGACTGCTTAGCATTAGGGAAATCAGTCAAATAATTGTTGTGGTTTTTTGTGTGAAGGCACTGATGCCATGATAATGCCAAGGATGAATTTGAGACATTGCAGGCATCTTAAAAATGCAACCTGCATTTTTAAATTTTATACAAGAGATATCAGCCTCAGGAGAGAGAGAGAGAGAGAGAGAGAGTTGTCCAAAGATACAAAGTTAATAGCAAAGCTGAAATGAAAACCCAGGGCTCCAGACCACCTGCTCAGAATTCTTTCTACTGTCTTTAACTTCTAAGGGAGACGACTCAAAAGTCTAACCAGTATTTGTCCACTGCCCTTCTAATGCCATCTGGCCCAAGAGGGTAGAATTTAGTCTATTAAACACCTGAGTTTAAAACAATAAATCTCCAAAAGGTAATAACATATTCTAGATTGGATTTGGAAGAGACAAAGAACATTAAGGGAAAAAACAATGGACCCAGAATAAAGTTGGTTTCTTAGTTTTGACAAATGCACCATGGTAAGACAGGATGTTAACAACAGGGAAACTGAGTGAGGAGTATATGGGACCTCTGTATTCTTATTGCAACTTTTCTGTATAAAATTGTTCCTACATAAAATCTTACTTTCAAAAATATGACTTTTCCTTTTACTGTGATATTATGTTAAAGGACACCTTTCATTGTGCAGCATAAAGTCCTGTCATAATCATTCTGTCTCAGCCCCATTGCCCTTGCTTGTCCATTTGTCCAAAATGGGCAAATGATACAGCTTTCTCTGGGCACTGATATAGTTTGGCCCATTGCTGCCCTCAGAAACTTGCTGCTCACATCATCTTCTCAAGAAATTGTCTTCCAACCATGCCAGGTAAAAATAAAAGAAAGGGAAGGAAAGAAGGAAGGAAGGGGGGGGGGGGGGGGGGGGGGGGGAGGGAGGGAGGAAGGAAGGAAGGAAGGAAGGAAGGAAGGAAGGAAGGAAGGAAGGAAGGAAGGAAGGAAGGAAGGAAGGAAGGAGAGAATAATTCTCTACTCCTGAGAACTGAAACAAAACCCATTAAACTTTCCATCTTTCTTCCTTGCTTTTTCCTCAGCACTCTTACCACTAAACATATTGTATATTACTTTAACTTATTTTATTTCCACTCTCATAGAGATTTAAATTTTTGTCCATTTTTATTACTGTATTCCTAGTAAACAGGATAGTTTCTAGCATGGAGAAGGTGCTTCATAAATTACTTCTTAATTAAATGAATGATGGTAACTACCCAGTGAGTTGAGTGTATCATGTGCTCCTTTCACAGTGCCTGACCACAGCAGACACTTAGCCAACACCCAACTTAAATATAAGAAATCTATAGCATAAGGATCTGATAGCACACCAAGAAGTCACATAGATTACTGGTGGCAGGTACGAGGTGGAATGCATGTCCCCTGATGTCTGAGGTGGGCATTTCTCACATGGTACGTCCTCAGGCCGAGCTCCACACCCAGGGCAGGTATGTGCTGCTCCATTGGCCTCACCCTGATTTTCATGCTGCTTTCACTCCCTCCAAGGGAGCCATGGCTCGTCTCACTAATTCATCTGGTAAATACAGAGGAGAAATGTGTTTATCAAGTTATTTTACTAGTGCATATTAGTGCTACACTTAATTAAAATTTATATCAAGAAGCCCCATCCAAAGAGAATGGCTGGTCACCATGAGTCAGTAGGCATGGGTTAAGTACTGGGGACAAAACAAGAGAACAGATCAAGTGGGCAGTGTGGTAACCCAGAGATATTATTCCATTTCTTCCTGTTTATTCAGCTGAATTCAATCCAACAACTATGTACAGAGGATGTATTTCATGCTCTGCACTATAGTAGGCATTTGAGGACTACAAGAGAAGACCAGTACCTGTCATATGGAAGGAAACACAAGACTTAATGTTATTATTTGATCCACTGTATTTAAGAAGGCAGCATAGAGTCCCTGTCTCAGCAGGACTAGGATCTCTTGCACAAATGAGCCCTTCCAGAGTATGAGCTCACATGCCTTTTTGCTATAAAATACAAGAGGATGTCTCACTTAGCTCAGAAGAGGTTACACTTGAGATGCACTTGAGTATATCTCTTATTTAATTCATTTCAGACACATGCAACATTTCTTCAAGACAATAAGAATGTCTTTGGTCCACACCACTTTATATAATTAAAATTGAATAAAATTTTTAATGGCTGGAAGTGAATAAAGATTTTTTGGGGAGTGGAGATATTTAAATCTCTCTCTTTCTTACTTGTGATTAAAACAAAAACAGTTCATCAAAACCTAAAAGCAGTAAAATATTTGTACAAATATACTATAGGACAGAACAAAACTAATTTCTGAGAAATTCTTTTTCCCTCCCTCCTTTTCTTTTTCATTCTTTCCACCATTATCATTCTTCATCCATCTGTCTCATTCTCCCCCATTTTTTATTTTCACCTTTGCTTCTTTCCTCTTCTCCTTTGTCTACTGTGTGCAATGTACTGTGTTGATGCCACAGGAGAACCTAGGACATCAGGAGCAAAATCCGTGTTCTTAAACATTGACTGATTTATTCAAAACTTGTGTGAGAGTGCATAGTAAGCTAGGCACTTTATGTCATATAGCATACAGTTTCTAAAGAAGCATGTCATTAAGAAAAATCAACATTGTGTAGTGGGAAAAGTAGGTATTTTGCTATTATACCGCACCTGCCTGAGTACCACTTCTCCATTACTGTTTTAGTGATCTTGGAAATCCTCCTTAACTTCTACCTTAACCTCTTTGTGAGCAACTTCCTTCATCAGTTAAATAAAGATAATATAGTTACCATCTTGTTTGCTGTGAAAATTAAATAAGTGCAGTTTATAAGATAACCTAGCTTAGTCTAGAAGGGCCCCAGTGTATATAGTGTATGTTGATGGAATTCAAGCCAGGAAATTTACCTTTTTTCCTGGGGAGACAGATGTAAAAAGTGTTAATAACACCTCACTTTAGAGTATCACTTCAAAATTGTATAGTAATCTTTACATATATTACCTTACTTCATCCTCATAGGACAACAGCATTGGACTCAGTTTATATATTTGAAAAAACTGGAGCACAGAGAGGAAATTGTCTGACGTTGCAGGAGAACTTAGTGGCAAGGCTCAGGTTTTGGCATTTCAGACACACTCACATTTCATCACACTGCAGATCAACTGAGAGCTCTGTCCTACTAGTTAGCAAATTGACTGAGAGAAGGCCTCAAGAATACAGCAAAAGAGAGGTTTACACGCAGAGGGCATAGAGAAAGTAATGTCAGATGGGCACCAAGGAGAGTAGAGAATACACAAAAGACCATTTCTTCATTTCTCTGACTATCATGCTGACTAATTTCAGACTTGCTTATTTAGATTCTGGTCTTCTAAAATGTGCCATAAGGCATATTTAAAAAGCAAAAACTGAAGCCAGTGATCCATGACTAGAAAAACAAAGATACTGTATGCAGTGTTCTAAGGGACTTTAGCATTCACAGATTTTGGAATCCATGGAAGACACTGGAACCAACCCCTGGTGCATTATTAAGGATGATTTAGGTTTTGGGGGAGTGAAAAATCACATGGAGATATTTGACTGCATGGAGTTTGGCTTCCCTAACCCCTATGTTGTTTGAGGGGTCAACTGTAAACTCAGGAAGCAATGAAGTTAAGAGTTGAGAACACTCCTCTTCTTAGTCATTTTGTGGCATATGGATAAAGTGAAGAATAAACAACACAGATTATTATAATAATGCTTGTACTTACTTATTCCTCTAATATTATTATCTAGTAGTAACTTGGTAAATCACATAAATTTTTGGAACTTTGGGTAAATTAAAGGCATACTCGTTCTTTGGCCTATCATTTTATATATTTTTTTTATTTAAAAAAATTATTGTATTTTTTGAGTCCAAACAAATGCACATTTTAATTGATAGATAATGACAAATTGCTCTCCAATAAGGCTACATATATTCAGACATCTGCCAAGAGTGTACAATAAAGATCATTTCCATAGTCTTGCCACCAGTGGTTAATATAAATCTTTTAACTCTTTTCCAGTCTGAAAGGAACAAAATAACACTTTATTTGAATTTCTTTTTTTTGTCTATCATTTTAAAGTCTAAATTCACTCTTCAGAGTGCAGTGGCTCTGTTCATTTATATTTAATGTTTAATTGAAATTTTTCTGTGTTCTCAGTGTGCAAACATTTTAATTTGAATGTCAAACAGTCATATTTAATATAATATAGCACATTCATTTTTAATAAGCTCCATTGCCATTATTGAACATTGCTGGGAATTCAACTAAGAATAATGTTATTAAGTATCTACATTTCGATGTCTTGTAAAATATAGCAGAAAAATAAAGAAAGAATTCTAAACTTACAAAATTTTCCTTTGTAACAAATTTTCCTTAACATTAAATCAACTCAGTTTTGAAGAGTTCTATATTTTAAGCTCATGATGTCATATAATAAATCAAGATAAATGAAAAATACATAATTCCTTTTTACAGACTATGGTTTCAATGCTTAACTCATGATCCATGCTTTTGAGAGAGAGCTTCAATATGAATCTAAGTTCCAATACACAATTCACAAGCTATAGCTATTTATTACAATGTTCTGTCATTTGTCACTTTTATGGAATTTGGTGTATTTTGCAGGCTGTAAAATGGGCTAGAGTGATTCAGAAACTTTCTATATTATCATTATTCCTCATTCCTAATACTTGAATTGCAACTACTCTCTCCAACATGCCTGATTTATTAGGTGAATAAATAACAATATACTTGAATAATGTATATCTAGTGAGACTTCATTAGCTGCCCAAGAGATGCTATCCACATTTTAAATAATTGAAACATTCAGATGATAGGGTCCAATAGACTTGAGATGATTGGAGGATAAATATTTACTAAAGAAGAATGGTGAAGAAAAAATGCTTTCAGAATATAATGGATCCGAAGTGGCACATTCTAACTACAATAAATGCTCTTTGTAAAATTATAGAGATTCAGAGGTCTCTTCTCTCAAAATAGAAAAAACAACTTAGAGTGAAAGGTGAGTAATTTGTTTATTTTCTCTGAGTCTCAAACAGATTATTCTCCAACTTTCAACTGACTCACTCTTAAAAAATAGTAGGGGGGAAGGGATTTCAGGAACAAATATACAGGACACATGGACCAAACCAAGGTGGGTGGAATCAGAGGAAGGTGGTGGGGATGGTTGGGGTGGGGAGAAATGGGTGGAAATGCATACAACTGTACTTGAACAGCAATAAATTTTTTAAAGTATAAGCATTACTTAATTCATAACAAGTCATGTTTTAAAAATGTCAGTAAGGTAAGTTGTATTAACATTTAAATTTTAAAAAATAAAAGAAATCATACTTTAATGTTGGTCAAATTCAGTAATGACTAATTTCCCAAGCTAACCTAGGGCTGAGTCTCAGTCCAACAGAGTAAATCTCAAAGATTGGAATATACTGCTCTTCTCAATTCTAATACTTCATCTTCTGCTAGGTGAAATCATTCAGTTGGTAGATTAAATAAGTTTTATGCTCATAATTAAACATCTTTTAGTGTTCTGTCTATGATGGACATATGATGAAATAAATTGTAGTCTGTAGTAAAAAAAATCTTGGGTTTATGTTGTCTCAGAAATTTCCAGAATGTTGTATCAGAAACTACTTATAATAAGCGTAGCTTAGAGAGTTTATAAAGATAAATCTAGCAAAATGTCTAACATCCCTCAGCTAGCATATTTTGGCTGCAAATGCATTTTGGGAAGGAGATTATTTATTTTTCTCTAAAATAGAAGTTCCTTCTAATTGGAAAAAAATGTCTCTCAAGTGATGAATAGATGCTAGAGAAGAATATTTATTTCTTTTCTAAAAGCAAACTGGAAAGTTCCTTCCCTATAATTGGAAGTGAGGAGGAGTTGTCTCAAAAGTGAGAAATAGTTGCTAAAAGAATGACATATCTACAGCTAAAAAAGGGTGTGCATGTGTGTCTGTGTGTGCTCTACTTAGGCGAAAAAGATCTATCCTTTACATCCTTTAAAAAAAATAAACAGAATTCTCCTTTTCCTTCTTCTAATTGCATATGAACAACAGGAAAGCTAACATATCCAGCTGCCACATAGACCAGGAATCTCATCAGAGGAGCCAGAAATGTGATTAGAGCCAAGGGCTTAGGAGGCAGTAGGGAGGCAGATCCAATGGGTCTGGTGAGGCTATCCAAGATTCAGAGGAGCACACAAAGCTGGACTAGGCAGGAAGGACACCCTGAGGCAGGAGAAAAGAGGTACCATAGATCTCATCAGGGCTCCCTTAGGATCTCCTCCTTGGGGGTGGGAGGTGAGACCGCAGACACCATTCACAGAGATGAGGGAGTCAGAGAAAGGACTGCTGGTGAATGTTTCCATTACCTAAAGTGCGAGGTCCCTCACCAAAGCATCAGTAGAGATGAATAGTTCAATATGATGATTCAAAGAATTTTTTCAACACTTAGCCCATTTATTTAAGGCATCCTAGAGGACCTGCATTAGCATAGGATCATATATTCTTTTCCTTCTAGAGTTCTTGCAGGATTTCTGTATCCTGTAATTACCTTTGTCTGTAACCTAATGAAAATACAACATTCTCAGTAACATTTTGTTATCTGAGGACTGAAGTTTGCTCCCACGAGGGAAGTTGTGGAGCAAATCAGAATAGATAAGAGAGTCACAAACATAATGTTAGGGAAACTTTCCCTGACCCATCACTGGGCCCCACACCTTTCTTCTCCTGGACCAGCGTTAAGGCTGTGTAGATACTGGGCTGTGTAGGTATTCATGGCAGGTCTTTCTGCCAGCAATGGTTTTCCTACTTGACAACAGCTTGAATGTACAGCTTTTCCCTTAAAAATAGTTGGTTGCTATTGATTTGATATTCTAAATCTGAGACATATTCTCTCTCAGGAGACTTAAATAGCATTGCCCTAGCCTTACCTGGCCTTAAAAAAATTGTTTAGCCTCAAGAACCCATTTCCTCTAATGATTTTGTCTGTTGCCTCTAAGGATATTGCATCTAAATCTATATTTTCAGGTCTAATTTTTTCTTGAGTTCCCAACATGTTCAACTGCTACTACATGTTGCTACCTGAATATTCCCAAAACTGTGAGTATAAATATTTAGTGATGGTTATTTTGAGTTCACTGTATACTATGAAATTATCTCTACATAATTGGTAAGCTTATACTCACAGAAGACTAGACCCACAACCTCTCAACCCCCCCAATCAAAAAAATAAAGTGAATACCCATTGTTAATGACTAAATATACAAGTGAGAAGATGTTGTTGACTTGTTAACTACGTGGAGAAATGAGAATCAGACGGACAGGCTCCCTCCGGACCTGCAGCTTTCCCTAGCCATGCTCATGGAGAAATGTTTATGTTAATCTCCACTTCTATTTTCAGTTTGTCTCTTCCATACGCCAAGTCACAATTAAGACACTTTATTATATGCTTTGCTTCTATTGTGGTTCTGCCTTTATTGTAATCCACAACATTGTAGAGAAGAACCTGTCAGGAAAGCCAAGTTTTACTTGTGGAACAACCAGCTATGTTGTTCACTGCACCCGAGAGTAGCAGAGGAGACAGAAAGGCTACTGCCCATCAGCACTCTGAAGGAAGCCCTCCCCACCCTCCTTCTTGCTAAAGAAATTTTATTGCCTAGAGACCAGCTCTAGAGAAAAAAAATCCTCAGAATTTATCCCTCCTTCTCTCAGTGTTACATATCTCTCTCAGAATCTGTTTTAATTTTAGATCCTCAGTAGACATCGAATAAATACCAATTTTTCTAATTCTCAGCAAAATTCTTAAAAAATAAAAGCAAAAATACCTGTTTATACAATCTGTTGACAGGCTCTTTGTTTTTCTTTTTTCAACTCACTCTAGTTTTTGTCCTCTTATGTAGTCTTTTATTTCCATTTCAAATGTTAGCATCAATTTTTCTGACACTTTGAAAAATTATAAAGATAATGCGTATGCCCAACATTTTGGAAATTTTAAGATATTTATATCTATCCCAATAACATAAGATCATTGTTAACATTAACATGTTGGTACATATCTTTTTAATATTTTCGAGGCATGTTTATTTCCTATGAAATATAGAAAAAATCGTTTATGCCCTTTTTATATTTTGAATATTTTCTCATACAAATACACATTTTTAAAAGATGATTTTGATTGTATTATCTCTTATTGTACAGATGTTCCAAAATTTTCCAAACTGAAACTATATTATTGTACACTTATATACTTTTTACTTTTACAAAAAATGCTATAACAAACAACACAATTAGAGAAAAAGACATTGTTTTGCCAAATACTATTTGCTTTTTTTTTATTCTAGTAAACTTATTGGGGTGACACTGGTTAATAAGATTACCATATTTTTGCCATAAATAATGCACACCCACATTTTTGCACATGTTATACACAATTATACTCATGGTATGTGATCATTATATGCATGTATAATGCACATTCTTATTTTTCCTAAAAAAATTGGGCAAAACGTATGCATTATACACAGCAAAATATGGTATATAATTTTCAAATGTACAATTTTATAATACTCACTATATTATAAAATTGCATTGTGTGTTCATACCCAAAGTCAAGCCTCCTTCTTTCACATTTATTCTCTCTTCACTCTCTTCGACCTTCCCCCTAACTCCCTTTCCTTCTGGTAGTAACCACTATACTGTTGTCTGTGTCTACGAGTTTTTATTTGTTTATTTGTTGCTTTCTGTTTTATATTCAACATACATTCACACATTTAAGGTTGTGGTGTATTTTGTCAAATTATCCTCTGAAAAATTCTACCAACAATGTTTGAGACTTTCTGTTTTTTCACCCTTACCAAGACTGGGAATTATCATTCCTCTTAATTTGTGCTGGTTTTAAAGATAAAGTTTATGATTAATACATACAAGTGCAACAAGAGTATCAGAAATCAAGCAGTATTTATTAATATTTAAAAGTGAAAAGATTATATAAAATTAGGGGAATAAGAAAAGACTTTCCAGAGAAAGAGACAGATGATATGGGAGTCACTTCAAACTGTCCAGAGCAACTCTGCACATAGAAACACACTGCTATACTATTATGAATATACACACTATATACTATATTCTATATAATTTATATATAGTATTTGTACTGTAGTGTACCCTATATACTATATTCTGGGTCAGATATGGATTAGCTGAGAGCCTCTGTTCGTCACCCAGGGCCAATTTCATAACACAATGTGAAAACGGCTTAATTTTTCACTGGCACATTTCTTTTTCTTTTGCAGTACTTTCTCATGCCTCATCCCAAGGTTCACCACGTTTGTTGATTCACTGGCTAGGGGCAGCAGCCCAGGGATACTGTTTGTGTTCCTTGTCCCCTGTGCCCTCTCTTTTTTTAACTCCTTCTTTGAGTACTTATTTCTACTTGTACTGCTTTGTCCTAAGAGTGATTGTTGTGAACCTCTCTGCCTGGTTTCAGGAATTATAACCTTAACCCTGTGGCTAAGGACGAGTCAGTGGCCTTTGGAATGCGAGCACAGGAGGCAAAGCTTGTCTCTGGTAGCAAATGCTGCCTCAGTTTCCTCCCTGCCTCCAAAGCATGGTCAGAAGTCCTTGATGGGTAACACCCCTCAGAGGAGAGGCAACCTAGGCCAGACATGATCACTTGGGAGGCCTTCATGGAAGGACTCGGGGGCTTCATTAAAGAGCAATGGACTCTTGCCCCCTGGCTTTGAGATAGCCTGAGTCCCCATGTCCTCTGGGAGAAGCACTTCCTGGCTCTAATCCTCTTAAGCCTGAATACCTGATGGGGAGAGGTATAGCTCCTTGCCTTGCTAGAGCATGTCCTGGGAAAAATCTGGCACCACAAAGACTTCCTGATAAACCTGCGAAATGTGCTCTGCTAAGAGTGCTTTCATTAATATGTTAAGGGTTGAAGCAGGAAACCCTAAAACTCTGTTCCTGACAGACTCTGACTCAGACTAAGCCCTCAGATTTCTTTGAAATGTTATCTACTGTTTGATCCTTGCCGCCCTGTATTCCTGTGTATTACAACCCATTCCTGTGCAATACAACCCTGTGTATTACTATAAAAGCCCGTGGAGGAAGGGGCTCAATGCCTTTTCCCCCTGAGAAACTGGCCACTGCTAAAGGCCTTTTTCCTCTGGGAAACTGGCCACCTCTCCTACCCAGGCAGATCACATCATGTCTCAGTCATGTTTACTCTCATCCGTGGCACATGGGAGGACTTGGGAGGAAAGTCACCCCCACAAGTGATAGCAAAAGGATAAATCAGAAAAGCAAATTTATATAAACATTCCAGTATCTCACTGCACATCTTCAACATATTATTTGATAGTGTGTTATGTACCCACCAGCTCAGATCCACTATAAGGAAGCCGATGAGGTTGAGGCAGCACCAAGAGCCTCATTTTGGTATTTCATGAACTCATGCCAACTTTTGTTTTATTTTTCCTCCCACATGGACTGTTTGTTTAAATTTCCAGGTATTTTTGCTCCTATATATGGAGTTACACAGAGCATCTCACTCAACTATTTCCACAATGAGGAGCTATGTCTTGAAAGCCTGCCAAAAATGAGACAGCCCTGGTGGTTGGCCATCTGGTGGTCTTGCAGCTCAGAGTTCAACTCTCAGTACTCCCTACATTTGGGCAAATCCTGGTACCTGTTACTGAGGCTTCAGCGGATGTTGTTGACATTTTAAGGAGAGCCCCCTGGGGTTCTTGATCTCAGCATGGTTACTCTGGGTTGGAATAGATCAAAAGGAAAGCATGAGATAGAGACAAAAAAAACCCAAAAAAACAAACAAATGAAAAATCAGGGGTCTGGACAGACTTGGACTTGATTCAAAATTCATGAGATTACTCAAATATCCTTTAGCAATTATGGATTCACAAATATTAACCCTCCTATAAAAACTCCTAATTCAAGACGGTCTTACATATCCCTGTTTTGTCTTCCTAGCTCATTAGAAAGCATCCGATTTTTCGGTCATCTTGTTATTACCAGCCCTGTCCATCAGAAGGACATCTTCATGAGACTCAGATCCCATGTGCTCTACTGAACTCATACTACCAATCTTGGAGTAGCAACGGGTATTTTGATAAATATTTTTGAATTAAGTAAGACCTAATAAAAGTTATGGTATCGACTTTGATTCCATGGAATCCTCAAATAAATATTTTTAAATGAACAAACCTATTATTTTATCTGCCCTTATTTCTAGTTTTGAATCTAAAAATATAAATATTTTCTTCAGTGAAAATACTTCTTATACTTGAGATAACTGATAGCCTTGATGGCTGGTGAATCATTTTTAACTCATTTGTTGTCCAGCCACATCATCACTTTATTTAATTCATCTTTTATAAAATGACAGAAAACTACTGAAAACCATTCACTTCTCTTGAATCCCACTGACATAGCCCCAGAATGCAAAGTTATGAATATTGCTTCCCCCAGGGGGAAGTAATCCACACCTTACTTACCACCAGATGTGCAGCATTATGATTCCTAGGCCACGAAAATCTATCATCTTTAACTTTTCCATCTACACAGGAGCAGTGTGAGATAATAACTTCAAGGAACTGCATTTCAACTACAACTGTGGATCCAATTTTCACTTATACGATTTAACCTGGAAATTATCAGTGACAACCACGGCAGCAGGGGGAGTGGGAATGAAGAGCTGATTTGGGAGGTACATTGGGAGTAGCTGGCTCAGCCGGCGAAACAAAAAGACAAATGATGCACAGAGCAGACCTGAATAAAGAATGTCCTTGTGGAAATGAGATGTGATGTGCAATAATTCCAACTGTAAAGCCACCAAACAGCCTATTAACAACTAAGTGGATTGATGTGATTATAGATAAGACAAGTGAAATTAAAGAACATTACACGCAATGAAAGCTGCATCTGGGAGCTTTGATGGAGGCTGAGGAGAGCAGCAGGAAGGGAGAATGACTAGAACATGCTTTGAATGAGAAAAGCAAAAAAAGGTCATATGTGGAAAAAATCCATTTAACTGTGGTGTACATGTAGAGTGCAATTTGTTCCCAACTCTAAAATATTAAAGATAAAGGATGAGAACTATAAAAATTATATATAATAAAAGTCAAAATGTCTACACATTTAAGCTGTAGACATTTTATTTATTCAATAAACATAGCTAAACACCTAAATGCCACGAACCATGATAACTCATGGATGATTAAAGGCATCATCTCTTTCCTCTAAAAGATTAAGTTCTAGGACAAACAAGGCAGCTAAAAATTTCAGGAGCAAACTTTGTAATGGGAATCAATGCATTCTATTCCCATAAAAGCTACACACTGCATTTCAAAAACAAGAGCCCCTTAATGTGTCATTAATTATTAATTGCTTTACATATGTTCTTTCATTCAGCCTTTATAACACTGAGCACTATGCATTGCTTCCCCCACTGCACTGGCAACAAAATTGAAGATCTGACACACACATCACATTTCTCAAGATTAAAGAAGCTGGGATTTAAACTCAGTGTTTGCTCCAAAACCCATGTTCTTTCCATTCTGACATGTTATTCTGTGTGTACTTAGCCAAAATGACACCTGATGAGTCTATAAAGTACATGGGCTCTCCCTTTCTTGTGCTTTATGTCCCACTGAAGTGTATCTTCTCAGACAGCAGGTGACTTTCAAACTTCTCTTGGCAGGATTAGAAATTCATTTGTGATCTTGATAATTAGAATTAAAAGTCATGTTTTATCATTCTCAAGTATATTTGAACACTAACATGTACTGCATTGTAGCCTTAAGATCAAAGGATGAAAAAAAATCTGCAAATAGTTAGATCAAGGATTCACAGGAAGGGAAGAAGGGAGGTATTTGAGGTAGGGGGGGAAGTCTATCAAGCAGTCTTCACACAAGTCCCACAAACAACAAAGGGATTAAGCAAAAAGTGTCTGCCATAAGGGTCCCAATCTAGGATCCAAGATCCAGGAGTTCTCTATTACAGTCAAGTCGCATCTCCTCAGGACCCGGTCTCCAGAAGCAATCAGCTGTCTCAAATATTGTTCACCAACCCAGAGAGCACTAAAGGAGCTGGATCTCAGAGGAAATGCCTGTTACCTGAATTCTGGCCACAGTGCTAGGAGGCAGCGAAGTACCTGGGAAAGGAACTTGCTTCCATTAAGTTCAGCTCTAGAATTATTTGTTATGTGGTGAACATGTGTCACTCTTCCGCAGTTGTGAATACAGTAAAGAACAAGAAATCATAGTGTTGACCAATCATGGGTATACAATCTCATTGAGAATATAAGAAAAATAAATCAAAAATCAAATTTTTAAAGGGGGTGGCAAGTGGTAGGACTATTCCTGAGTTGGTGACATTTGAAAGTATATTTTGGAAAATAAAGAGAGTCCAATGCAAGCTACTTAGTTAAGGAAAGCTTTGTGAACCATGTGGGCCTGAAAACACTTGTTTATAAGGGAATGGGGGAGATATTTGGTGGAGAACCAATGAGCCTAGAAAAGCGGAGGGAGGAGGATGTTTGTAAGGACACCAGACTGACTAAGGGCACAGGACTATATGCTCACAATTATTATTTAATCTAACTCTCACAATAACTGTGCTAAAAGTAGTACCCTGTTTCTCCCTGCTATAAAAAAGAATCTTAGAAATAAGTAATTTTCTTAATAGGCAAGAGTTGGAGCCAGAAAGTGAAAGATCATCACTTTCACACAATTCTTAATTTAAGTGTCCATGTGGCTCATATGCAAGTGAGACAAAGTTACATATTTTCCCTGACCTCAAGAAGCACACAACTCACCTGGGTGGTGAGCAAGACCAACAATTTCATCAGAAATTTCAATCTGGTATAATGCGTGAAACAACCAAATCAGACAGGGTCTTGGTTTATAGAAAACCCCGTTTAGTACCTGAAGTGAGTCTTAAAATATAAACAGAAGGCAAGCCACAGACTGGCAAAAAAAGACACATAAGAGGCTGTTATCAAAAATATAGAAAAACCTCTTTAAAACTCCACAATAACAAAACAATGTGATTAAAAAATGAGCCAAAGACTCTAACACATATCTCAAGAGAGATACAGATGGCAAATAAGTGTGTGAAAATAAGCTCCACATCTTACGTCAACCGGAAAATGAAAATTAAAACAACAATTATATACCATTACATACCTGTTGGAATGACCCAAATCTGGGACACTAAAAACACCAAAGTTTGACAAAGCTATGGAGAAGCATAAACTGTCATTCACTGCTGGTGGGAATGCAAAATGGCATACCACTTTGTAAGACAATTTGACAGTTTCTACAGAACTAAACAATATACTTTTACCATATATCTAGCAATTTTTTTCTTTGTGTGGCATTTTCCCAAAAGAGTTGAAAACTTATGTCTACACAAAAACATGAACACAGACATGAACACATTACAACAGTTTTAGTAATAATTGCCAAAATTTGGAAGCAACCAAGATCTCTTTAGTAGGTGAATGGATAAACTATGATACATTCAGAAAATGGAATACCATTTGGTGCTAAAAATAAGCTATTGAACTATGAAAAGATGTGGAGAAAACTTAAATGAATATTACTAAGTGAAATAAAATAATCCAAAAAACTATACACCATATGATGTCCAATATACGACCTTCTGGAAAATGCAAAACTGGAAACAGTAAAATGATCCATTTTTTACCCTAAGTTAATAGAGAGAGAAGGATAAGTAGAAGAAACACAGAGGACTTTTAGGGCAGTGAAACTATTCTGTATGGTAACATAATGATTGATACACATTACTATACACTTGTCCAAACCCATAGAATACACAATGCCAAAAGGGAACCCAAATGTGAACTACGGACTTTGAGTGATAACAATCTACCACTGCAGGTTCATCATTTATAACAAATGTACTTCTCTTGTGGGGGATTCTGATAGTGGAAGAGGCTATGCATGTGGTGGAAGCAAACAGGGAATCTCAGTGTATCCACTCAATTTTGTGGTGGATCTAAAACTACTCTAAAAATAAAGTCTATTCAAAATTGATGAACAAAGATATCCAGGTAAAAGAAGGAACAAGATGAAAAAAAATTGTCTGTGTGTAACCCTAGAGGTGAGAAAGATCTGGTTCATACAGGGGCAAAAGGCATAGACTCTAAAACATGTCAAGGCTGAGTCCTAGTCCCACCTCTTGCTATCTATAGTGAGACTTTGGGAAAGACATTTACCTTCCCTGTGCCTCATTTTTCTTATCTGCAAAATAGGGACAATAATAACTCATGTTGCATATGGTTGTTAGGAAAATTACATGAGCTAACATTTGTAAAAACTAAGAATGGTACCTGGCAAATATGTGTGTGGTATAACTGGAGTCTTAAAAAACAAGTATAACCATGGAGGTCTTTTTTATGCTGTGCAAAGGAGGTGGAATTTAACTTGAGAATGATGGGAAATGTTGAGGGAATTTAACTAGTACAGTGAAATCTCAGGACCAGCATTTCATAAAGCTGGCCTTCTCTCTTCCTGTTTATATGGACACATTTTAATGTGTAAAATGTGTGTGCTTAGTAATGAGGCTTTCAGTTAACTGCCTATTCTTCTCAAACTTATACATGAAGCACCAACACATAGATTGGGCTTGAGAGTTGCAAACAGCTCTCTGAAAGAGTTTTATAGCATGGACTCCCTCCCTTGCCACAGGACACTGATGATGAAGTCAGTGAGTGAATCTGTACCAATGAGAATGACTTGCTTCTTTGCTTCTCCCTCCCTATCCACCCACTCCTTTCAAGGATATATGTACTATTGAGTGAAAGTTCCCTGGAGGCCAAAATAAAGTGACCCAATGAAAACTTAGTGCATTCCCAATCTCTCTCCTTCACCATCCGTTACTAACACAAAGTGAATTTAGTCAGTAAGAAAATTAAATATTACATGCTTTGATTTATATTTCCATACTTTTATGCTCACTAGCTATTCCTCTGTCTCCTTTTCTAAAGCCACACATCAGTATTTAAAATCCATCCTTCTTTAACTAGAACACATCAAGATGTTTTACATTTCAGTTTTTCTTTCTTCATCTCAACTTTGATATATGTGCTTTGGGAGAAACAAGTTTGATCTTTTCCATTCATTACAATAAATTGGTACCATGGAGCCAATTGGTCTCCATTCCATCATGGAGAGAAGTGATGTCATTTCATTCTATGTGTTGGGTGGGGGCCATAGGTACCAGAACTAAAATTCTGTGTTTTTCACAATCAGTTGAAAAGCAGCTCCAGAAGGAAGGTAGAAGATGATTAGAAATGTTTCTCTGTCCCAGAGACTCGAACCTAGATCTCCATGTTTGTCCCAGGAAGAGAAGGATGTGTATAAAAGTAGTCTCTTGATATCACACCAATCTTCACAATTAGCCTCTTATTAGTCATTCTATTTCAAGAAGAGTGAGGGAAGAGTTAGAGGAGGATAGTAACTTGCTCAGTTGTTTTACAGGACCAGGATTAGAAGCCAAGTACCCATTCATTTGATCTCTGTATTACCAATTGTAAGTAAGGCAGTGTCACTGGAATTCTGTTCTGTACCTTAATATAACATTGTCACTTTTAAGCATGGTCATGTGACAGAATCAAGAATGGAACAAGAAGATGGAGATGTAGGTGGAGGATCCACCTCACCTCTGTGCACAACCAAATCTAAGAACAACTATTTTTAACAGCAGTCACAACCAAGCCACACGGAAAATCGACAATACGGAGTCCAAAGGACAACTAGATACTCGGCTGGACCGGTACGAGGAGCGAGGCCGGCAGCGGAGCAGGTTAGCAAGAAAAAATTCCCGGGGTGGTGCGCGGTCCGCGCAGGCAACCGAGGGCGCTGATCGCCAGCGAGCTGGCTGCCGGAGCGCACAGGGAAGAGGCGCGGGGGTCGGTCCCGCGCATTTATGTGCGGAGAAACCAGTGAGAAGGGAAACCCGCGCGGTGCAGCAGGCTCGCAAAATTAGGATCGGATAAGCAAGCCCGAGGCGTTTGAGTGACTGGATGCGCTGGGCTAGCGGAGAGGAACGCCATTGCTCCCCTCTCTGACCCCGCCCCCCACACACAGCGTCACAAACCAGCGACCTGGGTCGCCCCCGTCCTGGTAAACAACTAAGGCTTCGCTCCGCTCACTTAACAGCACGAACAGACCAAAAATGGCTCTAGGACAACTCAGAGCCCCAGAACCGATAGACCTAAGTGATGAAGAAATAGCCAGTCTTTCAGATGCACAGTTCAAAACACTGGTTATAAAGATCCTTACAGAACTGGTGGATTTTAGTCACAAATTAGAGAAACATATGGAAGCTAAATTAATTGAAATGAATGCTGATACAAAAGATACCAATAGTAATGGAAAGAAAATTGGGACTCAAATCAAGGGAGAGGTCCAGACGGAAGAAAAAATGATCAAACAGAAAGGAATGAAGAAATAAGAATTCATAAAAATGAGGAGAAGCTTAGGAACCTCCAGGACATCTTTAAACGTTCCAACATCCGAATTATAGGGGTACCAGAAGGGGGAAAGGCACAACCACCAGTTGAAAAATTATTTGAACAAATAATAAAGGACAATTTCCCCAAGATGGCAAAGGAAATAGACTTCTGAGAAATCCAGGAAGCTCAGAGAGTCCCAAAGAAGTTGGACCCAAGAAGGAACACACCAAGGCACATCATAATTACATTAGCCAAGATTAAAATGAAGGAGAGAATCCTAGAAGCAGCAAGAGCCAAGGGGACAGTCACCTACAAAGGAGTTCCCATCAGACTGTCAGCTGATTTCTCAAAAGAGACCTTACAGGCAAGAAGGGGCTGGACAGAGGTATTCCAAGTCATGAAAACCAAAGATCTACAACCAAGATTGCTCTACCCAGCAAAACTTTCATTTAGAATGGAAGGACAGATAAAGTGCTTCTCAGATAAGACCAAATTCAAGGAGTTCATCATCACCAAGCCCTTACTATATGAAATGTTAAAGGGACTTACCTAAGAAAAAGAAGATAAAAAAGATGAACAGTGAAAGGACAGAAAACTCACAGTTATTAAGAACCACACCTAAAACAAAAGCAAACTAAGAGGACAGCTAGATCAGGAGCAGAACCATAGAAATGAAGATCTCATGGAGGGTTAGCAACAGGGGAGTGGGAGGAGGGGAAGGGGGGAGAAGGTACAGAAAATAAGTAGTATAGACAGTAGATAGAAAATAGATAGTGGGGAGGGTAAGAATAGTAGGGGAAATACAGAATCTAAAGAATTTGAGACACATGTTCATGAACTAAAGGGGGAAATGGTGGGGGAGGGGTATGCAGGGTGGAGGGGAAGGGAGGGGGGAATAGAGCAAATGTAATGGCATAATCAATAAAAATAAATAAATTAAAAAAAAAGAATGGAACAAGACTGCCCTCACTCTACTAACCCAACTACTGAATTCAAAATTGTTCCAGTTTCTCCAGAGACATACATAATATGAATACTAATAATAAATATTCCTAACTCTATTCATTGGTACTTCATAATTCTCTTTTATATATTTTATCTCATGTAATCCTCAAAGCAACTATATAAAATCATGCAAGGCATTCTCCATTTGCCCTCCTACTGCCCTCCCTCACCACCCTGACTGCCGGTGCTCTGGGAGGCTGATCTCTATAGAGCACATGGACTGAAGTGGTGGTTCCTACAGTGTGGCTTCTAGTGCATTTCTGCCAGACAAAAACACCAACAGAAGATGAGAGGACAGGAAGAGAAAGAGGACAGTGCATATAACTGCCTTCTCACTTGCCCTTCTGGGTCAGGTGTGGCAGTAGCTATGCTCCCCTAAAGAGGGGACATGTACACAATGGTCCACTTCTACCCTTTCCTACAGTTGCAGCTTCTATAGCTTCAGCATTCTGGCAATCATGCCTTCCTCTGCTGATACAGGGGTATCACTACTGTGGGAAGCAGTCATGCAACCTCTATAGGCTGTTCTCTTTGTTATCTGTGTATGTATGACTCACATACATGTATGTTTATCTGTACATATATACTTATATAGTCATAAATACACATACACACTCCTTATTGCTCTTCTGATTGAATCCTGACCCTAAGTGATACAGGGAATCAGAGGGCTAAGGAACTTTTCTATAGTCACAGAGTAAGAGCCAGCTACAAAATTTGGGGGTCCCAGTACAAAATAAAAATATTGACCTCTTATTCATCAAGCAAAATCAAAGCTCTTTTCTTTCTCTGTACTCTATCTCTTACCTGTCATGGTGCTTATTTTATTTGTTATTTAATGTTCCACTCCCTAGGAGCAGGTATAGACCCTCATGGCACCTAGAGTCCAGATGAAAGTTGGCAAGCCAGCCATATGCTTTCAACTTCAATTCCATATCACATCTGCCTATAAGCCCAGAGAAAAGGGGCAGAAGATGGCAGCAGTCGCTGGGCAAGAGCAGTGGTAGCCTGGAGAGTTGGAGATGTGGTTGGAGATGATAAGGCCAGTGAGCCCAGTGTCCTATTGGACATCACTTACATAAGACAAATCTAAAGATAAAATTCTTAAGAATTTCAAGTTGAAAACCACAGGGCATTAAACCCAGGAGCAGGATACCCTTTTGATAGAGTCCTATGCTATGGCTGGCCCTCTACATGGATATTGTGTGGTGCAATTGAAACTTCAAGTGTATCTGACTTGAAAATCCATACTTTACCATGGAATTACACTGTGTTACAAAGCCAATAAATGGGTAACTCTCACAAATAGTAAAAGCATGGGGGTCAGAATAAGAATACACCCCAATGAGTATATCACATCTATAATTTCTCAAACCTGTAACTTGATTACATTTTTGATTTTGTTAATCAAATGTTGAGTATTTGTTTTTTGTGTGTGTGCCATTGAATTAGCTTTAACCCAGTGAATGTATGACATCCACAATATCCTGTCCTCAACAGCCCTGCTTAGCTCCCATAGACTCATGCCTATGGCTTAGTCATCAAGTCAATCCATCTCATGTTTGCCCTTCATCTTTTCCTGCTGCCTTCTGTTTTTCCCAGTGTTATTGTATTTCCCAAGAACCTGCCTTCTCTTGATGTGCTTGAAGTAGAACATCTTCAGTTTTGTTATTATTGCCTTCATATTTCAAATGAATTATTCTTCCCTTTCAGACTTTTTTTCTGTTCAACTTTCATCTGTACATAGTACTTGGGAATACAAGGGTATGGATGGTCATAGCCTTGGTCTGTAGTGACACATTTTTGCACTCAGTGATCTTTCCTAAATCTTTCATTGCTGCCCTTCTGAGTCTCAGCTTTTTCTTCATTTCTTGACTATAGTCTACATTCTATTTGAAGACTGAATCAAGGTAAGCAAAATCTTTAACAATTTTGATGTCTTTGTTGTCTATCTTAAAGTTGCATATTTTTTCTGTAGTCATGTTTTTTGTCTTCTTGATGTTAAAATGCAGTCCTGCTTTGGTACTTTCTTAATTCACTTTCATCAAAAGTTATTTCAAATTCTTGCTACTTTCTGCCAGTAAGATATGCCATCTGCATATCTTGTTAGTCATAATTTCTTCTCTTAATTTTCTCTCCTTTTTCCTCTGAGTGTAACCTAGTTCTTTATGTTATGTTCTGCATACATACCAGACAAATAGGGAAATAAAATGCATCCTCATCTGGCACCTTTGCCTATAGGAAACCATTCTGTTTCTCCATGTTCTGTCCACAGTACAGTATGAATCAGGACAGTCAAGTGCTGATGTAAGATCACTTCTTTCAGAGCAACCCAGAGCTTCTCATGTTGATGCTGTCAAAAGACTCACTATAGTCTATAAAACATAGACTAACTTTCTCCTGAAAGTCTTTGGAGCACTCCAGTGTCCAACAAAATGTTAGCAATTAGATCGTGACTGCCTCTTTGCATTACTGAATCCAGTTTGAACATCCAGCAGTTCTTTCTCCATGTAAGATAGAAGCCTTTGTTGCCTCACCTTGAGCATCATTTTACTTGTGTGGGAAATCAGAGCAATGGTCACAGAATGACTGCACTCCTTGGCATCTTCTCTCTTGAAGATTGGTATGTATATTGAATGTTTGCAGTCAGTAAGTCATCACTGACATGTTTTTTTTAAGATTTTTACAGATTCAGTCTTTATGTGGCTTGAAATAATTCTATCAGTCTCCTACCTCCCCCTGGTGACTTATTTCTTCCCAATATTTTCAAGACAGCTTTAACTTCGATTCCTAGAATTACAGGTTCTTCCCCACAGAAATCTCCTGAAAAGGTATCTGTCATCTTTTTGTCTCTCCTGCATAGGTTTTCAGTACACTGTTTCCACCTTTCCTTTATTTTCTCCTGGTCAGATAATGTGCTTTCTTGTTGGTCATTCATCCTTCCCAAATTAGGTTCGAATTTTCTTTTTATTAAGAGGATATTTAGAACAACTGAAAACAATGTTTAGCCAGGCAATGATTCTGGTGAGTATTCTATTTCTAATCTAAGCATCAGACACACACTGCACTTATAATTAGTGTAGACACATAGTGGGGGTGGCAAATCACTAATTAGAATGCTGTGCCTTAGGTAATATGGATGTCACCATCTGCTTTTGGATGGAATAGTATGGCTTGACCACTCTTGCTGGAGGCAGAAGTATTGGTCAAGAGGAAATTCAAAATCATCAGACTGGAAAAACATTTCAGTGCTTTGGGCACACTGCAGGGAGATTGATTGAGAGACTGCTTTGCTGCCTGTGTAACACTGAATTGTGACTCTCAAGAATGGAATGGTGGTGTTGTGCTGTTTAATGTGGACAGGGGCAGAGAAAGTCAAACATACAACTGCTACTGAGGAGAAAGAAACAAAGACCACTGATATGAGTTTTCAAGCCAGAAATGTGTTTCAAAGTAGAAATTCTTTTAAGATTTTTCATATATAATATAAGGCACAGGTGCCCCAGGTAACAAAGTAGCAGCAGCAGAAACAAGCCAATAATTGGGAGTCTTGAATTGCAAGACTAGTGCTGTGGGTTGAGCTATAGAGAGATCCAAGATGGGACAGTTTTCTTGCAGATAAGACCAGACCTATTTCACAAAAAATAAACAGCAGCTGTGCTTAACATGTGTTGAATGATAAGTGAATGATATGAAGGGATAATGGAGAGAGAACAAACTTCATGGAGTAGGTAAAACTTGAACTATTTTTTACAAGGAAAATAAAGAGTTACATAAATTCATGTACTTACTCAAAGGTCACGCAAAAAGTCCCAAAAAATCTAAATCCCCCACATGAGAAGTAGTGAGTGGGTTACTAAAAATACAGTAAGGCAATTTGCAGAAGATTTGCTGTTGATCTCAATAAACCCAATTTTTTCTCAATAATCTTGGTGGTATGGGGGAATCTCAGCCAGATGAAACACAGGGCTTTCTTAGTATGCGAATGCCTACAATGGTTGAGTTGCACTGGGACCTGAGGCTGAGGACTCACTCACCTTGGTTCCAGACAAGCAATCTACTAAAGAATATTTCATATTAATTTACTGAGAAGTAAGGAGTCATGAAACCAGACATCCAGATTGAAAATTCTAGACCAGTGCTGTCCAATAGAAACATGTTAGCCACATGTATAATTTTAAATGTTCTCGCAGCCACATTTTAAAAAGTTTAAATTAACTTTAATATTTAATTTAATATATCCAAATACTATCATTTCAACATGTAAACAAATTCTTAAATTATTAATATTTTCATTAATTTTATTGTCTTTTAAAAACTAGTGTATATTTTACATTTACAGCACATCTCAGTTTACACTAGCCACATTTCAAGGGCTCAGTAGTCACATTTGCTTGGTAGCTAAATATTGGACAATGCAAACCTAAACTCTTTCTTAAACACTAAAGTCTATGGCATTAGGCACTAGGGTTTAGCCTCTCCTGGGCTAGCTTAAGTGCTTCCTACAGGGATACTTGAAACTAGTCATGGAAGGATTCCAAGGCAGCTCTTTAAAACTACTGGAAATTCCTGGAGAAGATTGTGTATTATTTTTGTTTGTTTGATCAGTGACATGACCACCACCATGTATATAGTTTATAACATAATGTACAAGTGAATAAATAAATAAAAATGACTAAGTGCCACTATGGACTACTAGCCAGATTAAGAGGTAATACATAAATAGGGTGGTAGAGAAAAGAAACGTATATTACCACAACTTTAAAATGGGTCTGGTATTCAAAACTATCCACATTTTATTTTGTATCTCCAGTGTTAACCCTACATGACATTTCCCACTGTGCACAAATGAAAGAAAATAGGATGGTTCTATTAATTGGCAAATTATACACATACACATACATTATAGTTTCGATTTGGAGATTCATAATACACACCCGCACTGTTATACACTCAGCTGAAAGAATTTATTTTCAACAGGGTTTCTCAGAGCTTTTAAATACTGAAATTTTATAGGTCTCTCTGCCATGTCTCTTCACCTCAATGGTAAGCTTGGTAAGCTTGTTGAGGGCAGGAATCACATTCCTTTGCTTTTATAACCATTACACAGCCTTTTATTCCTGCTTGCACTCTTGCCTCTATAATCCATTCTCTGAACGCTGTTAGTGTGGCCTTTAAAATAATCTGGTCAAATCACCACGCTGCTAAAAGCACTCTGAAAACTTCATTACTTTTGGAATGAAATAGAAGCCCCTTCCCTTGCAAAGCCTGTACAAGGTACTGTATGATCTGGTCACACTCTGTGGCCTGAACCCTGATAGTCTGTTCCAGAGCTCTGCAAACTCTGGCCCTGGGATCTAATCCAGTCTGTTTTTGTAAATTATGTTTTACTGGAACTCAACCACACCAAAGTTCAAGTTCTGTGTCTGCACTGGATGCAATGACAGGGTTGAGTAGTTGCTATGAAGACAATGTAGCCTACAAAACTTAACTTGTTACTATCTGGTCCTTTACAGAAAAAAACTTGCCAACCCCTAGCACACTTTTTCACTTTTGTTCTTGTTATTTCAGCTATGCTGACTTTCTTTCTGAACCTGAAACTCACCACACTTTTTGCTTCAGGAATTTTGCTTCCATAATTTTTTTCTGCTTGGAACATTGCCCTCACATTATAATATGACTGGCTCCTTCTTATTGTTCAGGTCTTAGCTCAGATGTCACCTTCTCAGGTATCTCCCTCCCCTAACTATTCAATGTACCATAGCTCTTCTCTCACATCCCATTTACTCATCTCATCACCATGTGGGTTGTTGTTGTTTCTATTATTGTTTCTTCATAACATCCATTGCTCCCTGAAGTTACCTTATATATATGTTTATACATTCATTACCTGTTTTCCCTAATAGATTGTATGCTCCCATGGGAGTATTCTCTCTCCCTTTCACTGTTGTGTCCCCCAAATCTAGAGCTGTGCACAGCACATAGTGGTCACTTAAAATACACTAATGGACTAAACCAATCTGTGTTGGGCCTATCTTATGGCCTCAAAAAAATTCAATAGACTCAATCAGATCAGAGCCATAATGGCCTTTTGAAACCATGTAGAACAAATGTCTCACACTATGGATTAAGAAAAGGAAAACTCAAGAGAGGATGTTTCCAGATAGAATTCAGGTTGACCCTTATTTGAGGCCCATTGTACCCTGAAATCCAGGTCATCATTGTCTTAACTGATTATATGGAGTTTGATTTAGAGCAATCTTTCCCAGTGATTCCATTGATCAATAATAGGTTTAGGATGATCACTAGGCAAGGTGTAATAATTACTGAGAATTCTTCATGTCCTTTAATTAACCATTTTTTGCAGACATTCTAAAAAAATGTGAAGTTTCATATTGGCACTCCTAATAAATCTGAACCACTTTTCCCCTACCATGAAAAATTTATCTTTTTCTGTAATTAATGATCTGTACTTTATTCAATCATATTTAACAAATGCTGGAAAAGAGAAATGACTAGGGATGTTACCTCCCCCAAGTTTCTTTTGTTCTCCTATGGCATTCTCACAGTACTCTATAAGGACCCTATAATACTCTTAACATTGTACAGCACCCTCAGCTTCATATTTGATTGGTAATTATAGTATATTAAAATTGCCTATTTTGAATCTGTTTCATATACTAGACTATAATCTCATTGAAGGCAATAAAAATACTTGATTCACCTCTGTACCTCCAGTGATAAATATTGTCAAGAATATAAAAATAGTTCAATAAGTATGTCTTAATTTTTTCTATCGCAGGACTTTTGTCCTGGCCTGAAACATTCATTCACCAAAATGGGTTTTTGACTAACTTCTTCACCTTTTTTATATCTCGACTCATGTGTTACTTTTCAATGAAACTCACTCTCACCAGTATATTTAAAATTGTAAGCCTCTCCTCTTGAACTTTCTGACATCTCTTATCTTGTTCTATTTTTTCTAAAGCACTTACAACATTCTAGTAGACAATATATAATAATTTATAGATTATACTTACCTCATCCCCCACTATATAGTAAGCTCTAGGAGGGTAAAGATTGCTTTGCTTTTTTTGGGTCATTTATATTTACTAATATATTCCTAGCACCTAGAATGATTGAATACTCAATGGTAAAAATGAATTTGTTGAATTAGAAAAATGAATTTATAAATTAATTAATGAGGCTCTAAGCACCAAGCTCTATATCAAGGCTCATCAGAGATAGGCCAGCTGACTAGCAGACCCTGATATGATCAAAGCAGATGTTGGGTACTCTCTTCTCATTCCAGGAAGAAACTGGAGTTCAGGCCAGCCATGTTTAAGAGCAGCACTGAACAAATAAAAGTTAACAGCCCATATGGGAGAGGAACTTGCCTTGCTTAATGACTTGGCAGCACAGCAAGTGTTGGGAGTGTTTGGAAAAATTTGAGATCATATTTTTGTCGACTCTCTGTCTCCATGGCCCACAGGAGCCATGAGCAGTATTTCCAAAGGACAGCAAAAGAAATCTAGTTTTGTTCAACCACCAGGAGGCAGAGTAGGATATAAGTGTGAAAGGAAAAAATGTTACCCTAAAATAATTTCCACAAAGGGATAAATCCACTCAAAAAGAAATGAAATAGATTAATTACCCTTAGCTCTGGCTGTCTTCTACATATTCCTTAACTTGAGCTTAGAGGATAAGAGAAAGTGAGGATACCGTAAATATGGGGCTGGACTGGGGTTGAGAATAATGAAATTAGAACCTGGCAAGAGGCTTTATGTGATAGTTTACATTTGCATTTCGCTGAGCATTGAAAACAATGTACTGTAAATGCTCAGATATAACAGTAAACAGAAAGCAAAAAGGAAACTAAGTGATTTAAGTTCATTATTTTTATAAGAGAAAAAATGATTATGGTAAGAAAATAAAGACTTTTTTAACAAGTAAATTTTAATTAATAGTGTTATATCAGTATGTCTCCTCACGTCTCATCAGAAAATGGAAGAAACCTCTAGCAGAATTAACTGAATCTTTGTGAATAAAATACAGCTTAAATTTTATTTTATTAACTTGGAAAAGAAAACCCATCATTCTCTTGAGCAGAGCCAGGTCTTATTTGAATGAAGCCAGAAATTTATTTATTCAATATTTGAGGTATACTTAGAGAACAAGAAGTGGGACCAAAGAGACTCCTAAGAAAAAAACACATCATAAGAAATAAGAGGCAGACCCCACTCTTGATATAACCCACACTATCAGGATGCTCAGTTTTGGAAGCAAGGTGCAATTGTGAGTCAAGAGAAATAAAGTAACAATTCATTTTTGAGAACTTCTGCTAAAATTTTTACATGGTTTTCCTCATTTTTATCCTACTAGAACAAGGTTGGGTTCATTACCACTTTACAGATGAGAAAGCTGTGGTTACTGACCAATGTAGATAGCCCAGGATCACACGGCTAGCAATCGGTGGAGTCAATGGCAGCTGAAGCCAATTTGATGCCAAAGCTCTTTCCCCTCTATACTAAGAGATAAGAGAACCATAAAGTGCATTCCCCAGCAATACAGAGGAGGGCAAACTCCAAAGGTCTGGATGTATCAGTAAGGTAGGGGTAATATAAATCAAGGTCTAAATCTCTGAGTGTTTCATCCAGAATCATCCTTATGTAAAGGCAAAGGAGGCCTTCCCAGGCATGGGTGTGTGTGAGATTGGCATGCCATTCCTAACAAACGAGCCATGTAGTGGAAGTAGTTACACATGCAGAAACTGGTTGTTAAAATTATCTCCCATTGGCGACTCATTTATTTCTTTTTTTATACTTACATTGTTTTTCCCTCACAGTAAAACTAATAGAGGTATGTTTCAATATTTAAAATGAAAATTATAACTCTATCACACAAGGGTAACTATTTACTTCTAGATTTTTTTCAGTAATATTTTAAATACTTTTTATCATACCATACTGTCTCCTGCTGTATTTGCTCAATGTATAAATATTTTTCCCACTCAAATTCTACAGGATTAAAAAGTTTAATAATTTTATATTAAAAAGTAAACACTTTGTAATGTAATTTTTATATTTAGGTATTTTATATCTAGGTCATAATTTACCTAATTCCCTAAATGTTAGTCATTTAATTTATTTTCAGTTATTTCCTATTATAAATGACAAAGATTAATTCCTTTGACTTAAAACTTAACACTCCGCAATTACTCAAATCCATAGGAATGCTGGAGTATAAAATCTGATGACCCATCTGTATATTGAGGGAAGGAGTTTGCCAAGTTTTCCTGGAAGAAGGTGTTAAGAGTAGAGGCAGGTAACTGTGAAGCAGAAGGGTAAAGAATGATTGACAGTACAATGGAGGAAAAAAGGGGAAAAGTCAAGTCAACATATATAAAGGACCCATGGACAAAGAAAGCGGGGGAGAGAATCGGATGTGGGAGGTTGGGGGTGGGTAGGGCAGGGGAAAGTAATGGGGGGAGATGGGGACAACTGTAATTGAACAACAATTTTTTTAAAGGTGTAAAAAAGACAATATTTAAAGAGCCAAGGAATTTGGTCTTAAGCTGTGACATCGGCTGAGGGAAGCTTCTTGCTAAGCGGATCGTAAGTTTCAGGAGTGTATTTCTGAAGGCAGCGCTTTCTGAAGAATTGATTAAACAATGTTATTAATTGTCTGGTTTTAGGAGTGGGGAGGTATGTAAGGGCATATTCAGAGAAAAGGAAAAAGACTGAATGACCTTTCACTAACTGTTATATGACAAAGTGTATGCGAAGCCTCTCAGTTTATACTCCTTTCCATTTAAACACCGATGTAATTGAATTAAAGTCAGCAATAACAAAACATCATAAACAATTTTAGTGTGCAGTATGTGCTGACAAACGTCATTAAGGAGATGGCTGCAACAGGGACATATTTAGTATGTCTCCATCTGAATGTTATTTTGTTATGAAAACTCAATGTTAAGTTTTACTTTAATTATTTCAACTAAATTATCTCTCTAAATAATTTTAAAACCATGGCCAGTAATACTGAAGAATACCCAAAATGCTTTTAATGAAAATATGTTAACTTCATCAAGTTTTTACAAAACATCCCAAGTATAAATCTGTATTTGTATTGTTAATACTGTTGGTGTATCACTCATTGGTAACCTTTTAAAATATGTATATAAAACTTCCAGTAATTTTTTTCTGTTGACTTCAGATTAGATGACAACCATTTGTCTCAGATTTTTCATGATAGTTCCAATTATATATATTCTATTTCATTGTCCTTCCAAACCATTAAATTGTGCTGGATATGTCAATATAATGGTGTCAAAACTACTCTTAGTAGATGACTCTCCACACTTGGAAATGATACAAAAACCTTTGTCAGACTATATTTGTTATTTTATTTGGAAAATATCATCATTTCATTAGTCTTACAAACAAAAGGTGAATTGGTGGTATCTGCCTTTAAAAATATATTCTATATTTTTCTTTCTCACTCAATTGTTAATTTTCTACCTCTATTTTGTATTTAATAATTGAAAAAGTTTAAATATTTTATGTTGACAATATACAGTATATAGGTAGGTGACGATTATAAATTCTTGAAATTATCATTACCTATAAAATAGCCATGACTATCATAAATAGCCATGACTAAAATAGCCATGACGATTATAAATTCTTGAAATTATCATTACCTATAAAATAGCCATGACTATCATAATAATATTAGTAGTAACTCAATATAAACAGTTATCGTTCTTAGTGATTTATCTGCTATGGCTACATTGCTATGTTTTTGAAGACTAAGTATAGTATTGTATACAAGAGGCCTCTGCCCATCTATTCTTGTAAATAATCATTTCACAAATATTTACAGAGTATCTCCTCTGCTCCAGGCACTGTATGGTATACAGAACACACAAACAGGAACAAAACAGACATGATCTCTGTGCACACGACACCAACAGTTGGTCAAAGACGATAATGAAGCTGAAACATGATGGATGCATAAGGATTACCCAAGCAAAGAGAAACCAGTGGGCGAGCAAGGAGAGGAAACAGCAAGTGAGAGAGCCTGAGCAAAGAAAGTGCTCGGGATTTTTAACAGCTGAAAGCAAGGAAGATGGATAAAGTAAAAAGTCAAGGGGAGACTTTGAGAATGAAAAGAGTGAGATTAGACAAGGTCTGCAGGCTGTATGCAAAGGCTTGGACTTGATTTTAAGGTGACAGGAAGGAAATATAGTTTCTATGAGAGCTGTGAAATATCAATAATAAAACATATTCTAGAGACGTCGCTGGCTGCTCTGTAGAGATTAAAGACAGGTAAGAGTAGCAGCAAGGTCAAGGGTTTAGTCTTCTCTGTGTCCATCATTTACTGTTTTCTTCTTCTTTTTGATAGTAGTATAGTTGAAATACAATATTATATTAGTTACTAAAAAAGAGAACATAACCAAAAGTTAGTACGGAGGAGCAAATAATAAAGGTCAGAGCAGAAATAAACAAAATAAACACTAAAAAAATAGAAAAGATTAATAAAACTAAGAGCTGGTTCTTTAAAAAGATAAACAGAATAAATAATCCTCGACCAGATGCATCAAGGCAAAAAAGACAGAGGACATAGTGCCCCCAAAATAAAATGATAAATGAAAGAGAACAACTGACAGAAATACTAAGTATCACAAGAGATTACTATAAACAATTACGTGTCAACAAATTGGGCAACATAGAAGAAATGTTCTCCTTCTGAAGGACAGAGAAAATAGTACCTTCACAGCTCATTTGTCCTTTGATCAGCACAAGTGACTAATCTGGTTTGGGGCCATGAAAAGAGTGATATGCAACACTTACAGGACCTAGAGTATCCTGTACAGACATGGGTGTGAGTTCTCTACATGTTCTCTTCTCTTACCATGGAAACATGGGGGCGGGGGGGGGGGGGGCTGTGCTCCATGCAGTAGAGCTACCAGAAGTTGAAACTCTCTCAGTCTGGGTCTCTAGTGACTGAGACGAAATACCTCCCATCCACCTCCTCTGTTACCCACTGATGCACATGAGACTGCAGCATGAACAAGAAATAAGTGTGTATTATGTTAGTGACTCTGAGGTTTCAACACTCCTTTTTAACCTCCATCTGGCCTGTTTTATCCTGACTAAAGCATGAGGATAATAGCCCTCTCAATGTGGTAGGTGTGAGAGACAATATAGTAACAGGTATTTAAATACATATCACAGTAACAAGGACACAGTAGATGCTAAGAAAATGGTAGCTAGAGACTATTATTATTGGTTCTCTTGATTCCTTTCTTAATTCTGTTATTAACTAGCTCTCTGGTCATCAGGTGATCAGATCTTCTAGTCTCAGTTTGCTCTCTATTGAATCAGGGGTTTGAACTAAATCTCCAAAACTCTCTCTCACAAACAAGGATTCTAAGCTGACAGGATAAAGAATGCAGGGGAGTCTCTGGTAGCTGGCAAATCTGAACCCTTTCCCTTTCTCTTCTTTCATCAAGCAAAATATGCACATTCTTTGACTACCAGATCAATAGACAAATGGCCCAAGGAGCCAGGCCATTAATACTCCCTTATTCTCTTCTTTGCACAAAGAAGAAAGTGAAACAATTCAGAATTATTCCAAGGCCACCAAAAATTACCTTAATTTTTCTCTGGAAATTCCCAAGCCCAGCAGACAACCTGAAGAAAGAATGATACCAATTCTTCTAGCTAAGGTGGTTACTGGGTCAATAAACTAATGCTGAAGAATTTTTCAGTTTGTATTTTTGTCCTCTTCTGGGAACTGACAGGCGAATCTGAACATTTTTAGAGCCACGGACTGGAATTTCCAAATGAGAGGGAGGTGTGGGCTGTCTTCCTGTCCGGGCACTTCCGTGTGCAGACAATGCATATAGTCCATTAACATGACAGCACAGCTCAGAAGATTGGGGTGCTGGCTCCAAAGCTTACACCAACTAGCTCTGTGATTCTGGGCAAATAATTGCATCCTCCACAGCTTAGGACACTCGTGTGTAATATAGTGATAATAATATCCACCTTATGTACCTCCTCAGGTTGTCATAATGATGAAATGACATGTAATATAAGAGAATGTCCTTTTCAAAGCATACTCTGCTCCACAGATGCATTTGCAAATCATTGTTGCATTGATGTTATTATTGCTATTATGATATTTTCTGTTCCAAAATAATTCATCTTGAGGGATTTTCCTTGTACATAGTAGGCACAAAAGAAAAATAGTCTTCTTCTCCCCTCTCTGTTTGATGCATGGTGTTGACTGTAGAGGGAGTTTGCCAACTTGAAAGTGTAAACAACCTATTTCCACTGAGATGATTTCCCTCATGTAGAAAGAAACAATTTTTTTCTGAACGCACATGAATTTCTGCCCTCCAGAGATATCTTAACTGCTTTATCTCTGTAATCAATTTACCTTTCTATCTGCTTGTTATTTTCTGAATAAACTTACTAAAGTAAATATATATTCCTCAGATCTCATGGGAGTCTAGTCTACTGTTTTTACTCAACTCTCACCCCCTGGGGAACTGGTTGAAATAAATTTTAAAAAAAGCAAAAGGAATTGCAGACAATGGTGTATAACACAAGCACATACCTAAGGCATGCTGGGAGATCAAGTAGGTGGTACAGAGGAGGGGGCACCTGTCCTTTGTGGAGTGTCTTTGTCCAACAGCCTAATCAGAACTCTACCCCTTTTTCCTTAGGCAGCTTCAGTCTCTGGGGTTATAAGGCTTTTCAGGCATCTGGAGTCCTGTCTAACAACAGTGCAACTGCTTTTGGGAATGTATTTGAAATTATTAGCTCAGACTTTAAAAGAGCTTACTGAAAGTTTGTTGAGAGTAAGCTATAACTCAGAGACAACAGAAAAGAGTTTATATGTGTGGAGGGGGTATAATAAGGAATATAGAAATTTTATGGTTGAATTATAGAGAGCTAAACAAGTAACTATAAAAGTTACATAATCATAGAACAAAGAGATTAAACAGAAGCAGATCAAAATTATTTCAATCCCAAGCCAGTGAGTAAATTTTAAATCCAAATGGTTCCAATAGTTAATGAAATAAACAAAATATCTCTCTAGGGAAAAAAAATCTTCTGTTGGCAGCCACTGTCATCATAGCAAGAGACATTCTCCCATGTGTCAGACAGTATGCAATACACGCAGGACACAAAACATAGCAGCTCTCATAGGGCATGTGAGTTTAGGAAATTCACGTCAATGCAGGTTGATACTATAAGGACAGGACAGAGCCCAGCTTTAGGAGGGTTAGTGGGTAAGAGATTTCTCAAGGTACCCAAACTAGTCTAAAAGGATATCTCCAGAAGAGAAAGGACAAAGAGTGTGATCCAAGCAGAGGTGAGGCATTTAGAAGGCACAGAAGGATGAAATTTCTTAGGGTCTCCCATGGAAATCCATGAACATGTGTGGTCTTATTTGAAGTGTCATATATCAGGCAGGCCATAGTGAAAGATGAGGCTGTGGAGACTTGTAGAAAGGGTCATCCCTGTGCTTTTCCTATGCTGCTCTAAATGTGGACTTTATTAAAGCAATAAGTTCATTTGGGAGTTTTACAAAGGAAAGTGACATGGTCATATTTGCATTTCAGAAAACTTAGTCTAGCAGAAAGAAAGTGAATGGATTTGTGGTTTATACAGCAGAGCAAACACAGAAAGAAATAATAAAGTTAATTTGTACACTAGGATTCAGAAAATAAAGGCTGTCCCACTGGCCCAGCCCACATCACAAATTCAAACCTAAGTCAGTCTGCATTTGCAGGAAGTTCCTCATTATGAAGGTAATCTAACATACACCAGTTGCATCCCTTCAACTCAGCTTTACCTAGTTTACTTTACCCTAGAAAACAGAACCTGCTGTCCTTGTAAGGAAATTCCCTACCTCCTAGCCAATTTTACCCTCTGTCCATGTTGCCTCTTCTTAATGCTCTATACAACACATTCTTGCCCCAAATCGGGAAATATTTGTTGAATAGGTGAAGGCTTAATATTAAAATTATGCCATCTAAATTATGAGTTTAGATGGAAGATTAAACATATAAATTTAATATTGTTACTAACTTTATAGTAAATGAATTTCATTGATAAAATCTTAAACCCATACAAATGGACAACAAAATTTTGGAAGCTGAAAAGTAGCTAAATAAGAGGTAACAGCAGAAATGAGAAAATGCAGTTTTAAGTCAGTATTGGGAATAAGTGGAAAGCAGCACAAAGTACCTCATAGAATCCTTGAAGTAAAATTTAAAAAGACAGTTCCAGGCAATTTTGGAATGCAGAGTTAGAGGTGGTGTAGGGCAAGAGGACCCTGAAGTAAGGAGGAAGTTTTGGTGCCACTGTTTGCAAGTTAGGTAGATATCTATTTGCCATTCTCCCAAGCCCCATGATACTGGAAGATTGTTGCTATACCATCAAATTTTTGATACTTACCACCCCCCACAAAAAAAAGAGAAAAAAGTAAAACAGAGAATCACTGGGGATACCAGGTACAGTTGAAGGAGTGGATACCAAACTAAACACAAAGGGCATACATGACAATGCACACAGATATTGAATTGTGAGCATACTCAAATTGCCCAAGAGTCCTGGCAGTCAGACTTCTGCTGCTATGGGAGAAAGAGTAGAAATTGTTTTCCAGGAAATCTGACTAGCACAAGAAGGAGTTGCCGAAGACTGGAGCATTCTCTTAAAGAGTAGCTTAGTCTTTACAACCTACCAAGTAATGAGAACTTCACAAAGCCTTTTTAGTATCCATACATACTCATAAATAGGCAACTAGGTTTACCACATATGAAAATTAAAGGAAAGCCTCTAAGTTAGAAAAGATCTTCTAACATGAAATACTGAGACTAAAGTGACAAATGTAATAAAAGTAACTTGGAAAAAAGTAAATAATTATTCATAGTTTCAGAAAAAAATAGTGCAGATATGAAAATAGGACAAATATATTAAAAAGGCATATAATTTTTTAAATTTTTGGAAATTCAAAACAAGCATAGAAATAAAATGAAAATCTAAATTTATAAGATAAAATTAAGGGAATATACTAGAAAGTAAAGCAAAACAAGAGATAGAATAGAGAAGAGTGAAAAATTAGTTGACCACCTCCAAATAATAGATGGTCCAGAAAGAGGCATCACAAAACAGAGGGAGAAAATTATCAAGAAAATTTCCTGGAAATAAATGATTTTTTTTATTTAAAGGGCCCAGTGAATGCCCAGCACACTGGAATTTCAAAACTCTATAAACTTCAAAGGAGGGATAAAGAATAGACTTACACAAAGGATAAAGTTTCAGATGCTTCAGATTTCTCCCAACAGTAACCCTGGAAGTAAACAATATTGTCTTTAACATTCTGATGGAAAGTAATTTCTAATCTAAAATCTATGCCCAGGCAAAGTAGCAATGGATATAATGCTATATTAAGATATTTTCAAGGATGCAAGCTTAAAAAATGTACTTCCCTCTCACCCTTTTTCAGAAAGTTACTTGAGTATGAGTTCTACCTTCTCCAGATGACAGAGATAGAGAGTCTAGCCCCCTTCCCCTGGAAAAAAAAAGCACACACAAAGATGGCATGGGACATATGAGAAAAGATGAGAGAATCCATCAGGAAATCAAAAAACCTTATCTCAGTAGGACAGCTGTGCAGTGTATTTAGGGACTACCAGTAGAGTTTAGAATGCATCCCAAGAGAGAGACACACTTAGGGCTATCATCACTATGAGCCAACGCCATCCTGTGTACTTTTATCGGATGGTACAATTCTCAGGTAAGCCTGACTCTTATTCATAGCTGGTCTTGGTTTGTCTTAACAGTGTGCTGATAAATTTCCTGCTCTTCACTCTGTCTTGACTCCTGAATTAATGAAGGCACTCATTTTGCTTCACAGAAATGTTTATCTTTGACCCACTCCTGAGAGCTATAGATAAGGTATGATGAGTTCGGAAGCAGAAAATGTAGAGCTACCCAATCCCATGGTCATGTTCCTTCACAACATCTAATACTTGGTCCACACTTTAGCCCTGCCATGTGCCTGCAGAGGAGATTTGTGAACATCCAGCCAAAGTGAATCTGCATGATTACTCAGATTCTGTTTATATCTTTTCTTGGGAGTTTTCATGTAATAGTGGCAATATTGTCCTTTGTTCACACAGCTATCCAAGTTTCAAAACTAATCTGTATATTGTTACAAATACTTACACTGTTGATAATGCCATACATAAAAGTCAGGGTAATGACTATTTCTGGAGATTAGAACAGGGAAATGTAATCAAGGAGAGGGACATGCAAGACTTCTAAACCACAGGCTATATTTTAATATTAAATTAGGTAGTGAATGGGTAAGTGATTGCTTTATTATTTATAAACTGTGTATATTTTACACACTTTTTATCTATATAATATATATCACAATCTGTAGAAGTAAAATTAAACACCATATACTTTTCAAAGCTCTTTGCTTTTGGACCCAAACTATCCTCCACGAACCTCTGTTTGCTTCTATTTTACACATTACAATACAGAAAATACTTATTTGGTCACCATCATAAAAAACGAGGTTATGTGTGCCATAAACAGCAACTTGCAGAAATCTTCAAAGAAATTCCCAAAGGCAGGAATGTTTACAGATAGTTTCTAAAAGTGAGTCAAGTACAATTTGAAGGAAGTTAGAATGTGGTTATCTCCTCCATGCAAGTATCACATGTTATTTATTCCTCTGTTTGCTTCTCAGTGATAAGTAGAGAGCTTAGAATACTCCATACTCAACAAATATGGATTGGCTGGAAGTATGTTTAAAAAAATGCATTCCAGTCTGTAACACAAATACAATCTTCTCTATTACTATATATAACTGTTTTTCTTGCTTCCTCCTATGTATTATCTCTGACCCTGCTCCCCAGAATTATTGAATGAAGATAGTTCCTATAATAAGGGTTCAATTAAATCACCTTTATTTTTAAGCAACTGACATAAGTAAATGAACCTGAAATATGCAAGTAATGAAAAAATGAATAATACAGATTATTCAGTATCTCTCATTGGTCAGTGGTTTTCTCACTATATATCTAAAATCGATGATCAAAAAATATTTTTTATTTTATTAAGTCTACAAAATTTAAAAATTAATACTATAATTTACTATAATTATGTTTTTAAAGTTTTTTTCACTGTCTCTTAAGACAGAGAACTTTCACAGATGCTTCTGCTGTGATCATTATATGACAGTGATGAGCTGAAGTTAGCAGAATGATTTGGAAGAATTCTTGGAAGAGATTTGAGTAGTTGAGTAACCGGCTTGTGCTCTGAGGTTTTATTGTGGATGCTCATGAAAAATGAAATTCGAGATCAGCCTTGGACCTGAGAGCAGCCCAATGTTTTTGAATGAGCCCCTTTTCTCTGACCGTGGGCTACATTTATCCTCAACCTACTCAAGTTGGTTTATAGTTTAACTCACAACAGACTTTTAAGATAATAATCATAAAAGCTACTTTCACTGTTGTTGCTGCCTCATTAAATGTTCTTTTACTTTTGTTCTTGTTATCCAGGTTGACTTTAGCTATGCTTATTCATTCAATAAGTATTTATAAAAGGGCAGTCATGACAAAGTGTTACAGATAAAATGATGGAAAAAAACCCATGAAACACTCCCCCTACACACACACTTAAACTTATTTCATATCAATAAGACCATTCATATATCACTATACTCCATATAAGTGCTTGGAAGCAAACATACAAGACTTTGTCCTAAACAGGTCCTATAAGATATTAACTGAAAAATCACATTCCTATGACAATAGTGGAATAAAGTCTCAAGAATAGCTTTTCCAGAGAAGAAAATTTCAGGTTACAGATGGGAGGAGGAAAGAAATGAGGAGGAAGTTGTGAAAAAAGGAAAGAATTTGAGTAAACAAAGCAAGAGTGCAAGTGGCGATTTCAAGGAACTGAACAAAAGTCACATGTGAGCCCAGTGAAAGAGATGAAGGGACACTGGAGACACAGGCAGGGTCCACAGCACATAGCCTGTTGCCACTGAGAGTTATTTCCCTCTTTTCTTAAGAGAAACAAGAAGCCTTTGAACAATTTTAATCAAGGAGATAACTTAGCAAATTTGCACTTAAAAGATCATTCTGCGTGTAATACAGAGAACTTCTGAAGTAAGAAAAGCAAGTGTGAGGGAAATAGATCATTCAGTGTTCTGCAAGAAAAGGTAATCTTACTCATAGTTTTGCCTGAAGAAAATGTAGAAAAAAAAGGATTATTTACACCAATAGGAGCAAGATTAAGAAGCAAAAGGGAATAGCAAGCCATTGGCACCCCTAGGCCAGAAAAGACAAAGGGCACAAAAGTTTATCAGAGCCTGGTAAAAGTCAGAGCAGAAGCGGGGCCAACTGACGGAGCAGGATGTGGAGATACATATTTTAATCTCTCTCCTTCCTAAAGCCACTCTCTTGCCCATGTGCCCCCAGCCAGACTCTCCTGGAAGGCATAAGTTGAGATGAAGGCATGGCAGATAAGGGCCAAGAATGCATCTAGAGAGAGGAATATGAATCAAAACAAAACAAAACAGCAAGTCCAAATGGTTAGCAGGTTTCTATAGCTGCGCACATTTCAAGATGGCAAAATAAATGTTTTGGAGAGATGTTTAGGAGGAACAAATCAACAGGTTTTGATAATCAATTGCTTGTGGGGGTGAGGAAGAAGGAGGAGGGCAAAGTTTTCTCTTCAGATTTTGCCTGGTGCTATGGTGATGTGATTGGTCAGACACTGATACTTTTCACAAAGACAACAAATCCTAAAGGAGTAAGGGTAAGACGTGATGGTGCCCTTGGCTCTCAAAATGCTGAGTTTGAGAGTGTCTAGTGTGGACGTTGGATAACTCTTCAAGCTACAGTGAGTTCCACAGGTGCAGCCCTTGATCATGGCCAATGACTTCACAATCTGGAACATCAGTTACAGAAATGCTGACAGAGAACATGGATGTATTAGAGCATTCCATCTGCTGACCTTCTTTGTAGAGATTAAATTGAGCATCCAGCTATGTATAGCTAGATAGTTCATCCTTCACCAAAGAATAGAAAAAGAGTAGCTAAACCTTATGCCAATAACACTCCCACAAAGTGATTGAAAGTTGAATTATGAAGGTGTTATGCCTGAGGATATAGTCCTAAGCACTTTTGATTGACAATAAAACCCTCTGATTTGTATTTTCCCAAGACTGCAGACTGATCTCTCAGCTGGTGTCTCCTTTACAGCCACCTCACCGTAGTGCCAATACTTGTGGCATATTTGGGAGGTTGCCTTCCCATTGCCTGTGCCCTAGAGTAGATATGAGGATGGCGATGCAATGGTGTTCTTCCTTTCTTATGTTCTCCTTCAAACAAGTTCCTGATATAATCCTGCTTTGCATTCTATACTCCATTTTTAATCTGTAAGCCTTTACCCCTTTACTTTTTGAGATTATTTTTTGTAGTCCTCTAACTGGGACCTCCTCATGTATGTCCAGAATTTTGGCTACTATTTTTCTAACTCCTCCTCCCCAGAATCGAATGTTCTTATTTCACTGTGTGGTATGATGTCAGCACTATATAGCCCGATACTCTAACTTCTTGCCCATAATTCAGATACTAACTAATAAAAAATTTCTATGGCTGAGAAAACAAGAAAAATCACACTGGATTTTCTCACCTTCTTAACTTCCTGTGATACTAATGCAGGTCATTAGGAAATAATCCCATTCAGATTCATATTTTGATTAGACAGATTGGAGGAACATAATGGGTTGCTCAATGCTGTAAATCATAAGGATTCTGAGTTTAAGGAAGCTCGGGTTTTTATTGAGGAGAAAGGTGTATCATTGAAAAATTACATGGTTAGAAAGAAATGCTTTCAAGATGTAGTGCTTCTCACATTTTGCACAGAGCTTGTCATGGGGTAGATAATTAATAAACCCCTATATAAAGATTGATCTAACATCATAACTATATCTCATTTCATACAGTAAGATCTGTCATAAAGGTGATCACAGAGTCCAAGGAAAGCCCTGAAAAGGGGGTCTCAAACTCAAACTACGGAAAAAGGAACATAAATCTTGAACTGTTTTCTACAGTAAACATTTTAAAAGGTGGGCAAATGATATGACATCAAAAAAGTAGTATTGTAGGAAGAGTGAACAGCCACCTACAGTTTGGGAAAAATAACTGTAACTGTAATTGTATAACTGAAAATAATGCCCATTTATCTCTGAGACATAAAGGCACATAAAAGTGTTTTCAACAAGCTATCTTAGATTTTTATCACATTTATACCTCACTCATGGAAATAATATTATGGTAGCAGATTCCAAATTGTTTGTTATTTTTTGATGCTCTTTCCAACTTTAGGAATCCAGCAGAGACTGTGAAATGGAAATAAGATTATGCAGAATTATCCAAAGAATCTACCCTCTTGACTATTATTGTGTAGCCTCTCCCACAATTGTCAATAAAAACAAGAAGGAAGACAAATGAGGGACTCATATTTTCTGATTGGCCATTGTAAACTGCCTCTGCTTTGGTGATTTCATACAACAATATAATTGATGTTGAGAAGTGCAACTTAAGGCATGTTAAGTAAGTAGTCCCCTTGTATGACACACCAACCAGTGCCCCAGAAATGATGAGCAAGTATTGTTCACAATCAGATTCTATCACAGTTTGCCAAAGAGCATTTCTCTCAAGCAATAAAATATGACTTTATTTACAGTGTTATAAATAATTTAGTTAAATGTGTGAAAATTCCTAATCTTATCAATTTCCTTGTATTATGCCCATAGTTTTCATGTTTTTCAGTACCTTATTTATTTTTAGAATAGAGGAAGACATTTGAAAAAACAGCTATCACTTAGAGTCAGAGAATATAATCAAGGAGATGTGGAGCAAGGTGCCAGATGCCAAAGAGTAGTGAACTAATGAGTTTGCCTTTTTCTCATATTTAACTATTTACCAAATAAAGGCAGTTCCATGGAGAAGAACATAAAATCATACAGCCAAAAAATACCTAAGAAAAACTTTAGTTAATTTATTTATTTACAGATAATAAATGGAAATTCAACGCAATGACATGCCTTGTCCAAATATCACAGTAAGTGATAACATCAAAATTAGAATTTCAGCTACTTCATTTTGAAAGTAGGTCTCTTCCACTTGGTCTTATACAATCTTTAACACCCCTAAGCCTCAGTTTCTTTATCTGTAAGATGTATCTTATAAGACTATTCTTGAAATAGAATGATCATAATACATTGAAAATTTCTTAGCATACTGCTTTTTATGTAGTATCCAATAAATATTAGCTATTTATATTGTATTATACTATTAACACATACTTTACTTCAAAATTTTTATGAGCTGACTTCATGTGAAGTTAGCAAAGAGATAATGTGAGTCCAATTTATTAAAATATGTATTCTACCAAATATGTATTTTACCAAATATGTACTTTATCAAGTATGTATTTTTTTACTGAGATGCCTAAAATCCCACCCTTAAAGAAATTTTTCTTTGCATTACCATTACTCTTTCCAAAAGGCATTTTTTTTTTGCAATGGGAACATGCTTGAATTAATGTGCTAATATCTTTGTGTATGTAATTAATACTTTCTTTTATTTTTCTAGTAAAGTATGGAGCAAGACAGGATAAAGTTTCTAGAGACCTAGTGAGTTAATTATATATAAGGAACAATTCAAAATGGCGGTGGCGAGCTAATGCTAATATACCAGTAAACTTTCCACACATGCTCTTGCTCATTCCCAGCAGAGAAGACCGTTCTGAATCCCAAACTTTTCTCATGCTCAGCCTTCATCATATCATGATTGAGGCAATGAATGGTCAATACTGGAAGACCACATTTGAGGGAAAGTGTTGTAAAGCAATGAAATCTCAAGAGAAGGAAGGACTAGGATTAAAGGAATTTATATGTCATATAATAGAACAAGTTAAAGAACTGGGGTGTATTTAGGAAAAAGAAAGTAGGGGGTGGAGAGAAGGACAAGATGAGCTTGATTACATGGCTCAGATATAGAGCCATGATTGGAAGAGTCAATCTCTTCCAAGATTTCTTCCAAATGCCTTTATTGCTCAAAGACACCATGCCAAGATACCATCCTTTCACAATGCCAAGGCAGTGAGTTACTCCTTTCTCTAAATCTCCTAATGTCTTTCTTTACTGGTATTTGTTACCACAAAACCTGTTTTCTTCTCCTTAAATTTTAAGCTCCTTGAGAGCTGTGACCATGTCTTTTATTTTCACTTGTAAAATAGCATTTGGCATATACAGGTGTTTGTTGACTGAATAAATAACCTGTTCTGCATAACATTAAATAACACAACTAGCTCAGTGAATGTAGTGCAGAGAGAGAGAGAGAGAGAGAGATTTCAACTCTATGGCAGGAAAACATCCTTGATGTTTAGATTCATATATCAGTTTGTATTAATCATCCATTAGAGAAAGAAGCATCTCTGGCTCTTCCATAACCAATGTGAGATCCTGTATTTGGCTGGGAGTTCACATTAATAATTATTAAATTTACTTCAGGCTTTTAACACTTTTAGTTGAGATAAATATTCCCTAAATGGCCTCTCTGGCATCACCTGTACCTCTTGAAAAACCACTAGGTCTCATTGTAAACCCCAGCATTCGATAAAAAATATCATTGTTGTTGTTGTTGTTATATTATTATTTTGTAGAATACTAACCCTATTGGACAGTAAGAAAATAATGTTTCATTGAAAGTAAATTTGTGAAATGCCACATTCTATTATGGAGACATTGGTATGTCCCAGATAAGGAGCAATTACAAATTAGTTCTTTCTAATATCTTCTTAATCTAAGACAAGCTTTCTTTTTATTTCAACATCACCCATAAAGTGCCCAAGTTTCTTATCTATTATTCTTGAGTCTTAAAAGTTTCCAGACTGTGATTTGAGACATGGCATCTTGCGTGAGTTGGATCACTGGGCTTAGTGGGAAAAAAGAGAGATGAGTTGACTTGGACAGAATCGCTTGAGGTTATCAAGCTATACTTAACAGGCTGATTATCTGGATCATCCAAGGTGGTTGTGACTGACAACATGGGTAATAGCTTGATGCTAAGACAACTTATACAAAGTTCACTGGTATGCTGTCTCTCCCTACCTCCCCCCAAAATCTAGCCTTCTTCATCCCTCCTGTTCTGTCCACACAGGTCTTTTATTCTCCCCTCTCTTTGTGAAATGCATGTCTTAGACACCCAAAGCTGGCATCTATAAACCCTAATAAAGGATAGTAAGAAACTGTCTGAGGCAGGAAAAGCTGTCATCAAATAGAGCTATCAATATCCTACAAGTTACACGGTTGGGACCCTGCTCAGATGCCCTTTATTAGGCAGTGTACCCAGTCCACCAGCTTCTGTGAGTGTTGACTGCTGATGGCCCACAGCTGTTCTCTTTCCCAGAAAATTATCCTCTGTGAAACTAGAATAATCTAGCTCTGGAGTTAAGAGCACTAACTCAATCTAATTCAATAAATAAGCCCAAATTCCTATATTAGTCTCTGCTTCTAAAAAATTTCAATGTAAGACAGCCCAAAAGATCAACAAGAGGGTTCAATTCTCTCCAAACTCTAAAGCCCTAAAAATAGTTTCTCATGGTTCTCCATCTCCTTTCTTCTGTCTCATGTCTTCCTTTATAGCCATCATATTTTATAGAAAAATGTTTACTTCCATAAAGAAGAGATATGCCTACCTGACTCCTTAAAATAGAATCATCTTGTTAGAGTATCTTCCCAGTAACTGCTTCTCTGAACTGCTGGTGAGTATACAAATATTTGAAATTATAACATAATATCAAATGTAGCAAGACATATATAATATATTTGCTCCTATAGTCATAATTCTCAGAGGGCTTTTTAGCCCCATGTATACATATATTCATTTTAAGCCACTGTGTATAAATATATTCAATGCTGATGCAATGTGCTCTCTAACCCAGAATTCTTTATTTATCTTGTATGGTTTAGTTATTTAATCAGGTTAGGGGTTTTTTTGGAGAAGAGTCATGGATATTACAATAATTGAGTGATCACAAGATATAGAACTCTTATTTTTGACAACAGCTTAGCTGGGTATAAAAACACTGAATAATAACTTCTAATATTACACTATATAATTCCTTGTGTTCTGGTATTGAATTCTATCATGAAGAATTTTAGACCTGCTTATTCTTTTTGTCTGGACACCCATAAGCACTTTGTATTCACCGGGATATGTTTCACACCAATATTTCATGAAACACAATAGGTTTCTTTCTTCTTAATATTAAGATTTAGCTTTCAATTGATTTCAGGATGTCTTCTTTTATTTGATATTTATATTACATATTACTTATATTTGTTTGTTATAGTATTCTTTTTAGGGATATTGTTTATCATTTGCCATATATATGTACATATATAATTAGCTATAATGATTTTTCTGTAATTATTTTTTATTTTTATTTCTTTTTCTGTAATTATTTCAAGGCTTTCTTCTATGACATGGATGCTGTTTTCATCATTATTAAATTATTTATATATTTAATATGGTCACATTTCTTCATAGATTTATTCTTTCATTAACCTTTTCTTAAGATTTAATTTTTCTCTCAATGTGCTATATATCTCCATTTATTCACTTGATAACTTCTTTCAAATAATTTACATTCACTTTAATTTTAAAATATGAAGAATGTGTTTTCATTTAATTTTTCTGTCAGTTCTTTTTCTGAAATGATATCAGATTTGCCTTTTGTTTTGTATATACCTCACTTCTAAAGTTCTTGTGCTAATGTCTTTCTTTGCATTGTACTTCTTGGACTGAGGAAAGTTCTATTCAAACTAGTGATTTACCCATGACTGGGAGGGCAAAAGGAAAGCCAGCAGTTTCCCCTAGAGGATGCTGTCTCAGAACACTTTGATACCAAATCAGCCACATCTCCTATTTGAATGCTTTATTCTCCAAAAGTTGTAGCACTCTGCTTTGGCTCAGCTTGGTTAGTGATCCATATCACACACAGCCTATCTTTCATGATTTGTAGTTAGTTTTTATCTCAAGGGACTCTGATAATAAACAGGTTCAGAGAATCCATAATACTTTTGAAGGCTGAGAAAAGAATGGACTGATGTTTGGCTTATTTCTGTAGAGAAGATGAAATTTCTTCTCTTTTTCTTTTTAACAGTGGATACTTCTATAAAGGAAGCAAGTATTGCATTTACCCAGTCATCTTTTACCAGAATTCCATGTTCTGTTCAGTGCCCATGCTTTGTCCTGCTGCTTTTCTATTATTTCATTTACGTTTAACACCTAATGAAGATCTATAGTTACTTTTGGCCTTTCTTACTTTATCTGCTGTCAATTTGCAAAAGAAGCAGCATGCTTGCAGTGAGCGTTTTGCCTTTAAGCAATCTCTCTTATGAGGCAGTCTTTAGGAATGCATCATGTGCAAATTTAGGGTCATCTGTATTTTACTTTATTCGTTTACTTATTCATTCATCAAATATCTACTGATGTATGTTGGCTCAAACAGGTATTGAGAAACAAAAATCAAAAATGACAAAAAATCACTTACCAGCACTTTGTAAATTCCCTGGAGATCAGCAAAACATAAATAAATAAATAAATAAATAAATAAATAAATAAATAAATAAATAAATAGATTGGTGGTATTTTAGAGGACAATTTTATTTACTCTGCATTTCTATGAACTATAAATATTATTATGTGATGATTATCTGCTTTGTTCCTGACCAGGAAAATGGAATTTCATGAACTACTGATGAAATTGATTTTTCTAAGAAAAGAACATTGGTCAGTTGTTTTAGTAGATTTTTTTTTCTTCATGATTGCATTTTGAAAGGAGAATATGTATACTTTTGAGAAGATTTTAAAATATATTTTTATAATAATCCCATCACAATAAATGAAGGAGAATATAGAATGACTTCATGTAAATCCCACAGGTAAATGTGTAAGAGTATATTTTATAGTCTTCTGAAACAAATCCTTCAATTGCCTGAGTCCTTTGGGGGAAATGTGCCATGAAAAGCCAATAAGCATATAAATAAGTAATAGACTGCTGCAGCTATCAGATAAAAAATATAAAGGTGGATGATGGCTCCACACTATGGGACTAGGAAGAACATTTTCTGCTGTTTTGAGGAAAGAAGGAACCACATTTAGAAATGGGCTATTAATGTGCCTGCCCTCTTTCCTTGAAAAATGCAGACGAATCTGATTGTAACTATGATGGTGATTCTGACTCAGACACTCAGTTGCAGAGAGTATCAGCTAAGAAATGAACTGAGAAAAGTATGATCCCCTTTAGCTCACCAGGGAGTACATACAGGACTGGGCATTGCTTTCCCCAATCTAGGATATCACTCGGTGTCTCAGCACTTTCAACCCTTTTTATTTTATTTATCTCTTTGTAATCCTCACTAAAGGACATTTTATTTTTGTTGCTTTTAGAGAGATAGACGAAGGGAAAAGAGAGAAACATCAATGAGCAAGAGTAGCATCAATTGGTTGCCTCCCATATGTGCCTGAATAGGGGATCAAAACCTCAACCTACATACATGCCCTGATCAGGAATTGAACCTGCAAATTTTTGTTACAGGAGGATGCTCAAACCAATTAATCCACATTGGCTAGGCCACAACCCTTTTTAGATCAATGTGTGCTGTGAATGTCACCGGACAATAGACAGTTAAGAGCCAGAGTGCACCCAAATAACTAATACTGATAAAATGATGAAAAAAGATAGTATCATGAGCTCTCATAAAAAGATCTTATGTGGTGTCAAAAGGAGTAAAGTCAGGACAGTATATGGCTAAGACTGAGAAAGACAGTGGGAAATTCAGTAATAGGCAACCTGAGTTCTTCATCTTATTCATAAAACCTCCTAGAAGTTACTAAACTGTTCATCTTAGTCTCTGAAATGTGTATATAAATAAAAATATATATCTTTTTTTAAAAAGTTATTCATGCCTGGCTAGTGTAGTTCAGTGGATTGAGCATAGGCCTGTGAAGCAAAGGGTTGCTGGTTTTATTCCCAGTCAGGGCACACGCCTGGGTTGCAGGCCAGGTCCCCATTAGGAGACACATGAGAGGCAACCACACATTGATGTTTCTCTCCTGCTCTTTCTCCTTCCCTTCCTCTCTCTCTAAAAATAAATAAATAAAATATTTTTAAAAATAAAAAATAAAGTAAAAAAGTTATTTATATGAATGAGTGATACTGTACTTACATGAAATTCATATCTGGAAGTGCCTTTAAATTCCCTCATGGACAGAAAGTCTCAAATATTTTTCACAGGCAATCCTTTCCCTCAACCGTGTCTTATGTTCAAGACGAGTAGATAAAAACCTAACAAAACTGGAGTTGCTCAGGGGTCAGGTGAGAGTCTCTATAGGGAACCTATCTGAGTGGCATGGTGAATGTAGCCCAGCCTCGGATTTGGAAAACTGACAGGGAGTGAGTCATCACACGGGACCAGAGCCCCGGGATGTGTTTTCCCATGAGGGATCATACCTGCATTGTACCTAGGTGGCTATGAGGCTTGCCTTTTGCTAAAACTCCCTCACCCTGAATTGAGGCACAAACGTTTACTGCATATCTTTAAAGTAACTTCTTAAAATCTATGCTAAACCTCCCAAGTATGGAGTGTAACCAGTTCAACCTTGATTTGCAAACATCCTTTCCTTTGAAGTAATTAACACTCTTTCCTTTGTTATCTCTAAAAGGTAACCACCTAAAGCAAACTTGTGCATAGTAAATGAGGACCATCCTTAATGTAGTGTACCTAGAAAAACAATAAAAGCCTGTCCAGGCAAGGGTCAGGGCCCTCTCTCTCACTTAGAGAGTGGCCATGCCATCCATTTTTCTCCACAGGACTTCTGCAATGCAGGTGAATTTGTTTGTCGCAGCCACAAAACACAGACTCCACTGATGGGAGTCCACATCAAATCTCTGCCCTCACTACTCAGCCTCTGAATAATTCCTACTGAGTGGATAGAGCTCCGAGGAACACTGTGAAAAACCTAGCTGATGGATGTAGGGTCACATAGCTAGACAGTGGCAGAGCTAAAACAAGAAGTTAAGTAACCTGCTTTGATGCCAATACCCTATGCCAATAATTTTCAAACATCAATGAGCACACTAATCAGCTGGAAATCTTATTAAAATGCAAATGTGATTTCAGGGGCTTGAGGCTGGTCCTGATATTCTGCATTTCTAACAAGTTCCCAGGTGATGTCAATGCTGCTGGTCCAGGCAGCACACTTGGAGGAGCAAGGCTTTAAACTGTACCACACTGCCAGGAGTTGAGCGAGTGCCCTAGAAAATAATTAGTCTAAATTATAAACTGTCTTTCTGAAAAATCATTCACTCAAAACTACCATCTTTGCAATCTTGACTAATTCTCTACTTTAAAGTAGAGAAAGAGTAAGCTGAAAGAATATAAGAGTCTAAAGGACTAGTCTCTGCAACTAGTCCTTAGAAAATTAATATGAAAACAGAAAGTGGCTCACATTGGGCCTGATTATTTTTGAAACTGCAAAACCGTTTTAAAATTCTGAATTATAAAGAAATATTTTGAGGCAGACTCCACAAATGGAATGAGTGAAGAAATTGAAAGGCTGACAAGAGCCCCTAGAAACATTGCCCAGCCAGTGAAGCTGAGCTTCAGAGGTCCTCCACACTCCCTCTGAGGCTTTACCTGGCTGCGTACTCACCAGCCCTGAGCCTCAGTTTTGAGGTCTAGCACTCACCTCACCACATTAGGTGGTACCAAGTGTTCCTATCCGATGTCATCTGTTCTTCATTGTATAGTCACTCTTTGTATATCTGTAGCAGCTGATCAAATAATTTACAGGTTAAAAATAGCTTAATGTGCTTACATTTCAAGAGGGTGTTTGGACTCACATAATAACCTTAGACCTTTAATGCAAATTAGTGATAAAAATATGAGTTAAGTGTTTCAAAGGCTTTCTTAAGGTCTATATTATCATGCCATGAAAACAGATGCTGCTTCCTCAGTGAAAGTAGACAACTATCCACGAAATGGAAAGATCCTCTAGAGATGGACTGACTATATTTCTCAAAGCCCATGAATTTGGTTATTATGGTGGTAACAGATCAACAATGAAAGCTAAAGTGAATTACTATGTAATAAAGATCTCACTAAATCAACAACAATGATACAAAATGCCTTACAGTTTATTGGGAAAAGAGACACATTCTGAGACTCTGATGGTGAATTGATTATATTGACTTTATCCACCAAAGTTGCTGTTAATACAAAATAAAAAAAGTCTGCCCTGGCCAGGTGTCAGTTGGTTAGAGCATCATCCTACACACCAAAATTGTACAGGTTCATTTCTTAATTGGGGCCCATACCCTCAGGTAAGGATTAAATAAAAAAGAAAAAGTCTTTTTGTACCCATTGACAATATCTCTATGCATATATACATTTGTTTGATTTTGAATCTACTTGTTTATCACTTAAGCTGAGTTGTTTCAAGTCACTTGTTTATGACAAAGACAAAAAAAGGTTGTTTTTATTTTCTTTTACTAATGTTATTTATTTATTTGTTTGTTTGTTTATTTATTTATTACTGTTGTTCAAGTACAGTTGTCTCCATTTCCCCCCACTACTCACCCCCACTTTCCACCCTCAATCCTACCCTCCTTGGGCTTTGTCAGCGGGTCCTTCATACATGTTCCTTGACAACCCTTCCCCTTCTCTCCTTTGTTACAACCCTCACCCCTCCCCTCTATTACTGTCAGCTTGTTCTTTATTTCAATATCTCTGGTTTTATTTGCTTGCTTGTTTTGTTGATTAGGTTCCCCTTATAGGTGAGATAAAAGAGTTTGTCTTTCACCACCTGGCTTATTTCACTTAGCATAGTGCTCTTCTGTTCCAGTCATGCTATCGGGAAGTTTTTAGAAGTAAAGTTGTTTTGACATAACAATAAAGTAAGTTATGTCAGGATGTCATCATCCCATCTGTTGTCACAGATAAGTACTTGAGCAACCAGCTGCTGGGGGACATGCTGCATCCTACCAGGGCAAAGAGACATTTGAAACGTAAGTACCGAGAGGAAAGATGGCAGTGAGGAGGGAGCAGATTCCACTTCTCCCTATACATGGGAGAAAAACCTAGCCGATCTACAGAGGAACAGAGAAAACAGCCAACGGCACCACAGCATATATGAAAATAGGAGATCAAAAATTGAAGTGGACATCGAAAAACCAGACAGTAAGGAGAGTGCTGCAGGATGATAAGGTCCCAGAGACCAGCTCAGGGACCAGGCTCCTCACTTGTGGGGTCTACCACAGGGCTCTTGGGAGAGAGCGGAGTCAACCACTCCCTCCCTGGCCAAACAAGGTTTGAGCAGCACCCGGAGAGATGTGGTTGCTTGAAGTTGAAGAGAGGGGAATAAGGACTAAGTGGTAAACACACAGGGGATGTGAGCACCCACTTGTAGCCCTGGGAAGAGTGAGCGCCTGGGCCAGTGGGACCAGAGATGGCTTGGCCATGCAACCTGGCCCCCCAACCCAGGGACAGTGTGCTTTGTGGAAGACTCACACCTGCAAACCCCAGATGAGCACTCACACTGTAGGTGGCCTGGAGCCCACAACCGTAAACCCGGAATAAGCACATGTCAGAATTTCACATCCGAGGACCTTCAGGGAGGTGCCAGGGTAGCTCTGGGGAGAATGCGTGGCTAGCCATGGGGAAAGTACACATGAGGCTAATTGAATGCTGAACAGGAGGGAGAAAGCAATCCCCCATCAGCCTGCTGCAGCCAGGAAGACCAAAAAACCGATTTGGCCATTTTGAAACCAGCAAGAGTTTTTTGTTGTTGTTTGATTTTTTTAAGTAATTTTAATTTTTTTATTCTTGTTATTTTTATATCACTCAATTCCTTTTGCTTCTTTTCTTCTTTCTAGTTTTATTCCTTTCTTCCCAATTTTATATCTTCTTCCTTCCTTCTTCTGCTTTTTCCCCATTTCCTTTATCTTTTTAAATACCCACAAGTGAGACAAAAAAAAGACAAAAAAAAACTGAACTGTGAAAAGAACAGAGCTGGACCCAAAGAGGGACAGCCCAACAGCTGAGACAGTGAGACAAATTTCACTATGCTGTTACAGAGAACCTGAAAGATATTCCAGATTTGTAATACTATTTTTTCATTATTCTTGCATTTTTATTTTTAACATTTTTGTATTCCTCTTCTTTCTGTATAGCCTTCTTTGCTTGGCTGATTATATTGTATCATTTGACAGGTTTCCCTTGTTCTCTCATTAACAGTATATTGCTAATTTACTGTCCTTCACTTGTGTTCCATTAACACACTACTCAAAGGCCTATACTCCCTATTCTTATTATCTAGACCTCATAGATTCTTTCATATGATTGTTGCTCTAATATTACTGTAAGTAATACCTATCCCATACAATTATAAATACTATACAACACCCCTCCCAGATCTTAACCCGATTCATGGTTTCCTGAACTATATTACCGTAGTGGTTAACTCTATTCTCTCACACACTACACCTATTTACTATCCTTTACTTTCACATTACCTCAGAATCTGACTTTCTAGAACCTCACTGCTTTCTAGATCCAACTCACAATCGTTCCCTCCCCAACAAGCCTCTTATGTTCTTTCCATCACTTCTAAAAAGTGGCTAGTTGGATGGAATATCAAAATACATAGTTAACAAAATACATATTCAAAGGATTGTCTATCTATTCTCTACTGGCTACTGCTGTAAATATCATAGAATATTCTCTTGCTCTCTTAAACCATTTTGCCTTAGCCCTTGAACTGAGCACAATAAAAGTGTAGGTGGAAGTGCTGAACACCAGGATACCCAAAGAAGACTGCACCACAGAATCTAACAGGTATTCTACTACAGAAGTTCATATCATAAACCCAAGAAACCAGAACAAATCAATTTAAGAAGCTGAAGCTAACAAGAAGAGTCTCACAAACAATGGGAAGACAAAGAAGCAATCCCCAAATGAAGGGAAAGCGGGAAGCCTCAGAAAGAATGCCAAATGAAATAGAGGCAAGTCAACTATCAGATATTGAGTTCACAGCAATGGATATCAGGAAGATCAATGAGCTCACAGTGAATTACTAGAAATTACAGAGAAACTACAATGAACTCACTGCAAACTATATCAACATGAAAAAGGAAATAGAAATTATCAACAAGGACCAAGAGGATATGAAGAACACAATATCCAAACTGAAGAACACATTAGAAGGAATCAAAAGTAGGATCAATGAAGCAGAAGATCAGATTAGTGAGCTGGAGGACAAAGTAAAATAAAAATTAAAAAAAAAAAAAACACCCAGAAAGAGCAAGACAAGGAAAAGAGGCTCAGAAAGAATGAAGAGGAATTAAGAGAAATATAAGACATTATGAAACATAATCTTATCTGTATAATAGGGATACCAGAAGGAGAAGAAGAAGAAGAGCAAGGACAGAGAAAAACCCTATTTGAAAAAGTAATGATGGAAAACTTCCATAATTTGATGAGAGAAAAAGTTACACAAATCCAGGAAACACAGAGTCCCAATCAAGAGGAACCCAAAGAGGTCCACTTCAAGACACATCATAATTAAAATGGCAAAATTCCAAGACAAAGAGAGAATCTTAAAGGCAGTAAGGGAGAAAAAGGAAGTAACATACAAGGGATCCCCAATAAGATTAGCTGCTGACTTCTCAATAGAAATGCTCCAAGCAAGAAGAGAACGGCAAGAAATATTCCAAGTAATGAGAACCAGTGCCCTATAACCAATGCTACTTTACCCATCAAGGATTTCCATCAAGATAGAAGGCAAAATAAGGAGTTTCCCAGACAAAAGAAGTCTAAAAGAATATACCTCCATCAAAACAGCTCTGCAAGAGATGATAAAGGGCCTGTTTTAAGGAAATAAAGAAAATAAAAGAGAGAGAGAGGGGAACAGAAGTATGAAAATGGCAATGAATAAGTACCTATCAATAATACCCTTAAATGTAAATGGATTAAATGCTCCAATCAAAAGACATTGAATAGCTGAATGGATAAAACAGCATGATCCACACATATGCTGCCTACAAGAGACCCAACTAAGGACAAAAGACCTACGTGGACTGAAAGTGAAGGGCTGGAAACAAATTTTCCAAGCAAACAGCCAGGAAAAAAATGCCAGGGTGGCAATACTCATATCAGACAAAATCGACTTCAAAAAAAGGGCCATAAAGAGAGACCCAGAAGGTCACTTCATAATACTCAAGGGAAGAATTCACTAAGAAGACATAAACATCATAAATATACATGCATCCAACATAGGAGCACCCAAATATATAAAGAAAATCTTAGAGAACTTCAAGAAAACTATTGACAGCAACACAATTATAGTAGGGGATTTTAACACCCCACTGTCAAAAATGGACAGATCTTCCAAACAAAATATCAAAAAGATATTGTGGCACTGAGCAATGCCCTAGATGAAATTGACTTAACTGATATATATAGAGCCTTCTATCCCAAAGAAGCTAAATACACATTTTTTCAAATGCTCGTGGAACATTTTCAAAGATAGACCACATGATAGGACACAAAACAAGCTTCAAGAAATTCAAGAAAATTAAAATCATACCAAGCATTTATTCTGACCACAAGAGACTGAAACTAGAAACCAACCGCAAGGGGAAAAATCCAAAACACTCAAATCATGGAGATTGAATAGCATGTTATTAAACAACAAATGGGTCAAGAATGAAACTAGAGAAGAAATCAAAAAGTTTCTGGAAACAAATGAAAATCAACTCACAACAGCCCAAAACTTACAGGATACAGCAAAGGCAGCCGTGAGAGGAAAGTTCATAGTGATACAGGCCTACCTAAAAAAGATAGAAACATTTTAAACAAACAAACTTAACTTATGCCTACAAGTACTTGAGGAACAACAACAAAGACAGCCCAAAGCAAGTAGAAGGAAGAAAATAACCAAGATCAGATGAATTAAATGACATAGAGACTAAAAGCACAATTGTAAGATCAATAAATCCAGAAGCTGGTTATTTGAAAAGATGAACAAAATGACAAGACTTTAAGCAGCCTCATCAAGAAAAGAAGAGAGAGACCCTGGCTGGTGTAGCTCAGTGGATTGAGCGCAGGCCTGGGAACCAAGCAACCACGGTTCGATTCCCAGTCAGGGCACATGCCTGGGTTGCAGGCCAGTTCCCAGCAGGGGACACACAAGAGGCAACCATACATTGATATTTCTCTCCCTCTCTCCTTCCTTTCCCCTCTAAAGATAAATAAATAAATAAATCTTAAAAAAAAAAAAAGAAAAGAAGAGAGAGGACCCAAATAAACACAATCAGAAATGAAAGAGGAGAGATTACAACTGACACCACAGAAATACAAAGGATTATAAGAAATTACTACCAAGAACTGTATGCCAAGAAATTTTAAAACCTAGGTGAAATGGACAAATTTTTAGAAAAATATAATCTTCCAAAGCTCAATGAAAAAGAAGCAGAAAGTCTGAACAGACCAGTAACAGCAGGTGAAATTGAAGCAGTAATCAAAAACCTCCCGACAGCCTTGGCTGGTGTAGATCAGTGGATTGAGTGTGGGCCTGTGAACCAAAGGGTCGCGGTTTGATTCCCAATAAGAACACATGCCTGGATTTCAAGCCAGTTCCCAGCAGGGGATGCACAAGAGACAACCATACATTGATATTACCCTCCCCCTCTCCTTCCCTTCCCCTCTAAAGATAAATAAATAAAATCTAAAAAAAAAATTCTGACACACAAAAGCCCGGGACCAGATGGTTCCACCGAAGAATTCTACAGAACATTTAAAGAAGAGCTAACACCTATCCTTCACAGACTATTCCAAAAAATTCAAAAGGATGGAAGACTCCCAAACTCTTTTTATGAAACCAGCATCATCCTAGTCCCAAAACCAGATAGAGACACAACAAAGAAAGAAAACTTTAGGCTATGAATATAGATGCTAAAATCCTCAACAAAATATTGGCAAACTACATCCAACAATACATTAAAAAGATCATACACCATGACCAAGTGGGATTCATTCCAGGGATGCAAGGATGGTACAATATTCACAAATCAGCAAGTGTAATTAATACATCACATAAACAAAAGCAAAGACAAAAATGATCATGTCAATAGATTTGGGAAAAGCTTTTGATAAGGTACAACACCCATTTATGATAAAAAACACACTCAGCAAAGTGGGAATAGAGGGAACATTCCTCAATATAATAAAGGCCATATATGAGAGACCTACAGCCAACATCATACTCAATGGGCAAAAACTAAAAGCTTTTCCACTAAGATCAGGAACAAGACAAGGATGTCCACTTTCACCACTTCTATTCAACATAGTATTGGAAGTTTTAGCCACGGCGATCAGACAAAAAAAGAAAACAAAAGGCATCCGAATTGGAAAAGAGGAAATAAAACTGTCACTGTTTGCAGATGACATGATAGTGTACATAGAAAATCCTATAGATTCCACCCAAAAACTGCTCAACCTGATAAATGAATTTGGCAAAACAGTGGGATACAAAGTCAATATCCAGAAATTAAAGACATTTTTGTATACCAACAATGAAACAGCAGAAGCAGAAATCAAGAAAGAAAACCTCATTCGATATAGCAAAAAGAAAAAAAATACCTAGGAATAAACCTAACCAAGCACTTAAAAGACCTGTATTCAGAAAACTACACAACACTGAAGAAAAAAATCAAGGAAGACACAAACAAATGGAAACATATACCATGTTCATGGATCGGAAGAATTAATATCCTCAAAATGTCCATACTACCCAAAGCAATTTACAGATTCAATGCAATATTTATTAAAGTACCAATGGCATATTTCACAAACATAGAACAAACAGTTCTAAAATTTATATGGAACCATAAATGACCCTGAATAGCTGCTGCAATTTTGAAAAGAAAAAGCAAAGTAGGAGGAATCACAATACCTGATACCAAACTGTATTACAACGCCACTTGTAATACAACTTGGTTTTAATCAAGGCCAATTGTAATCAGAACAGCCTGGTACTGGCATTAAAACAGACACATGGGCAAATGGAACAGAACATAGAGCCCAGAAATAAACCTAAGTCTCTATGGTAAATTAATATTTGACAAAGAGGGCAGCAAAATAAACTGGAGTAAAAGTAGCCTCTTCAACAAATGATGTTGGGAGAACTGGACAGCTACATACAAAAAAAATGAAACTCGAGTACCAACTTACACCATACACAAAAATAAATTTAAGGTGGATAAAAGATTTAAATATAAACCATAACATCATTCAAGTTCTAGAGGAAAACATAGGGAGGAAAATCTCACATATCTCACAAAGCAACATTTTTACTGGTATGTCCCCTAGAGCAAGGGACATAAAGGAAAGAATAAACAAATGGGATCTCATCAAAATAAAAAGCTTCTGCATGGCTAAAGAAAACAATATTAAAATAAAAAGAGAACCAACCATATGGGAAAACGTATTTGCCAATGATACCTCAGATTAGGGTTTAATCTCCAAAATATGTAAAGAACTTACATGGACTCCACTCAAAGGAGACAAGCAAACCAATTAAAAAGTGGGCAAAGGACTTGAACAGATATTTCTCCAAGGAGGACATACAGAGAATCCAAGGACATACATGAAAAGATGCTCAGTTTTGATAGCTATCAGAGGGATACAAATTAAAACCACAATGAGATACCACTTCATACCAGTCAGAATAGCCATCATAAGCAAAGCAACAAGTGTTGGAGAGGATGTGGGGAAAAGGGGACGGCAGTGCACTTTTGGTGGGATTGCAGACTGGTACAACCACTGTGGAAAACCATATGAATTTTTTCAGAAAACTAAAAATGGATCTGCCTTTTGACCCAGAAAATCTACTGCTAGGATTATATCCTAAGAACCCTGAAACACCAATCTAAAAGAACTTATGCACTCCAATGTTCATAGCAGCACAATTTACAATAGCCAAGTGCTGGAAGCAACTAGGTGCCCTTCAGTAAATGAATGGATCAAAAAACTAGGGTACATTTATACAATGGAATTCTATGCAGCAGAAAGAAAAAAAGGAACTCCTACTCTTTGCGACAGCATGGATGGAACTGGAAAGCATTATGCTGAGTGAAATAAGCCAGGCACTGAAAGACAAATACCATATGATCTCACCTTTAACAGGACCTAAACAACAAAACAAACAAACAAGCAAAACATAATCAAAGACACTGAAATAGAGAACAAGGGGACAGTGACCAGAGGGGAGAGGGGAGGGAATTCAGGGGAATTTCAGGGGAAAAGGGGGTAGGGTTTACAGGAACAAATGTAAGGGACACATGAACAAAAACTGGGGGGGGGGGTGTTGAAATGGAGGGAGGTGGAGAGGGATTGATGGGTGGGCTGGGATGGAAGTAAAAGATAGAAAACTGTACTTGACCAACAATTAAAATAAAATTAGAAAAGATAAACTCTAAGTACTGAGAGTTTGTGAGAACTATTCAAGAATTTTGTCTAGGTAAGGCACACTTAGTTGTCCTAAACAACTTTCTGCAGTTCTTTAGGCATTTGCTCCTACAATGGCCAAAGCGACTCCAGTTGTCAGGAATGCTATACCATGCAACGTGTCCCTGGAATAATAACAATGGGAGCTGTCCAGCCTGTTCACAGACACTGGCACCTTCCTTCCCTAGCAACAGGCTCTAGCAACGAGAGACTTTTGTTTTCATTTTAGCATCTGGAAGTCAAGTTGGTCAAGTGTCACTCAAGAAATCAACTCATTTGCAAGGTACACCTCACACTAAATTTGTGCTTTATTTTTTTCATTTCCCCTTGCCTGGAATAATAGCATGATTAACCTGTCTTTTGTTTGGGGTATTTTTTTTTGCTTTTCAGAGATATTATCCTGTATGCTACTGGTGTGTAAAGTTAATATAATTCTGACAGTGAACCTGTGTTAAATAAATGGTTGGAAAAGACAAAATCTGTCTCTTGTATAACTTTGCTGCCACTCCCAAAACAAAAATAAAGCAGTATGCAAATCAATTACATGGTTTTCAAAAATTCCTACAATAGATTTTACCTAATGATTTTGCTTCTTTGAAGCTAAACATCAGTAACTCATTAAAAAAGTTAAAAAGGTCAATAATTTATTATCACAAAACAGTTCTAGTTCATTTATATTTTTAAATGAGCCATCTCTTCTGAGTTTAGTGTGGTAAACCAGTTTAAACTGTTTAGAAGCCTGCAATGGCATTGCTTTCTTGTAATTTGGTAAAGCACAAGTGAAGCATTCAGATAATGAAAGAGAGGCATTTTCTCCTCAATACTACATTAAGTAAAAGAAAATCACTAATTTATAATCCTGTTTCCATGGGAACCCAAGTACGGAGCCAGTTGGATTCAAGGTATTTCTCCTGATGTATATATTTTCCCCCTCCTCCTTAAAATATATTTTTGATTGCTGTCCAAGGGCTAATGAGTTAGGTGCTAAGAACCAAATGATCATCTTTGCTCATCTTCTCCAGGATCAGGGATCTGCAGAAGTAGCTAAAACAGAAAGCAGCTGCACCTCATCATAGCTGGGCTAGAGAAAGGGCTGGCTAGAAAAATGGACTTTGAACAGTAGTAAAATGCTGTAATGAATCTGATTGTCTGACTTGAGATTTGGAGATGAAATGTAGACCCTTAAACTCCATCTCCATTATTTCCTACACAGTGTGCCTCTGTCTGGTGTACCCAGCAGCCCCAAATATCAGGGCGATGTCCTCCTACCTCCCCACCATCTTCAACCACATTAGAAACATTCAAGTGATTTTTGCCCTGAAACAGTCATTGTCAAAATGTTGGTGCTGGGCTAGCAATATCAGCACCGCTTGGGAATGTGTTAAAAATGCAAATTTTGGGGCTCTTCTTCAATCTATTGAATTAGAGACTCAGGGGGAGTGCAGAATAGAAGCACAGCAAAGTATTTTGACAAGCCCTGAGGGCGGTTCTAATGCATACTACAGAAGCACCAGTTAGTTACATGCCTATATGAATAGGGGTTTGCAGGGACGCATGGACTTCAACTTGGAGCTTAGTGACCCTCTGGTAGAATTCATGTCTGACCCACAGCAACTTTGCTATGAGAGTTCCCTAAGGAATTTAAGTATCCTGGGGAGAGTTCATATTTAATGCTGGAAAGAGGATGATGTGAGGAGTGGTGTTGTATGGGTTTTGGATTAGGATGAAATATTTTTTAAAGCAGAAAATTATTTTTTACATTATTTGGGGCTTTCTCTTACAATAAAATTGGGTTGAGGACAACCTCTGGCTTCAAATGGTAACTAACTAAATAAACAAATATTTAATATACATTACCTGAATTTTGACTTTTCAGGGTACATGTACCATTTTCTATCCATCTGTGGAAATGGGCTCCTTTATCTGCATGTAAATCAGCATTTTATCTTTGGAAACATATCATCAAAATGCATTGCACCAAAGGCTTTTTTATAAAGTATATTTTTAATAATCTACCTCACTTTTTAAAGTATCCTAGCCCTCTTTCTTGCTTTTGTTGGAACACTGCATAGAAGGTGGCTGCCATTGCACAGGTGTGAGAAAGGACAAACTGGAAGACCCCCAAGGCTTTTTAAGTTTTTTTTTTTAATTCCATCACTTTACAACAAACTAATCTCTCGGAAAACATGGGGGTTATAATTTTTAGTGTTCACTTAAGTCATAAAAGCCTTTGCTGATAACATGTTAAACTAAAGCTGATTTTAGGATGCAGTAGAACTTGTCTCAGGGCTAAATCCTTAGTCTAAGCATTTTCTCACCTCTTTCCTTTTTCTCTTTTAGGGGCATGCAAAAAAAAGAATATCAAATCATTTGAAGAGGCTTGTATCTAGATTCCAGTTCGTCAGGTATCTGCTGAAGGATATTGTAACATGCTGCATAACACTGTGTGTGCATATTTGCTTTTTCTCATTACCAGCAATGAGTGAGTGCCCAGATATTGTTTGGGAGTGAGGCCATAATAACTTTTGGCAATTCCTATTAACTGCTATAGGGAACAGAACCTACTTTTCTCCTGCCTCCACTAGGAAACAATGTATTCTCTCTAGGGCAATAGAGAAAACAAATGCAAAGTGACTATTTTTCTAAGAAAAAGTCACTGCATTTTTTATGTCAGGTATCTACATGTTTGATCTGAAGGACAATAAATAACAGAGGTAAACCCCACCTCTTTGCCAGGGATCCTGAATCCATGCATAGGTACCCTTATCATAATCAGTGAAGGTTGTATCCTTTAATTTAAGGCTTTGCTCTTCTTTGAGCAATTGATAATCAGATTAAAACCTAGAAAGGCCAAAATATATATCATAAGGATATCCATTCACTGTCCCCTTGATCTAAGGAAAGGTCAAGAACACCTCAATCATTGGCAATAGCTGATAGTTGGGAAATTCACAAAAGATGCTTGGCTGACAGCTGTGGGCATAACCTCCTGTCTTCATGCCCAGTACAGTGGGCAATACCAACAGGAGCCTCAGGACCATGCAGAAATCTGAAGTTTTTCACCCTTAGACAAAGAATCCCCCCAAAAGTAGATAATTTGAATTATTGTTTAGGCATTACACTTCACTGAGAATTAGCAAGACTGTGGAGCAGGTTTTATCGTCTTTGGTACAAAATTCCTCATTATGATTAAAAGAATCAAAGTGTGAGAGTCACACCTAATCAGGTCAAAAAGTATTGGCTTCCTCCTCTTCTTTTCTCTCTCCTCTGTCTAATTTTCCATCTTCACTTTAGTAGGCATCACAGGCAGTAAAATGCATTTCCTAGAATTGCCTAATGTTCAGTCAGTGACATAGGATGCCTTCCTTTGACATAGGATGCCTTCCTTCACCGTGATGTTAGAGGTTGGTTAGAACTGCAGGCAATGCTCAGGAGAAAGTGCTACCGAGCAACCCCTTTTCCCATGCTGAGTGCAGGTCTGCTGCTAGTACCTGCAAAGTTTGCATGTCCCCAAAGGAACTCATGAGCCAATTCTAAAACTGCTCATGTTTTACTGGTGGTGAATTAATACTCTCAGAATAATGTGCTAAGGAGAAATCTCTGACTAACTTACAATATGGAAAGGAAAAGTAATATACATGAGTAGGCAAAAGTAGGTTTATAGCTGTTCCTATGGAAAAAAAGATGTGCAGGTTATGATTATTAAAACAACTTTATTAACTCAAAAGAATATCACAATACAACTATAAACCTACTTTTGCCCACCCTGTACTTGTTTACATGCATAGCATTATGCTGAAAGGTGAGGGGAAAAGTTACTTGTATTTGTGTTTACTGCCCTCCAAGAACTGTGTTCAACACTTTTTATATATAGTATCACAATCAATCCTTGAGTAATTCTCCCAGTTTACATATAAGAAAATTGAGGTGAGACATGAAAATAAACAACAATTCACAGTAACCAGAGGGGACCCGGGATGCAGGTAACAGGGAAAGAAGGGGAAGTGTTGTCAAGGAACATGTATAAAGGACCCATGTACAAAGACAACATGGGGGGAGGACTGAATGTTGGAAGTGGGGGTGGATAGGGTAGGGGTAGAGTAATGCGGTAAATGGGGACAACTATAACTGAACAGCAATGAAAAAGAGGAAACTCAGACTACAGAGTCTGTGCATCTTGTCAGATTTGCCTGATGCACACTAGGCTCTACAAAGTATGAATAAAAACCTAAGGTTCAGTTTCTGTGTGAACAATCAGTGGGGAAAATTAACATCCATGAAATTATTAAGTTGTAAGGTGTGTGGAGATAGGGTGAGGATGGGAGACTGGTGATTTTAGGAACAATGAGAACTCAGAATGGGAAAGGAACAGGAATTTCTGTGGGCCTTGCAGGGAAAGACCCTTTGAACAACAAGCCTGACACTTTTCCCAAGTTTACTTAACCAACATCAGTTTTTACTTGTTCCAAGAAAAATATCATCTGGGTTATGTTTTACCCAAGACTGGAGTTTAATAAAAGGAAGGCAGCCTTTCTATGTTCTCTCCTGATTTCTGTACTGTTTCCCAAATAAAAGTAAGTCTGTGTCATTGGTATGTTGGAAGACAGCAACCTCTTCAGAGTAATTATGAGTAGCACCTTCACAAGTGCCTGGAGATCTTTATAGATAATTCTTTCAATTGCTACTTTTCAAAGTGGATGATGCTGGTAACACTTTCTAGCAAGGGAGAAAATTTATGGAAAACTTATCCTTTAGAAACTGTGGAGCACAAAGCAATCTGAAGCTTACAGACAGTGCATGCCTGGAGGAAGCTTCATGTGGCCTGGGTGACAGCATCATGTCTGGGCTCCCCTTGTCAGTTCAGAATCACTGTGGGTCAGACTAGCAGAACTTTGAATTATTGTGAGGTCTTGGAGCCAATGTGCCTTAAGAACTGATAGAGGTTAATTCTCCTTGTCACCACTTAACTGCCAATTGTTATATGGTGTTTATATGAATAATTGAGTTCAATTAGAAAGGGCGTGCTTCCACAAGTTGAACTGAAGTCCTGTGACAACTAACTCTAAGGTTTATTTGGCCTTCCTTGACATCAGCTTCATGCATTTATAATAACTTTTTATTTTCTCCCTTTCTTTCAGAGGATTGTATATAAAAAAATAGTCATTCTGTTCCAACAATTCTTGAATTGTTTGTTTTTGTGCAAGAATAAATGGACAAATGTCAAAAGCCTGCTCTGACAGTTCCGTTTGTCTTTAGCACAACATTTTAGAATATGATGTGCAATTTTTTACTGTGTTCCATAGTCATGTCTTCATCAAGGCCCAAGTGTACATTGATGTTTTCTTGGAGTCACATGGATTTAATACAGTGTCTTTGTACAGAATGTTCAAGATGACATATAAAAAGCAATTAACCCATAATTATTTTTGCAAATTACTTTGTGTTATAAAAATATCCACACATATAAATATATATAAACATACATGTATATTTAATCATTGTTGTAAGAGTAAATTGCTAATTCCTACTCTTACCCCTTCTGCATATTCTACAGAGGGAATATTACTAAGCCTCATGATCAGGCAAATCCATCATCCATGAACCATGGAAAGATTTAACATTTGTTTCTGATGCTTTAAACCTCATACTCAAGCCCTTTGGCACCTGCAACTAAGAAGAGGCTGTGATAAATTTAAATTGATTACTGCAAAGAAATCCTTGGACACTTTTTATTTAAACTGGAGTGTGAGAGTAAAATGATCACTCCCATACAGGCCTTGAAATAACACTCTGTAGTGTGAACCTCTCTGATTATCCTTACCAGAGAAAAATCTTTTAAAAAATAATAAATTTCTTAGCTAACAGTAAGAAGTGATAAGGAACCTAATATTTTCTGAGCACCTACCACATGACAACAGGCTTAGTATGTTAATCCACTTAGTTTTTACATCAATCCTGTGGGCTCTAACAGTCTTAATTTTCTGAGGAGGAGACCAATGTAAAGAGAGATCAGCCATAGTGCTACTAAAACATGTGCTCTATTCAGTCCACCCATCCTCTGCTGAAGTCCACCAGGCCAGAGAAATAACTGTGGCTGACTTTTGAACACTGCCTCATAACTCCTGAAGACCTTTCTTCTTCTCCAGCCCCTCCTCCCTTCTGTGCATTGCTACATTTCTTTCACTTCATCCTATCTACCAAGACCTTATCATCTGTATTCAAATACCATATAAAACAGAAAAGTGTTTATGTTTTTCAAAATCCTATGTGTCATGCTCACAAACAAAAGAATAAACAGGCAAGCATGCAAAGGGGAATATTTATATTTCTTTAAATTTTACATATATGAAATAGTCTTTATATGTTGATACATACTTATAAATTTACTACATTTCTAAATTAGCATCCTATGGCACTCATAAAAGGCTTTCTTTAAATATCTTATACTCTGTCTTCATTGTCATCAAACAATCTACATTCACAGAGAAAGTGGAGTCCATAGGAAGAAACTCATCACCAATGACTCCATTCACTCCCTTGGACATAAAAATGGGGACTCACTAAGTGAGGGGAGCATACTAGATCCTGGGGCCACCTCCTTTATTTTACCAGGAGTCCTTCATGAGAACATTATTTCCAGTAGGGACTCTGGAGAAAAGCAAATCAGAATTTAGGCTCTAAGTTTAATATGCTCCTTCCATGTGACCATGTAAAAATAAATCTTCATAATAATAATTATGTATCAGTCAGATTCTTTGGTTAATATATATGTCAGAAACAAAAGCTATTTAACAATATTAGGCCAAAAAAAGTTCACTGAGGACTATCTGAGCAAAAAAATCTGGAAAAAGATTGCCTGACTTCCAAGCCTCTGCACCCCTCAGCTATCTAATATTAAAACCAGTTATTTCTTGACCATGATTATTATATTGGTTAAAAGAAAAGAAAATTTGTTAAAACACAGTGAAATTAAGTGATTTAGTCAATACCCATATTTTCTGAAGCATGTGCTTTCTGGTCCCCATTAAGAAGATCTGAGGTAGTTGAATAGTGCCTCCTCCTATTATATAGACTACATTGATGTCTCTGTGTGTGTATTACAAATTGTGTAATTTTCTGGTTTGTGTAATGTTTCTATGAGAAAGAATGTTTTAATTTTTTTCAGATCCACTAGAGCCTACCCCATAAACCATTGCAGAATTCTAGTTAACTGTCACCTAAACTGAGACCCACTGTGTAGGTCATATACATGCAGTTTGAAGCATTATATAGTATGTCTCTGAACTTGAAGGTGTTTATTCTATACAGCAAAATAAATGACAAAATCAAGATAATTACTGTACAATTGGAAGAGAGGAGAATTATCTTTGCATTATCTATCAAAAACAAATGAGTGTTAATGAGTTTTTGTTATGAGCTGGGACTGTATAATTCTTTGGAAAGAAAGTAGAATGAGGCATAGAACTCATTTTAAGATATCTTGCTATATCCTTGCCCAGAAAAAAAATTAACATGCATAAAGCGGACAGCCAAATAATACAATGTATGGTTCTGAATGAAGTGACCACGTAATAGATAATGAAGGAAATTATTGTGAGCCAGAAGACCAAGAGGAGGCTGAAGAGAAGAAGCAACAGGGCGGCAGAGGGTATAGCAGTAGAGAGAACAGAGTGAGGAGGGAGATGGCCTAGTTTTGTGTCCCAGTGCAGTGACTTCATAGCTGTGTTATTAGACAATTTACTCCTTTGTTCCTCCATCTCCTTGTTTGTAAAAATTAGGATGTAGAAATACCTAAGGTTAATATAAAAATTAAGCAACTTAATACAGGATGTATGCTCAAATTAGTGGCTGGCACATCGTCAACTCCTAATGAGTACTATTTTCTTATTATATAAGTGGAAATTAAAATAAAAGTTAAAACCCAGTGAAATTTAGGAAGGAAGAAGAAAGTGGGGTGGGTGCTCTTGGGAACAACAGTCACATGGGAAATAGCAGAGTGACTATGAGAAACAGTGAAGAAAAGGCTTAAGGGAGGGGGGAGTACATTTTACATAGAGGGGTGGCCAAAAATTACAGTGAGATCTAGTGTAACAAAATTGAGGATGGTTTTGAAATCTGGGAAGAGAAATGAAGATTAAAAAAGCAACAGAAAATTGGTTATGTTCATCAAGGTTGCTCAAAAAACAAAGTCCTGTTTAAAAAAAGTTTGTCTCATAGCAACATATGAGTTAAAAATAGGAAATGATAAAGGAAAGGAGAATAAATAGAAGGCTATTGAAGAACCCTGTATATTTCAACAAAATTCTACATTTTAGGCCTGAAATGACAAAGTCAGAAATCTACATAATGAAGAGTACCAGCACCTGTCCTAAGTGACAGAATATCTCTACTTAGATGACAGTGGGGAAGGGGTAGTTCCTGATTCTCTAAGAAATGACAAAAGGGAAGATTCACTTATTATATGTGGGGAAAACATTTATTCTAACAATCAAGGTAAAGTCTTCATTGTTTTTCATCTTTTCCATGTCATGGGCATTCTAAAATATATTAGAGATACCCTACATCTCCCCGAAGCCATACAAAATAGAAACTGATCAGTAACTCTTTCTAAAACACCTGTCAAGTGTCTTATATTTCATGGTACAAAAATCTAACAATACCCAGCATAAAAGAAAATAACAGGATGGCCCAGTTGATCTCAGAGAGGTTTACAATCATCTGTAGCATTTTGAGACTGTCCCAATCAGAATTCATGTTCACTCATCTTTATCTTACACACATTACCCTTTTTCTTCCACAACCACACTCATAAAACAATACATTACTTTGGCCTCCAGATCCTTCTCCCCCTCTCAGGATATCCTCTTTTTCTCAAACTCAGGGCGTGTTCTCCAGTACCAGTGTATATTTTATAGAATGAACCTTGTTTCAGCATTCCGAAGTACAAAAAATGCCTCCCCAAGCTATAATATGGCATCAGTATTAAGGTGTTTGACTTTCCCAACCTTTTAAAGAAAGCAAATAAATTAGCACAAAAATTCTAAATAGTAAACCCTTATTATAAAGTATATAATTGGATATTAACAATCAATTTTAGCCACTTTCACAGTTATTTTTAGGACAAACTGGTCTATATGTCAAAAAAAGCCACTGTTCCAGGAGTATTTTTAATACCAAATAAAATGTCACCAGATATACTGAATTGTGCTTCTCTCTCCTTTCACAGAGGTGGGCAAGTCTAGAAGTACTCAGAGCACATGGTGCTGGTGATTTTCCAGAATCAACACAAAGGCTGACTACAGCCAATGACATCTTAAACAAAAGAGCAGTGCCAGTTCAATTCATTTTTATAGTACTTACAAATTCATTTCTAGAGTTTTCTTTGACTTCTTTATACATTACACACTCACACACACACTCACATTCGCACACACATACACATACACACAGACAAACTTTCATATTATCTTATATCTACCTAAAGTTCCATACTGTGGCAAGGGTGCTTGCTGGCCTGTCCTATCCAATAGGATTCCCGAAACCTAATAGTGTTTTATCTACTCTATAATTAGAAGAAGTCACATCTGTCTAACTTCAATTTGGAAAAAAATCATACATTTAATATTTTCAAAAATTCATACTAAAGTTTGAGTCACCAGATGATGGTTTTAACCCTCTCAAGTATGTTTGAATTCTAATACAAGCATTTATTAACCTGGAATGACTTTCCTCTTGGTAGAATACTTGGGGAAGGAAGATATTTTGATTGGAGTGGGTTCCTGTTTTTTTCCACAACAGTGCCCACAAGAGAAAAACAGAGGGGGCAGTTAGGGTTCCAATCCTGAAAACAACTCAAAATATAGGTTACTTAAATAACTCAGTAGTTTTGCTTGGAATAATGACAATTGGTTTATTACTTACCAATGGCTGCTTTGGAGTTTCTTCCTTTAGCTTTGCTATTGTTTAAAACCAAGTAATTTTTTAGCAAAAGCAGGCATATGTCTACATACTGGAGCCTCTTTTTATATAATAGATATATTCACGAACTAGATATGTATATTAACATTTAATGAATAAAAATATAATTTAAATGCTTAAAAATAACTCCAAAGGAATTTTTTAGTATAGAATATGCACACAAACATGAAATCTCATGAATTTACCAGAAAGTTGCAAAACATGTTGATCTTACTTTTATTCGTATCAGTCATATACTCACTTTGATGGTGTTTGACCAGATGAAAAGACACCTTCTTCATCAATTCTTTCCCACTATGCTTTAGGAGTGAATATGTACTTCTGAGTAATATTTTATCACATGACACCTGAGCTACAGTTTCATGGGCATGAGAGTTTCAAAATGAAATTGAACCTCTCTAGCACAAAAGCCATAAGCAAGATGACAGTTACTGATTGTGCCCTAAGATGTAATGTAGGCACCTAATGGGGCATAGTAATGTACAATGAATCATTAGAATATTATTTTAAATTTTCTCCTCACCTGGGGGATTGCTAATGGGGTATTTCACCTTCAAGTTGCTCTCCCGCCTCCCCAGACTAAGATAGCACTTGAAAAAGGTCACTTAGAATATAGCGGATTTTTGGCAGCTTTGCAAAAATTAGTGACTATTTTCTAGATCTTGGGGAACAGATGTATATAGTACTGAGTATTATTTTTTAAAATACACCCTGTTAGTCAAAAACTAGAAAATTTACCTGTGAGAACTGAACTCTCATAATCACAACAACATGATAAAAAACAAGAATTTTTGAATATTTACTATTACTTCTAGGGCAAGTGCCTCACAGGTGTTATTTCCTACAAGAACCCTCTGAAACAAAGATTATTATTATCTTCATTTTAAGGACATAACAATTGAGGAAGATGGGCATTAAAGAACTAGCCTGAGATAGTCGAATGGTAAACACAGTTAGCAAATGGTAAACCCAATATGAAAACACAGATTTTACTCTATATGTAGATCACCCACCCTTAGCTATTATAAAATTGTGCCAAAAGAAAATCTATAAGACCTGATGTTATTCATCAGAGAGTCAAATCACTGCTCACCTTGTAACTGCAACTCTTACCTTATAGCAGGTTGCCTAGACCAACTTCCCGAAAACAGCTATGAAGCCTTTCCAGTGCACTTTCTGTGGCCCTCCACTCTGATCTTTCATTATTGTCCTTTGCTGCCCTTAGCCACTAACAATCCCTCATGGAAAACCAAATGGATTCCTGCCTTAATATCCTTATGAACCAAATTACCCACCCTGGGCTCCATTCTCTCAAATTCATCTTCTTTTTCTTTTTAAAAAGATTTTATTTATTTATTTTAGACAGAGGGGAAGGGAGGGAGAAAGAGAGGGAGAGAAACATCAATGTGTGCTTGCCTTTCACATGCCCCCTAATGGGGACCTGGCCTGCAACCCAGGCACGAGCCTGGACTGGGAATCAAACCTGGATCCTTTGGTTCACAGGCTGGTGCTCAGTCCACTGAGCCATACTTAGCCAGGGCTCAGATTCGTAAAAGACGAAAGTATTTCTGATTCTATGTTTTTGTTTCTTGCACATCAAATCTATATTGCTTTCTGTTTTCCCCTCACCCTTTATTCTTTCTGTTTTTCCTGAATCCCTGGAGACCAATTTATACTCTAGTTTCTACAGCCACTCAACAGAGAATTCAGGCTAATCTGATCTGATATATTGATACAATGCTTCAAATTAGCATTTTATCAGGAGTTTCAAAGACTTAACCTAAATAATGAAGTAGTGGAGGTTGTAGAAATTATAAATATTTTAATACCATGGAATCTTTGTTGCATCATATTTCATCAAATGGGCAAATGTATCTTATATTCACACAGAATGTTAGCCTGATTCAGCAATTTTCTCCTGGGATTTGTTCAGCAGGGTAATTAAAAAGCCCAGGGACTTGATCGGAGTTCAGCATTAATCCTTTATTTCAGTCAATGGAGTCAACAAATATTGATTAAGTGCCTATTGTATGCCAGACTTCTGTTAGCTTCTAAAATTTACCATTGTCCAGAGCATAGTTTCTGCTTTCAGGATCTCTCTATATTGTGAAGAAACAGAGTTACTAACTGCATGATAAAATCTAAAAATGACCTCTGACACATAGAGGAGGGTACACTAATAGTCTCAAAAGTATGGCAGAAAGGAACAAGGCCAGGGAACTCTTCCCAGAGAAGCTGATAACACATGAGTCATCGATTCTGACTGGGAGTTGGCCACTCAGAGAATATGGGCTTTTATAAACACCAACAGAAGCTTGAATTGGCAATGCAAATGTTCCAAGGGGACAGAACATTGTTACACATTAGGTTACATTCAGGAAAATTTATTTTGAATAATTAGCACAGAAATTCATCTTCAGGTTGATAAGCTCTCTTTTTATAATCTTTTGTATTTATCAAATTTATTGGGGTGACATGGGTTAATAAAATTAAGTAGGTTTCAATTGTACAATTCTATGGTACATCATCTATATACTGTACTGTGTGTTCACCACCCAAAGCCCTCTTCCATTACCATTTATCTTCCTTTTACCTACTTCTACCTCCCCACCCCCTTTCCCTCTGTGATCACCACACTATTGTTTGTTTCTACGATTTTTCAATCCTTTCACCTTTTGTAGCCAATCCCCTAATTCCCCTTCCCTCTGACAAATGCAATCTGTTCTTTGTATCTATGAGCCTGTTTCTATTCTGTTTGTTAGTTTACTTTGTTCCTTAGATTTCACAGATCATCAAATCCTGTGCCACTGCCATAGCGACGGGACTGGACGCAGGGGAGTCAGGTACGGAAGCCAGGACTCTCCAAACCCCTGTGACGCAGCTGAGGAGCCAGCTACGGGAGCCGGGAAGCTCTCAAATCCTGTGCCACTGCCATAGTGACGGGACTGGACGCAGGGGAGTGAGGAAGCCAGGACTCTCCAAACCCCTGTGACGCAGCTGAGGAGCCAGCTACGGGAGCCGGGAAGCTCTCAAATCCTGTGCCGCTGCCATAGTGAAGGGACTGGACGCAGGGGAGTCAGGTACGGAAGCCTGGACACTCCAAACCCCTGAGACAGCCCGGGGTGGCAGAGGATCCCTCTACGGGAACTGGGAGGGTCACAGCCCCTGTCCTGCTGCCATAGCGAGGGGATTGGACACTGGGGAATCAGGTACGGGAGTTGGGACTTTCTAAGCCTCTGTGCCACTGCCAAAGAGACAGGACTAGACGCCGGGGAGTCAGGTACGGAAACCGGGACACTCCAAGCCCCTGTGACGGCCCTGGGCGGCAGAGAGAGCCAGATACGGGAGCCAGGACATTCCCGGCCTCTGTGCCACTGCCCTAGTAATGGGCCTGGGTGCTTGAGGAGGCGCCTACTAGAGCCGGGACATTCAGCAGTGGTAGGCAACCAACGCAGAGACCAGTGAGAGGACCAGCGTGAGTGTACGTGGAGACGAAGAACATCAAGAAACTTCAAGGAGTCTGCACCACTGAACTTCACAAGGAACATACCACAGAAGTTTACACCATAAAACCAGTGTTTCAGAACAGATCAATTTTGGAAGCAGAGACTAAAAAGAAGAGTCTCAAACAATGGGAAGACAAAGAAACAATCCCCAAATGAAAGAAAAAGCAGAAACTTCAGAAAGAATGTTAGATGAAATAGACGCTGATCAACTATCAGACAGTGAATTCAAAGCACTGGTTATCGCAAAGTTCAAAGAGCTCACAGTGAGCTACCAGAAACTACAGGGGAATTATAATGATCTCTCTGCAAACAACAGCAACATCAAAAAGGAAATGGAAACCATCAGCAAGAGACAAGAGGAAATGAAGAATACAATTTCTGAATTGAAGTACACAGTAGAAAGTTTCCAAAGTAGGATAGATGAAGCGGAGGACAGGATTAGTGAGTTGGAGGACAGGGTAGAAAGCATCTCACAGAAAGAGCAAGAAAATGAAAAGAGGCTCAGAAAGAATGAAGAGGGATTAAGAGAAATGCAAGACAATATGAAACGTAACAATATCCGAATAATAGGAATACCAGAAGGAGAAGAAGAAGAACAAGGGATAGAAAACGTATTTGAACGAGTAATGAGAGAAAATTTTCCTAATTTGATAAGAGAAAAAGTCTCACAAATCCAGGAATCACAGAGAGTCCCAACCAAGAGGAACCCAAGGAGGCCCACTTCAAGACACATCATCATCAAAATGGCAAAATTCCAAGACAAAGAGAGAATCTTAAAGGCATCAAGGGAGAAAAAAGAAATAACATACAAGGGAGCCCCAATAAGGTTAGCTACCGACTTCTCAATGGAAACACTTCAAGCAAGAAGAGAATGGCAAGAAATATTTCAAGTAATGAGAACCAGAGGCCTACAACCAAGGCTACTTTACCCAGCAAGGCTCTCAATCAAGATAGAAGGCCAAATAAAGAGCTTCCAAGACAAAAGAAGTCTAAAAGAATATGCCTCCACCAAACCAGCTCTACAAGAAATACTAAAAGGACTGCTTTGAGGGAAAGAAGGATAAGAGGGAGACAGAGAGGAACACAGGTACAAAAATGGCAATGAATAAGTACCTATCAATAATAACCTTAAACGTAAATGGATTAAATGCTCCAATCAAAAGACACAGAATAGCTCAATGGATAAGAAAGCATGACCCACACATATGCTGCCTACAAGAGACTCACCTCAGGACAAAAGACCATCACAGACTAAAAGTGAAAGGCTGGAAACAAGTTTTCCAAGCAAACGGACAAGAAAAAAAAGCTGGGGTAGCAATTCTCATATCAGACAAAATAGACTTCAGAAAAAAGACTGTAAAGAGAGACCCAGAAGGTCACTTCATAATACTCAAGGGAAGAATCACCAAGAAGACATTAACATTGTAAACATATATGCACCAAACATAGGGGCACCCAAATATATCAAGAAAATCTTAGAGGACTTCAAGAAAGATATTGACAGCAACACAATCATAGTAGGGGATTTGAACACCCCACTATCAAAAATGGACAGATCTTCCAAACAAATTATCAAAAAAGATATTGTGGCATTAAACAACACCCTAGATGAAATGGACTTAACTGATATATATAGAGCCCTTCATCCCAAAGAAGCTAAATACACATTCTTTTCAAATGTACATGGATCATTCTCAAAGATAGACCACATGATAGGACACAAAACGAGCCTCAACAAATTCAAGAAAATTGAAATCATACCAAGCATCTTCTCTGACCACAAGGCACTGAAATTAGAAACCAACCCCAAAGAAAAAAACCCAAAGTACCCCAAAACATGGAGACTGAATGGTATGCTATTAAACAACGAATGGGTCAAGAATGAAATTAGGGAAGAAATCAAAACATTTCTGGAAACAAATGAAAATGATCGCACAACAACCCAAAACTTATGGGACACAGCGAAGGCAGTCCTGAGAGGGAAGTTTATAGCAATACAGGCCTACCTAAAGAATATAGAAACATTTCAAACAAACAACCTAACCCTACGCCTGCAAGAACTTGAGGAACAACAACAAAGACAGCCCAGAGCAAGCAGAAGGAAGGAAATAACCAAGATTAGAGCAGAATTAAATGACATAAAAACTAAAAGCACAATTTTAAGGATCAATGAATCCAGGAGTTGGTTCTTTGAGAAGATAAAAAAAATAGACAAGCCTTTAAGTAGGCTCATCAAGAAAAGAAGAGAAAGGACACAAATAAACACAATCAGAAATGAAAAAGGAGAGATTACAACTGATACCACAGAAATAGAAGAGATTGTAAGAAATTACTATGAAGAACTGTATGCCAAGAAATTTGAAAACCTTGGGGAAATGGACACATTTCTAGAAAAATACAATCTTCCAAAACTCAGTGAAAAAGAAGCAGAAAATTTAAATACACCAATAACAGCAAAAGAAATTGAAGCAGTAATCAAAAAACTCCCATCACACAAAAGCCCCGGACCAGATGGTTTCACAGGAGAATTCTACAAAGCATTTAAGGAAGAGCTAACCCCTATTCTCCACAGACTATTTCAAAAAATTCAGAAGGACGGAAAACTCCCAAATTCTTTTTATGAAGCCAGCATCATCCTAATTCCAAAACCAGATAGAGACACAACAAAGAAAGAAAACTTCAGGCCAATATCGCTGATGAACATAGATGCTAAAATCCTCAACAAAATATTGGCAAATCGCATCCAACAATATATCAAAAAGATCATACACCATGATCAAGTAGGATTCATCCCAGGAATGCAAGGATGGTCCAATATTCGCAAATCAGTAAATGTAATACATCACATAAACAAAAGCAAAGACAAAAATCACATGATCATATCAATAGATGCAGAAAAAGCTTTCGATAAGGTACAACACCCATTTATGATAAAAACACTCAGCAAAGTGGGAATACAAGGAGCATTTCTCAAAATAATAAAGGCCATATAAGAGACCTACAGCCAATATCATACTCAATGGGAAAAAACTAAAAGCTTTTCCACTAAGATCAGGAACAAGACAAGGTTGTCCACTTTCACCACTTCTATTCAATATAGTATTGGAAGTTTTAGCCACAGTGATCAGGCAAGAAAAGGAAATAAAAGGCATCCAAATAGGAAAGGAGGAAACAAAACTGTCACTGTTTGCAGATGACATGATAGTGTACATGGAAAATCCTATAGACTCTACCCAAAAACTCCTCAAACTAATTGATGAGTTTGGCAAAACAGCTGGTTATAAAGTCAATATCCAGAAATCAAAGGCATTTTTGTATACCAACAGTGAATCAGTAGAAGCAGAAATAAAGAGAAAAATCCCATTTGGTATAGCAAAAAGAAAAATAAAATATCTGGGAATAAACCTAACCAAGGAGGTAAAAGACCTGTATGCAGAAAACTACACAGCCCTGAAGAACGAAATCAAGGAAGACACAAACAAATGGAAACATATACCTTGTTCATGGATCGGAAGAATTAACATTATCAAAATGTCCATACTACCCAAAGCAATATACAGATTCAATGCAATACCTATTAAAGTACCAATGGCATATTTCACAGACATAGAACAAACACTTCGAAAATTTATATGGAACCATAAACGAACTCGAATAGCAGCTGCTCTTTTGAGAAAGAAGAACAAAGTAGGAGGGATCACAATACCTGATATCAAACTGTATTACAAGGCCACTGTAATCAAAACAGCCTGGTACTGGCATAAAAACAGGCACATAGACCAATGGAACAGAACAGAGAGCCCAGAAATCAACCCAACTCTCTACAGTCAATTAATATTCGACAAAGCGGGCAGTAACATAAAATGGAGTAAAGATAGCCTCTTCAACAAATGGTGTTGGGAGAACTGGACAGCTACATGCAACAAAATGAAACTTGAGCACAGACTTACACCATACACCAAAATAAATTCAAGGTGGATAAAAGACTTAAATGTAAGTCATAACACCATTAAAGTCCTAGAGGAGAACATTGACAAGAAAATCTCAGATATTTCACGCAGCAACTTCTTTACTGATATGTCCCCTAGAGCAAGGAATGTAAAGGAAAGAATAAACAAATGGGATCTCATCAAAATAAAAAGCTTCTGCATGGCTAAAGAAAACAGTATTAAATTAGCAAGACAACCAACTGTATGGGAAAACATATTTGCCAATGATACCTCAGACAAAGGTTTAATCTCTAAAATATACAAAGAACTTACACGACTCCACTCTAAGAAGACACCCAACCCAATTAGAAAATGGGAAAAGGACTTGAACAAACACTTCTCCAAGGAGGACATACAGAACATTCAGAGACACATGAAGAGATGCTCAATATCATTAGCTATCAGAGAGATGCAAATTAAAACCACAATGAGATACCACTTTACACCAGTCAGGATGGCTATCATAAACAAAGCAACAAACAACAAATGTTGGAGGGGTTGTGGGGAAAAGGGGTCCTTAGTTCACTGTTGGTGGGAGTGCAGACTGGTACAACCATTATGGAAAACAGTATGGATTTTTCTCAGAAAAATAAAAATCGACCTGCCTTTTGACCCAGCAATTCCACTGCTGGGATTATATCCTAAGAATCCTAAAACATCAATTTCAAAGAACCTATGCACCACAATGTTCATAGCAGCACAATTTACAATAGCCAAGAGTTGGAAGCAACCTAGGTGCCCATCAGTAAATGAATGGATACAAAAATTGTGGTACATATGCACAATGGAATTCTATGCTGCAGAGAGAAAGAAGGAGCTACTACCCTTTGCAACAACATGGATGGAACTGGAAAGCATTATGCTGAGTGAAATAGGCCAGGTGCTGAAAGACAAATACCATATGATCTCACCTTTAACAGGAAGCTAAACAACAAAACAAACAAGCAAGCAGAAAAAAAAACCAAAAAACAAAGACACTGAAATAGAGAACAAGGGGATAGTGACCAGAGGGGAGAAGGAAGGGAAGTTAAGGGGAAAAAGGGGGAGGGATTTGGAGGAACAAATAGGAAGGACACAGGGACAAGAACTAAGGGGGGGGGGGGTGGAAATGGGAGGGAGGTGGGGAGCAAGGGGCGGGGGAGGCTGGGATGGGAAAAATAGACAAAAAACTGTACTTGAAAAATAACTAAATAAAATTAAAATTAAAAAAAAAAAAAAGATTTCACAGATCAGTAAGATCATATGGTATTTGTCTTTCCCTGACTGATTTATTTCACTTAGCATAATGCTCTCCAGGTCCATCCATGCTGTTGCGAAGGGTAAGATTTTCTTTTTTTTTTATAGTCGAGTGCTATTTCATTGTGTTAATGATAAACTTTCATTCCAGAAAGGCAAGAGCTGTGTTACCTATCTTCACTGCTCACCGGGAACTCTCCTTACCTTGTTTTATTTACTTATGGTTTCCACATAATTGCCTAAATTGATAAATATTTTGGATTACTTCCAAGCACAAAGAAAAACGTATGTCTTTTTACCTAGCCTGAAACTCTCCCCCCAAATCCAGCACACACACACACACACACACACACACACACAAATGTTTGCAAAAGCTTATTGTGTTGTTGATACAGAGAGATCTGATTAAGACAGGCTGACAGTGACCAGAAGAGAAAGGGTGGGGGATTTCAGGGGAAAGGGGGAAGAATTCACAGAAACTAGTATAAAGGACGCATGGACAAAAACTAAGGGGGGGTGGAAAAGGGAGGGAGGTGGGGAGCACTGGGGGGAGGGCTGGGATGGGAGTAAAAGACAGAAAACTGTACTTGAACAATAATTAAGTTAATTAATTAAAAAATAACTCAGGTCACTGGAGAGAAGTAGGGAGGGGCCATAGGAGGAGTTTGCCAAGGCAGTTGTGGTCGTTCTATGACAGGATTAGCTGAGAAGCTGAATGCCTCTAGCGCTAATGGAAATAAAAAGAAGGCTGGCTCTCTGGCTCCAAGAGAGCACTGGGGCCGGGGCTGAGGCTCGGGCTCTCAGACTCTCCTTCCTAAGGGATGCCTAGATGATCATGCTGCAGCTGCCTGCACTTCCCAATGGACCGTATTTTGTATGGGAAGGAACTCCCAGCACAGCTACGGTCAGGCTGGCCTGGCAGAGGGTGGCAGGTTTATTCTTTGGGTGTTCTAGAGGGGACAGGCTCTGAGGCAGAAGTCTGTCATTCTTCCAAAATTGTGTAGTTTTTGTATCTTATGTTGTTTTTAGTTTGTAAAGTAATCCTATAGAAACAAGATAATTAGAAACTAACAGGGGTAGGAGAAATCAGATGTTAGAGTTTAGCCTTAACTGATAGGCTTACGTGATTAAAGCTGTGACTTTATAAAGTTAAGTAGCCGCTTTTGAAAAAATACTCCTTTCCTTTATCACCAAGCCTTTGCCTCTGGAATTTTTGCCTAGAGGGTGACGGTGGGCAGCAGAACCCCAAGCGCTGTTTGGTAACACTATCATTTTATTAAGGAGTGCAATCCCAAGGCAGCAACAGTGAGGGAAAAGGAGTATAAGAGGAAGCAAATGTAATAGAGCTTACTAATCAGGCTAGAAGTTGTGACAAGTTGTTTGCTTAGCCTTGCAAGAAATCTTCAGTGAAGCCACATGAAGCTGGTGAAAATCTAAAGATTCCATCCAGGGAGAATAAGGGAGAAAAGTTCATCTACACATTCTGATGTCCCTTGATATAGCTTGCTTAGATTTCACTTCAAAGGGTGTTAACTGCCCCGCACTTCTGGGTTACACATGCATGGGGTCCGCACATATGCCCTGATGTCTCATTGCTTAGCAGTAACAGAGGTGCCCTAATGTTAGAGGCAAGACATGACAGGCATGAGGATGAGAGCCTCTGTTGGACTGCACCCACTTGAAGCAGCAGAAACTTGACTTCAAGACAAGCCCTGACTGGTAAGGATCAGCCGGGTGGACATCGTCATGCAAAGCAAAGGGTTGTGGTTTCAGTGTCTGGTTAGGATGTGTGCTGGAGGGAGCTGATGGATTTCTCTCTCACTCTTTCTCCCTTCCTTTCCTTCTCTCTAAAATTGAATAAATAAATTTTTTTAAAAGACTGTGGGAGGAGCCCAAGTACTTTGTAGAACTACATCCTTCCACCAAAAAGTAAGGTTTGAGTAAAGTTCTGAAGACAAAAACTGAATTCAATACTTTCACCTTTTGTAGCCATGGTCAGGTGAGTCTTTCTGTAGAACCAAGTTCACTCTATGTCTTAGTACTTTCCCTCCTTTTGTTCTGAGCCTCCCACTTTTCGGTTATCAACACTTTTTTAAAATTAATTAATTAATTAATTTATTTATTTACTTACTTGAGAGAAGGGAAGAGAGGGAGAAAGGAAGAGAAACAATCAATGTGAGAAAGAAATATCAATCGATTGCCTCCTACACACACCCTGACCCCTGACTGGGACTGAAGCTGCAACCTAGGCATGTGCCAGGATCAGGAATTGAACCGGCTACCCTTCACTTTGCAGGATGATATCCAACCGACTGAGCCACAATGGTCAGAGTGGTTAGCTGTACTTTTGAATCCTTGGCCTTGCCTTATTTTACATTTTAGTGAATGAGAAAATCTCAACATTTATTTTGTTGTTAGACCTTAGCCAGGGTCCTACCCTCTTCTACTCACTGACTAAAAGTCTTCAAATCCTCTAAGTGTGATTTTTTCATTTTCAACATAGAGATAATTCCATTTCCATAATAAGACAGCTGAGATTATTAAATAAAATTATTTCTCTGAAGGACTTAATAAAATCCCTGACCACTCAACCTGCTCTTAGATACTTTTAAACACCTGTCTGTGCATGATGAGAAAGCTTTTATAGTACTTCTAATAGGAATTACTTATAGCAGTAAAACTTGGTAAAAATATTTGTACTGCCATTCACCTATTATCTTTCAGATCAACTCACACCATTCTACACTCTACCTGGTGATGTTAAGACTCCTATTCATCAAATTTAACTCTCCTTTGATAGAAGTTTCCATGTCAGACTCTGCCAAAGGGTACTAAGAAGCCAGAAGGCTGTGGGATAACTACGGGACTTGCTTCTTCTAGTTTTGCCTGCTGTTCCTGCAGGCATCATTTCAACAATGGCCCTTCACCCCAGCAGTGGCAGTTGGTACCGATTTTACCCTTTCTTTGAGTATTCCCAAGTCATCCTATTGTTCATATTACCAAAGGGCAACATAATGTGAAAAGGAAAAAAAGGTGAAAAACTGTGTATACACAAACATGGTTGGCATTTGCTTCTCAGTCAATAAGAAAAACACCAAGGAGATGGCTGTACCTACTTCACCTAGCAACCTTTACTATATCTGTTCCCCTGGGATGCTCATCTACTGTTTAGCCTTCATTAGACAACTTACCAAATATTTATGTGATACCAGTTTATGGCTCCATTCTATAATGGCCTATCGCTGTTGACCTTTAATGCCAATAAGTGAAAATTTGGGGTGTATTTTCAAAAGAGAATAAAATTTCCCTTCCAGCTTCCTGTAAAAGAATATTTTCTATTTTATCAAACTGTGATTTGTTTAAATTGGTTATTTTATTACAGTTTGAGTTTTTTGAGAACTTAATTGTTTATGGATGATATATCCTAAGTTAAGGGGTAGCTAGTGGTAAGAAAAGGAATAAGATAACAAATATTACATGTTTTATTTATTTTTATTTTTACTGTTTTAATCTTTATTGCATTGTGTCATTATCTTTTGGTCCCATTATACCCTCCTCCTACCAGCAATCACCACACTGGTGTCCATGTCCATAAGTCCCTTTTCTTTTTGCTCAGTCCCTCCTCTCAGTCGCCCCTCACCCACTAGCTATCATCCTGCTTTCTAAGAATCTGTCCTCATTTTGCTTCTTAATTCAGTTTGTTCATTAGATTCCACATACTCGTGAAATCATATGGTATGTGTCTTTCTCTGACTGACTTATTTCATTTAGCATAATGCTCTACAAAGTCCATCCATCCCCCTTGCAAAGGCTAAAAATTCCTTTTTTATGACAGAGTAGTACTCCATTGGGTAAGAGTACCACAGCTTTTTTACCCACTCATGTACTAATACACACTTGGGCTGCTTCCAAACCTTGGCTATCATAAATAAAGCTGCAACAAACATAGGGTGCATACATTCTTTCAAGTTGTTGTTTTGAGTTTCTTCAGATATATTCTCAGAAGTAGAATTTCCAGATCATAAAGCAGTTTCATTCTTAATTTTTTGAGGTATCTCCATACTGCTCTCCACAGTGGCTGCACCAATCTGCATCCCTGCCAACAGTGTAAAAGCCTTCCCCTTTCTCCACATCCTTATCAGCACTTGTTGTTTGTTGATTTATTGATGATAGCCATTCTGACGTGTGAAATGATATGGTTTTAATTTGTACTTATCCGATGATTAGTGACATTGAGCTTCTTTCCATATGTGTATTGGCCATGTTCTTGTCCTCTTTGGAGAACTGACTATTTAGGTCCTTTGCCCATTTTTTAATTGGGTTGTTTGGGGTTTTGGGGGGGTTGAGTTTTCTAAGTACTTTATAAATCTTGGCTATTAACCCCTTATCAGATGTATCGGCAAACATGTTCTCCCATTCAGTGGAGTGTCTTTTTATTTTGTTGATGATTTTCTTTGCTGTGAAAAACCTTTTTAGTTTGATGTAATACCATTTGTTTATTTTTTTCTTTTGCTTCCCTTGCCTGGGGAGATATACCTGATAAAATATTGCTATGACCAATGTCCAAAATTTTGCTGTCTCTGTTTTTTTCTAGGATTTTTATTGTTTTCAGTCTAACATTTAAGTCTTTGATCCATTTTTAATTTATTCTTGTGGTGTATGAAGGTGGTCCAGTTTCATTTTTCTCCACATATCTGACCCATTTTCTCAACACCATTTATTGAACAGACTATCTTTAGTTCATATAATTGTATTTGTTTGCTTCCTCTGTCAAATATTAATGGAATATAAAGTATATGTTTATATCTGGACTCTTTATTTTGTTCCATTGATCTATGCATCTGTTTTTATGCCAGTACCAGACTGTTTTGATTACTATGACCCTATACTGTAGGATGGTACTAGGTAGCATGATTCCTCCAACTTTGTTTTTCTTTCTCCGGATCACTGTTGCTGTGTGGGGCCTTTTGTGGTTCCATGTAAATTTTTGAAATATTTGTTCTAGTTCTGTGAGATATGTCATTGGAATCTTGATAGGAATTGTGTTGAATGTGTATATTGCTTTTGGTAGTATGAACATTTTAATGATATTGATTCTTCCTATCCATGCACACGGTATGCACTTCCATTTATTTGTATCTCCTTTAATTTTATTCTTCAGTGTCTTATAATTTTCCAAGTACAGGTTTTCTATGTCCTTGGCTAGGTTTATTCCTAGGTATTTTATTCTTTTTGAAGCAATTGTGCTTAGAGTTGTTTTCTTAATTTCACTTTCTATTCATTGTTTTTTGGCATATACAAATGCAACCAATTTCTGGATATTAATGTTGTAACCTGCTATTTTGTTAATTTATCAGTTCTAATAGTTTCTTGGAATATTTTGACTTTTTATGTTCAATGTCATGTCACCAGCAAATAAAAACAGTTTTACTTCTTCCTTTACAATTTGGATGCATTTTATTTCTTCTTGTCTGATTAATGTGGCTGATTACTCTTGTCTGATTCTAGTACTATGTTGAATAACAGAAGTAAAAACAAACATTCCTATCTTATTCCTGATCTTAAGGAAAACGGTTGTATTTTTTGTCCATTGAGTATGATGCTGGCAGTGGGTTTGCCACATATGGCCTTTAGAGTTTTGAACATAAATGGATGCTGGATTTTATCAAATGCTTTTTCTGTGTCTATTGATAGGATCATGTGATTTTTATCCTTCCTTTTTTTCCTGTGGTGTATCACATTTATTGATTTGCAAATGTTGTAACAACCTGGCATTCCTGGAATAAATTCCACTTGAACATGGTGTATGGGTGTTTTTTCTACCTTGTCTTTCAAATCACTGATTCGATCCTCTGCTTCATCTAACTTATTCTTTATTCCTTCCAGCATATTATTTATTTCAGGTATTGCATTCTTTATTTCTGACTGGTCCTTTTTTTATGGTTTCCATGTCTTTTTTCATGCTGTTGAGTATGCTTATAATCATTACTCTAAACTCTCTATCTGATAAATTGTTTGCCTCCATTTCACCTAGTTCTTCTTCTGGAGAATTATCTTGCTCTTTCATTTGGTGTCTGTTTCTTTGCCTTCCCATTTTGGCTACTTCTTTGTATTTTCTGCTTTAGTTGTTAAAATGATCAGTGATAGAGTCTCGAGTTGTAATTAGCAGCCTATCTTAAGCACCACAGGGTGGGCAGAGTAATTCCTGAGTGCAGGGCTGTTGCTTACCCTCAGACTTATGCCATTTGGAAAGGAGTGCTCTGCCTGAGAAAGATGGCTCCTGTGGAATAGGGAATGTCAGAACAGGGAACCTGGCAGCTGTTCCTTCAGTTCTCTCCCCAGAGCCAACAACCTCAGACTCTCCTCAAGTGCCTCTAGCCCACTCTGCCCTCCCCCTGCTGGAGCTAGGGTAAATACTACAAACGAAATTTTGAGCATTGCCCTTTAAGAGGCAATTTGTGTCCCTAGCTGTCTCCCCCTGGCTTACAGAACCCCTGCTGCTTTTCATAGCTAAATGTTATATGGCTTCCTTTCCAGATTTGGTGCTGTAGTCTGGGGGACCCAGTTTGGGGTTTAGACCCCACACTTCTCAGAGTGAACCCCTCAGATACTGAAATATCCCTCTGGAACTTCAGCTGTCCCCCTTGGTAGACCAGCCAGCACTCTTAAGTCTGCTGCACACTTTCTACCAGTCTCATTGTGGTGAAGTGTTTTTCTGTCTGTCCTTGGTTATAAGGCTTCTCTCAAGCTAGTATCCAGTTGGTTATTCAGGATTACATTTCTACAATTTTGTTGTAATTCTAGATTGGTTCTAGGAGGAGGTTAGTGTAGCTTCCACTTAATCCTCTGCCATCTTGGATCTCAAGATTACATGTTTTAAAATTATTATGAATGATTTCCCAGAGCTAGAGTAATATTTATAGAGTTCAATATTTACTCCTTAATGATATAAAATTTTAATTAACTGAAGTGGCATATACGTATTTGAGTTGAAAATATTGTAGTTGAATTCTTATGGGTACTCTTTGTAAAGTCCAAATTAATGGATCTAGAGCAAAATTATGGCTCAATACCTGCTCAAACACTGACACTATACAGGCTCAGGTGATATGCTATTGTTGGGGACATCTTTTAGAGAAACAAAATTTATTAAGGAGGCATAAGCATACTAACTTCTTAAGAATTTAACATGTATTTTATAAATATTTCTATAGTTCCCACAATTAAAACTTAAAACTTTTTAAATGAAATTAATTACTTATTCCTCTCCCAGATTACCTGGCTACCATTTGAACTAGAGATACAGGTTTCCAAAAAGACCTAAACCACCCCCTCTCAAAAAAAAAAAAGCTGTTAAAAAACTTCCCCATACAACAGACCATTACACTGCAATGCTAACTCTCTCTAGTGACCTCAGAAGCACCTACATGTGATTTACATGGAATGACCCAAACAAAAAGTTTTTTTTTCATGGCCCAATCCCTGGGCCATACTGTTTAGTACTAAAACTTTTGGAGTACATAAGAACTACTGAATCTTAAAACCACTCATTATATTTTTTCCTTACTCTTGCAGAGAACCCTGGCCCAATGGTACCAATAAATGTGTAGAGTTCAGCAGAAGTAATGCCATTGAGTGTTGTAGGTAGGGTACGTGAATGTTTTCCATGAGATGGACAACAATTTGAATATTTCACCTAAAGTGCCACATGGCATGCTTATGTGTGATATTATTATGTTACAGAATTACATGCTTATGATTTTGGAATAAAAGATTTGGTATAGGTCACCAGTAGGGTATTATTTTGTGCCACATCCTGTATTTTTAACCAAAAGTCATGTTTGTTATGTCATTCCCTTTTGAGAGCCTCTAGCACATTGCCATTTGTTATCTGCAGAGAGTTAGGCATAATGTGTTCAGTATCCATCTTAAAATTGCTTAATTCTCCTAGTGAAAAATCTCCGTACAGGCCTATAAATAAATACTGTTTGTTATTTACTCCTGATTTCTTTCTACTCTAGAGAATGGTACAACTGTATACCATCCACAAGTGTCAAATTTATACTTGCTTCTCCCATTCTACATGCTATTTTTCTTGCCTGGAATCTCTTCCCAAATTTTTCTACCTTTCATAGTTAACTCACATTAGTTCCATCTCTTCAATAAAACAGTAGCAATTTTGTACTTCTTATATGTATGGTTGTGCTTTTAGAAGCTTTACACATATTAGCTTATTTAATTCTCACAGAAACACTATGAGAAATATAATATTATTATTCCCATTTTATGAGAAAATTGAAGAAAAAGAAGTTGAGTAATTTGTCCAGGCAGAGACTGAACAGAGCCAGGATTTGAACTCAGGCAGTTTATCTCCAAAGTACAGATCTTAATCGCTATTTGTTTTTACTGACAGATTTTTTTTGTTTTACTCCTGTCTACATTTATTTGCCACTGCTCTGAAGTTTTTCAGTATACCTTCATGAAAAATAGACAAATAAGTATTAATATGTGGAACATCAGTTTATATTCTAGAGCCTATAAAATGTAAATGAAAATGTTCATTTATATAATACCTACAGATGAGGAAATTGAGGTTCAGGAAAAGCATGTTACTCCTTAAAAATTCACCAGAAGCCAGGTCTCCTAGTTTATAGCTTGATCTACCACACAGTTTTGTGTGCTTATGTTTTTTAACCACCTTTCATGGTAAAAGAAAGAGGAGGTATGTTTCCCTTTATTCTCACTTGTGGAACAATCTTCAGATTGTCTTCTACCTCTCACAGTAATTATAACAAAGTGATAGTCTGCTCCTGATTCAAACTAAAATTAAAGTAGAACCAAATATCTTTTTTTAATTTTAGAGTTATGTGTCACTTAGCAATGAGGATATGTTCTGAGAAATGTGCAGTAAGGTGATTTTGTCACTCTGTGAACATCGTGCAATGCGATTACACAAACCTAGATGGTCTAGTCTACTATACACCCAGGTTATATGGTATCACCTATAGCTCCCAGGCTATAAGCCTATAGAGCATGTTACTGTAAAAGACAATATGAGCTTCATTAAAGCACACAAGAAAAATGATGTAATCAGGAAGTGTGGTAAACACAAGATATGTGAGGCTGCTGCCTGTGTAACATTGCATAGTGTTTTACAGCAAACTTTTTTTTTTAATAAGGAGAAAGAGTGCACTCTAAAATGATTAGAAGTATAGTATAGCAAATGTGTAAAGTGGTAACCTGGTCATTTGAAATTATTGTCAAGTGTTATGTATTGTATATAATGGTATGTGCTGTACTTTTATACAACTGCAGTAGGTTTGTTCATATCAGCATCCCTACAGACTCATGAGTAATGAGTTGTGCTGACACAATAACAGTTACAATGTCATTAAGCATTAAGCATTTTTTCAGTTCCATTGTAATCTGATGGGACCAGTGTGCTATATGTGGTTCATCATTGATTGAAATGTTACTATGAAGCACATGACTGTAATTTATTTTTTTATGTTTGCTTTTTCTACAGTAATAGTGAATCTTCTAATCCTCTTAAGGTCACAATTACTAAGATTGTCTTCTGCTAATTTATTTCATGCTATTCCATATTTTTATAAATTCCACCATATTTGACATGAGAATTCTGAACTTGTCACAAGATTTGGTCAAGCCTACTTATCTTTTTGGGCCTAAATATCTTCTTATTGGTTTTTACTAGCATTAAATTAAGCCTCTACATTCTATCCCACCCATGCTATATCCCCTTATTCTTTTATTCTGATCCTGAGTCTTTTATCTTGAATTACCATAGCACATTTATCTTCCTTGTACCTGAGCATACCTCAATTTTCACTAACCTTTACCCTTTCTCTCTCTGCCCTCTCTCCCTTTCTGGGTTCCACAGCAAAAGCTATTTTCATTTGCCTCAATTATTTCAAGCAGGCTGACACTGCGTGGTTCCCTACCCTCCATGCAGTACCATTCTAGTGGATGTGTGCTACTCTGCTCTCACCAGCCCTTTATTGTTTCCTTATATCTGCTGCTGCTGTAGCTCATGATTGGTTATGAAGCTTTTCCCAGGTGTGTTACAGTATACAATAGCAAAAGCCTCCTCCTATTTCCAACTCTCCATTAATGCCTCTCTCATTAGTCACAGGCCAGAAAAAATTCTTCCCCTCCCCATGCAAGGAACATTTCACATGACACTGTTAATGCTGAGCAGTTACATAGAAGTCCACATTCTAAAGAACAGTGTTGTCATCATTGTATTAGTCAATGTTTATTGAGCACCCACAATAGACTAGTCACTGTGCCGATTATCAGACATCAATCATCTCATTCAATCCTCACAACTCTGTATGATTTGTCCTATCATCATCCCCATTTTACTACTGAGGTGCAGGCCTAGAAACCAAGTGGCCTGCTAGAGATTAGATAACATAGAAAGCAGCAACGGTCCACTATTTCTCATATCAGCAGTGTGCTTATCTTAGTATTCACTCGAACCTAAGCTCTGGAGACCCAGGATCATATGCTTGCTTATGTGCATATTCCCAGGGCTTAGAATGTCATCTGAGCACATAGAAGATGCTCAATGAGTATTTTTTTGAATGAAGACAATGTATTTCCAAAGAGAGGAAGCATTTCTTCATCTAAAGTTGTAGCATTAGTAGCTACACCCCAATGCAAAGCCACACCCAAGTAAGTTCAATGCTGTTGTGATTGTGCTAGCAACACTCTACAATCAGATATTATTAATATAATTAATTACCTTTGGGAAGCAATCAGTTTTAGCTTATACTTGAGACAGCTTTTATTTACTTTTATATAACATAGAAATATATTGAAATGCAAAGTATCTGTTTCTAGAAGTTTGGAAAATATAAGCACCTGCATATAAATCTTATTAAACTTATTCTGTGAAATGAAAAGGCACTTTAAATATCAAATGGTTCTTGTTGCATGGTTATTATTTTGTAGTTGTATATGCATATATACCTACTGTTATGGTTGCTATTATTTAGTTAAAAGAAAATTAAATCATTTTGATTAATTGATCTTGATAACCTTAATAGATTATTTAATGCTCCTTACTAGATGCTTTTAACATTTCATAAAGGTGGATTAAAGTAGCAAATTAGATTTGGGATTGATTAAAATTACACAACATGCAGGCTCCCAATCAAGATGGTCGTACTGGTAAACTCAGTGCTTGGACTCTCCAAAACCACATCAAAATTACAACTAAACTATAGAACAACCATCACTCAGAACCCCCTAAAATCTAGCTGAACAGAAGTCCTATAACTAACAATAAAAAGAAGAAACCATATCAAGACTTGTATCAACGGAATGGGCTGGTCCCACACACAAGTACAGCAGTCAAAATCAGAGGTCTCCCCTGAGGAGCAGGGTGTCTCAGTCCCATACCAGGCCACCCAGCTGAGGCTTCTAGAAAACAAGTCCCCCTAACTTCTGGCTGTGAAAACAAGCTGGGATTGTGGCTGAGCAAGACAGAAGACTGCTGCAATTTCAGAAGTGCCTCTTACAGGGCCTGTACACAAATTAGGTTGGACTTACTCACACTGAGTTCTACTGTCAGAGCAGCAGTTCTAAAGGCACCAGGGACACATGGGATGAAACTGAATTATCTGGCATCAGGGTGGGGGCTGGACACTCTGCCAGAAATGCTGGCAGACGCCATTGTTCCTTTGCTGAGCCCTGGCCCCCACAGAGCCAATAGATGGGCACCATGTCTGAGTCTCCATAAAACCTGGCTCACAGTGTTTTCCATATGCTGGTGATTCCCCGACACCCTGCCAAATCCAAGATTTAGGCCCATTTGTCATTTTAAGTGGCTTTTTCATATAAATGGTCTGTCTTGTCTCATACTGATGGCCTTCTTAAAATCTTTCAAATAAGTAGCATCTGGTCTTGGCAAGCCCTGTACCTCTTGCTAAGTGGCCCCAGGCCTGGCACTGGGAGCCACTGACCTTGATTCACAGATTGGTCTCTCCTAGGCACCTCAACACCCAGCATAAGTAGCATCCATAAGCATATTGCTTTGTAGCTCAGGCCAGGTGGTCCCAGGCAGGGCACAGGAGACAGCTGAATTTGATCTGTACTTCCAGAGAGACCCCAGGGTCAGCTCACCTGTTGCAAAGCTTCAGACCACACTGAAGCCCTACCCAACCCTGTGCATGAGTGACACACTCAATAGGTAGACATAATGAATAATTGAGCCATGCTGAGAAGAGTTCTGCTTCTTGGGGTTAGCCCCTGCACAGCAGATCTCCACGGTGGTTGTATCCAGTCCTCATAGCCATTAGCCTGGGGGCAAATCACTCCCACTGACATATCAACCACAGTTAGGGCTCAACTACAACAAGAAGGTGCACATGAAGGGGATGCACCTGAAGTACCCAGTGCAGGTGAACTGAGAGGCTGTGCCACTAGGCTCCATAGGACACTTACTACATAAGGCCATTCTATAATGCCCAGGAAACACAGCAGCCAAAATGAGAAGAAAAAAATGAGTTTCAAATTTTAAAAAAAGGATAAATCTCCAGGAAAAGAATGAAATGAAATGGAGGCAAGGTAACTAACAGATACAGAGCTAAAAAAAACTGGTTGTAAAGATGCTCAGTGAATTTAGGAGAAGAATAGAGGAACATAGTAAGAATGTTAACAAAGAGGGAACATAAAAATAGAGACAGAAAACATAAAAAGAACCAGGCAGAAATAAAGAATATGAAAATTAACTTGAAGAATACTTGACAGGGATCAACAGTACAGATAAAGCAGAGGATGTAATCACTGATTTGATAAACAAGGAAGTAGATAACACCTAATCAGAATATTTTTTAAAATATAAGAAAAATGAAGATAGTATAAGGACCCTCTGGGACAACTTCAAGTAACCAACATTTACATTATGGGGGCACCAAAAGAAGAAGAGAAAGAGCAAACAATTGAAAACCTACTTGAAGAAATAATAGCAGAAAACTTCCGTAATGTGATGAAGAAAATAGACATACAAGTCCAGGAAGCACAGAGAGTCCCAAAGAAAATGAACCCAAGAAGGCCCACACCAAAACACATCATAATTTAAATGCCCAAGTTTAAAGATAAAGAGAGACTATTATAAGCAGCAAGAGAAAAGCAATTATGTACCTACAAGGGAGCTCCCATAAGACTGTCAGCTGATTTCTCAAAAAGAAACTTTGCCTGCCAGAAGGATTTGGAATAAAATATTGAAAGTGATGTAAAGCAAGGACCTACAACCAAGATTACTAGATTCAGCAAAGCTATCATTTAGAATAGAGAGACAGATAAAGAGCTTCCCAGATAAGAAAAAACTAAAGAAGTCCATCACCACCAAACCAGTGTTACAAGAAATGTTAAAGGATCTTTTTTTAAGAAGAAAAAAAAAAGATTAATACTATGAATAAAATGGCAACAAATACATATTTATCAATAATTAATTAAATGCAAATGGATTAAATGCTCCAATCAAAAGATATATAGTGGTGAATGAATGAATAACAAAATAAGACCTTTACATATGCTGTCTACAGAGAATCCTTTAAGGCAGCAAAACTGGCCCAAGCCCATTATAAAAATTTTTTTTTTTTTTTTTCCTTATTTTAGTAAAGAATTTAAAGTTTTTATAAAAAAAAAAAAAAGATTGAAACACATACAAAATGAAAGTAAATGGATGGAAAAAAGGTGGAAAGTAAAGAAAATTTTATGAAAATAAAAACAAACAAACTAAAACTCTGGGGTAGTAATACATATGCCATACAACGTAGACTTAAAAATAAAAGCCTATGGGAAGAGACAAAGAAGGACCCAGCAATTCCACTTTTGAGTATTTATCAAGAAACCCAAGACACTAAATTGAGAAGAGATATATATCCATATGTTCTTTGCATTCTTATTTACAATAGCCAAGATATAAAAGTTTCTAAGTGTCTATAAATAGATGAATAGATAAAGAGGTGCATAAGACACCTCTTTATGAAATATGATTCAGCCATAAAAAAATAAAATAAAATCATTCTATCTGCAACAACATGAATGGACCTAGAAGATTTTGTGCTGAGTGAAATAAGTCAGCCAGAGAAAGACAAATTCCAGATGATTTCATCTATATGTGGAATCTAAAAACAAAATAAACAAACAAGCATAAAAGAAACAGACTTACAGATACAGAGAATAAATGGATAGTTGCCAGATGGAGGTGGGGATTGCAGGTACAAAGTGAAAGAAATGAAGGGATTTAGAAGCACAAATTGGTAGTTACAGAATCATTATGTGGGTGTAAAATATAGCTTAGGGGTTGTAGTCAATAATATTGTAATGTCTATATATGGTGTCAGATGGGTAGTGGATTTATCAGTGTGAACACTTTGTAATTTATATAAATGTGTAATTATGCATTTGTATCATGAAACTAATATAATGTTGTACAACCACTATAATTGAAATATATATATTTTTAATTATACAGTATTCCACCTAGGCAGAGTAAATAATTTCTGAAGTGATAGTCCCTATTAAGGAGAAAAGCCACTGAAAAAATAATATACTAATTAAATATGTAAAAATAATCTTTTGAGTAAAAATGAAAAAGCCAATTTCATTAAAACGAATGCATTCGACTGGTATCCCTTAACCAGGACAAATGTGAAATACATATAACCCAGATGAATTTTTTAACAGAATTTGTAAAAGAGTATTAATCCTTCCTAATTTTTTAAAGATATTTATTTGTTTAATTTAGACAGGGAAAGGGAGGGAGAAAGAGGGAGAGAGAAATATCAATTTGTGGTTGCTTCTTGCATGCCCCCTACTGGAGACCTGATTTGTCCTGCAACCCAGGCATGTGCCCTGACTGGGAATACATCTGGTAACTTTTTAGTTTGTAGGCTGGCACTCAATCCACTGAGTCACACCAGCCAGGGCTAATCCCTCCTAATTCTTAATTAAAGACTTATATTCACTCCACATTTTATCTTTTTGACAGTTTACAACGGTTTTTCCCAAATGCTACACACAATCAGAAAAGCAAACATTGAAGTAGAGACGCAAACATGTTCATCAGTTCTTAGGAAAATACTTTTTTATCTCATGAACACCCATTTTGAGAACCGTAAAACCTGCCTTGAAGGTGATGTGATTGAATTCTGAAAATAAGTATGTGAAAATTAATTCTCCCAGAATTTACATGACATATATTTATCTTGAGATCATGTATGTTTTCTTCAGTGAGTGAAATATTCTTAGCAAAATGGGTAAAACTTTTCTAAGAAAATTTCGTATTTGATGGACAAGTTTTCAAGTGAGTTGCCAATGGAAATGACCACTTTCACTAGTTTATTAGAAAAGTTATATTTTTAATACTCAGATTTGCATAACAAACTGAGGATTGAGGTTAACTTTCAAATATAAAGGCTGAATACCTATATTCTCTTTCCTTCATAGAGATTTAAAATAAAATAAAATAACTATACATACATTTTACACAAGGATATTTATTACAGGTTTAATTATACTGGTGAAAACTTATAGCAAACTAAATGTTCACTATTCAAAGAATGGTGATAATATTCACACTTGAATATGAAATCATTAGTAATGACATCATCAAAAACATGTTATCAAAAAAATTTAAGTAGAAAAATGTGATTATTATATTTTTTGCCTACCAAATTTTAAACAATTTGGACTTTTTATATTTTTAGCAATTTTCTGGTTCTAAGGAGAATAAAATATATTAAATTAATAGAATTGTATCTTCAGGAGTCTTTCTGGTAAAACTGGGTTCTTTGGTAAAGCAAATTTCTTGAAATAGCTTAAAGCATAGGTGGCAAACACAAGTCCTACGGGCCGAATCCAGCCCTCCACCTTGTTTTATCCAACCCAGCACCTTGTTTCTACCCAGCAGCAGTGCTGAGCTCTTGCTTAACTGTTAAGGAGTTGTTAGATTACACAGTCCTAAATAACATTCAGCCCTTTGAAGGCAACCACGAGGTTGATGTGGCCCCTGGTGAAAATGAGTTTGACACCCTTGGCTTACAGGATTCTTAGTATAAATCAAAAATAAGGAAAAACACAAAATACTAATGGATGAACTTGCCAAAGCATAGTAGGCACCTGAAAATATCTTAATGATAATTGTGGGTCAGATTTGGTGCTTTTTTATATCAGGATTCCACTATATTTTCAAACACTAATAGTTTGGCACTCTATGTATCAAAATTAAAAACTTACAAATAATTATATCTAATAAAGTATCATCTATTACGTATAATACATCTGATTTTTATTAAGCAACTTCTCACAGAATTTGTTTGAGTTCACATTATCAGATCATATCTACATCGTGTGTTACCTGAAACTCAGAGCTTCTAAGTACTTTGATGAAGATTACAGTTAGCAAAGCAAAGCAATGAGTCAAATCTGGATCTTAAAATTCCAAATCCAAGATTTTTCTAAAGCTTAGCAGAATTTTCTCATAATTTCCCTCTCTTTTTCTTCTGTTTCTCCATTTAGACAAATTCTATCTATTCTTCAAATTTTACTTCCTTGACAGTCCTTCATAGCTATGTCCAACTCACAGTGGTGGCCCACTGAATATCTGTCAAGATTCCTCAAATCGATTATGAGTTTGGAGCTCTTGAGATCTCTCTCTCAAGAGTCTGTTGTCCACACTCTCCCTTCCCTCAATCTTTCATTCCTTACAAAGATGGTAACAGAGTGGAAAGAGCCTTGGCAGAGTTGTAAAGGCCAAAAAGTGTAAGGCAAAGCCCACCATCAGCTGGAAACTCATTTTGCAAGGGACCTGTGAAGAGGAAAAGCAAATATGGAGAGCTTTAGGAATGCAGAATGGGAACATTAGCGGAGGGGATTCTCTGGGCAGAAAGTTGCCAGATGCTGAGAAATTAACCCTTCCAAGTGCATGCCCTGAACTGCCATTGTGGCAATAGAGATCATTCAGGAGTCACAATCAATTTCTGATGAAGTGCCATGCTTGACGCTATAAAAAATTTCTGGATGAATGAATAGTTATATTATAAAAATAACACTTTTGAGTTTTCACTATATTTAAACATTTGTTTACCTTCATTATTTTTTTTCAGTCCTGACATTGGCCCATTTTCTAGTTGAGAAAACTAAGTCTTGGAGGGGTTAACAAAACTTGCTAATGAACACTAATGCAGCTAATACGTGTTAGAGCTGCATTATGACTTTCTTAAGTGCTTATAAATGCATATTTTACAGTAGAGATTGCTACATCTGTGTTCCAAGGCACTTCTACCTCCAGGAGCTAGTCTGATGAATTTTACCGGTGCCTAATTCAGATACTATACCTTGTTCTCAAACCTGAAGTAGAGAGAAAAAGACAATTCAACTTCCCGGCCATCGGCTGAGGGATGAGCTAAAATGCAATGTCCTTGAGCACTCTGGTAATGAGACAAAAGTTCATAAATAGGGCTTGCTGCTATTTTCCTACCTGCGAATTGTTCTAGAATTGATGGTATTTGTGAAGAAAGTCTTTGGCTTTCCTTACAAGTGTATGTGGTGTTTTGTATTCAGAATCATAAGCTTTGGGTGACATGATACCAATTATAGCAAATGTAGCCCCCTCTGCTCATCTGGATGTGATTGAGAAGCTTCTGGCATTTGCCTCATGAGTCACTGCTGTTAGACACAACAGACTGTTGGCCCACAGACTGTGTGTATCTCTTGGAAGCTCCCCAGGAAACACTGCTTCTGTGTTTAGTATTGGTTGTACTCCCTGGAGAAAAGAATGGAATGAATGTCTAAAAAATAAAGGTATATTTTCAGGAAAAAATATACAGTAGTAACATTATAAATGCACCAGGGATCTGGGTATGGATGACATTTCACAAAGCCTTCTGAAAGCATTTAGACTCTGCTTGAACATTTAAAGCAGGTTCCTACCATGCTTTATTTTGAAAACAGATTCCAATAGTATGGAAATTGTCACAAGGGAATCAGATAACAAATGCTCCAAGCATTCTCTCTGGCAACAGTCTTCAAAGAACCAAGAAAAATATGGGATTGAGTTAATGTATTAAATGATATAAAATTAGTTAACATGACCAATAAGTGCTTTTCATATATTATCATGTTTCATTATCTGCTAAATCAGCCTTAACAAAGCACATAAAGATATGTATCTTTTTAACTTATTGATTTTTAGAGAGAGAGAAAAAATAACATTGATTTGTTGTTCCACTTATTGATGTATTTACTGGTTGCTTCTTATATGTGTTCTGACCAAGGATCAATCCCACAACCTTAGCATATTGGGACAATGCTCTAACCAACACTTACTTGGCCAGGGGTGAAGCTATACTTTTAAACATGGAAGTATGTAAGCAAGAGCTTGCTGTGAACCTCAGGTAGCACCTACTCATTGAAAGGATGTTGCAGAGTCTGTTTTAGTTTTGCATATGCCAATATGCTGGTGTTTCTGCAGACCAGTGTCCACATGAGACCCTTGGGTCAAATTTAGTGTCCTGTGGCTATATAAATTTAGAAAACACTATGAACTATGCTCCTTTCCCTTAGAAATTCACAATATATTAAAGCTACACAGGGTGGGGCCCTGGCCATATGGCTAAGTTTGTTGGATCATCATCCCATATGCTAAAAGGTTCTGAGTTCAGTTCCAAGTTAGGGCACCTTCCTAGGTTGTGGGTTCCACCCCCAGTTGGGGCGCACAGGGGAGGCAACTGATTGATATTTCTCTCTTTCTCTCTCTCAAGTCAATGAACATATCCTCAGATGAGAATTAAAATAAAAGTATAGGGTAGGGGAAAAGTAGGTTTACAGTTGTTTGTATGAAAAAATGCAATAATTAACCTTCTATCTAACAAGATAACTGGAGAAACCAATGGTACCTGATACTACAAGTCTGGGAACAAGATTTTCCTTGTTGGCACATGCCTGTCACAGTGTCCTGCCTGGGAACTGAATAAAAAAGTGCTTCAGACAATGCTAGAAGAACTCTTAAAGGGGTACCCCAAATTTCAGAATTCAGATCCTGAAAAGAAAGAAATAATCAGTATGGGCCTGTGACCCAGACTGAGAATGAGCTTTAAAAAAGGAAGAAGGTCACCCCAAGTTGAGAGAAGTACTAAGGGTAAATACTATGCTTCACTTTGGAACACTACTTTAATGTTGGTGGAAGAACCCTGCAGTTTTAGTAGCTTTCCCTTCCACCCGTAAGGCATTGCCTAGCTATCCAACAGAAGGAGCTGCAACTTGGAAAATCTCTTTGAGAGACACTGTAGTCCAGAGGGCTACACACCCCTGGGAAGGGGTCATCTGCATTCTGACTCTTGAAAGTGAGTGGAATGCATGGTCGCCTGGAGGACCTAGAGGGTTTGTCATGCATCGTGTAGATGCAGTTTTTTTGTTTTGGTTTGGTTTGGTTTTAGCTGCTTTGCCCCCAAAATTCCAGGTCAGCTTGAAGAATCTTTTTTCTTTTCCATATTTTACTTGAAACTTTTATTCTTAAAATAAGGCTTTACACAGAGCAGCCTTAAATAAAGATAACTAAGAATGCCTGGTACATTGTTCAATTTAGTGTGTCTGCTGAAAGGATTATTTACTCCTGATAATTTATAGAATACTCAGAGATGCATTTGTTCATTTTATTTTGTTTGGGAGAAAGGAGTGTGAAGAGCTTCAAGAGCACCCGATGGAGCCAGAGCCCAGATAATGTGGGTGGTGATTTGCACTCAAGTCTCTCTGTGACCTGGATTCTTAATTTTTGCAGTGGTTGGTTTATCCTAAAGAAATCAGGTTTAACTAAATAAGATCAGCCACACAGCATAATTCAACTATGAGCATGTCTACTTATTTTTCTGTTTTCTCTATTACATTGTTAGCTTTTTAAAGACGATTTCACCATTGTTTCCTCTAGGTCTGGCATAAAGGTTTTTAATAGTTGAGGTAGCATTGAGAAACTTTAAGAAATAAATCTTTTCCTCTCCTAAAGGTTGTAAAATAGAGAAGTGGAGACCAAGGGTGATAGAGACAGGTGGATCAATTGGAACACTGTTTCTTGTGAGGGTAACTTGGTAGCGATGCTATGTTGCAGTGGAGTGAATTGATTTTGTTCAAAGAAGTCTTCCTGTTCTTCAGAGCGTTCAGTGGATGATTTTTGAAGGCTTCTTGCAGGGTGCTATTTCACAAACCATCAGAGGTAGTTAGAAGGGCCATGGGTCTTTCCAAGCATATGAAAACTGAAGAACTTGTAATCTCTTGGGTAGAAGTAGCTTTCAGTGAATTGTCTGTTCTTCTGGCAAAATATGAGACAGAGTACCACTAACCACTGGAATCTATCATTCCTGATTCTTGTATTGAAGCTAGGATATTCTCATATTCTTGATATGCTTTTACTAATCAAGATTTTCATTTTCTAATGTGAGTCGAATAAATCTCTATCCATTTGTCAATTTTCAGTACAGAACACTAAAGAAAGAATATCCATAATCACAAATGCTATCAGATTAAATAACATTTATTTATCTGGGTATAAATAAATGGTTATAAATGCTTTAAAATTTATTCTGTGATATCACTATCTTCAAGTACAAAGTGGGCATGAAAGAGTACACATCAAGTGAAAAGTAGTTGGCAGAACTAACTTTTGATCCATTTCCTCTCTTCAAGAAATACAAATGTCTCTCAGACTTTTCACATGAATTATACATTGGACACCAAAGAGCAGGCTGTTAAACGCTAAGGCCTAAAAAGGAGTATAGACTTCATCCAAATTCCTGCCCTAGGAGACTTGACCAAACTTAAACATGGATCTAAAAACTTAAGGTCATATCCTTAAGATGACTCCAACTTATCTTGAAACACCTGTCTGAGTAAATTCAACACTGCCAGGAAAATTTACTGTTTATTTCAGCTAAAACCTTGAAATAGGTAGATCAACAGGCCCCTAAACCTTTTTTTAGAACAATTAGTATGGAAAGCATGCAATTATAAATACTTTATCTGTCCCTTGGCATACAAATTTTCTACCACCCAAAACAAGAAATGTTCAAAGTCATGAAAAGCAGGGACCTACATCCAAGATTGATCTACCCAGCAATTATACTATTTAGAACCAAAGGAAAGATAAATAGCTTCCCAGACAAGAAAATACTAAAGGAGTTCATCTTCACCAAACCATTATTATATGAAATGTTAAAAGGATTTAAGAAAAAGAAGTAGATCAAAACTATGAACAATAAAATGGAAATAAATACATATCTATCAACAATTGAATCTAAATAAAAAGCTAAACAAACAAAAAAACCAAACAGAGACAGAATCATGGATATGGAGGGCATTTGATGGTTGCCAGATGCATGAGGCGTATGAGGGAATGGGTGAAGAGGTGAAGAGGTGAGGGGATTAAAATCTACAAATAGGCAGTTACAGAATAGCCATGGGGATGTAAAGTATAGCACAGGAAATGGAGAAGCCAAAGAACTTATAAGCAGGACCCATGCACATGAACAACAGCTTGAGAGAGGAGAGGTTGCTAGGGGAAGGAGGGGGCAAAGGGGAGAAAGTTGGGACAACTATAATAGCATAATTAATAAAACATAATTAAAAAAACTACCATCTCTATGATCTGAGATCCATTTTTGAAATACAAACATTCAAGAAAATAGCTGTTACTCCTAGACCCTGTAGGAAGGGGTAAAGGCCTAACTTATGATGGGCACCTGGCTCCAGCCTGAAGCATTACTTCCCGACTGACATAAGGGTAGAAGTTTTTTTTCTCCTCTGAAAAAGTGTCAATTAGTAGACCCAGATGGCCTAGTCATATGAATCAAGTCCCCCTTATACTCTTCAGTGTGTTTTGTCTAGCACGCCCAGCCTTTAAACAGTTCTACTTTTTGTTTCAATGGAGTAAAACTCAGAGTACAGTGAGGTCTCTCCTCTATTGTACTAGTTATGACAGAATAAAATATGACTTTACCACCTATAGCAGGTGTCTAGCTTTGTTTCTTTCAACAACGTTAGTTGTTTATATTGTTGATACTGTGACAAGATTTTGATTCTACCAATCCTGATCTGTAGTACTGAATACTCTTCGTGATTTTGTCTAACAGGATTACTGTCCTCCTGACAGTTCTGACCTCCACTAAGTATTTGATCCCGAATGCTTTCTCACCTGTCTGAATCTCTAATTATTCAGTCTTCCTGTCCTTGAAATGTGCCTATGATCTTTGTTCCATCTGTGCTCCTGGTCTAGCAATGGGTAAGTTGCATATAGAATTATTTAAACAGACAATAGGAAGCACTCAAATAGATAAGAAATTCATCTCTAATTCTTATCTACAAAAGAATAAGGATAAAATATACAGCTACAACTTATAAAAGAGAAACTTTTTAAATTAAAAAAAACGTTTTCATTTCTACCCATCTATATCACATTCAACTACCAAATTTATTATATTGTTTATATTTTTATGACTATTGTTTATTCTATTCTTTTTTTAAGATTTTACTTATTTATCTTTCAAGGGAAGGTCAAGTTGGAAAACATCCAATGTACCGTTGCCCTTCTGCACCCCTCGCTGGGAACTGGCCCCCGGCAACAGTCCTCATCCCTGTGTCTTTCACCTGACTGGGAATTGAACGCGATTGTCTTAGTTCCCAGCCCTCGCTACCAATTCACGATAAGTCTACATCCAGCCAGGGCCTATTCTATTAATTCTTGAAAATAAAAGAAATGGAGAGGTTGCTAGGTGTTAAGTTAGCTAGAAACTCAGAGGAGGTAATTTTTTAATTTTGTCCCCAGCTCTATCTAGTTATCCAGGAATCATCCTATAACACAGCATGTTAGAATTTCCTCTGCTCGAATCTTTTAACACATTTTAGACTATCTAAATAAAGGAAATAAATGTTCTCTTAAAAGTGATCCAAATCTCTCAAATTTAAATTACTTTCCATTTTAACTTAATAGCATTTGCTCACCAACCAGGAGGTAAAGAGGTAACGATAGAATAGCTTTTACTGCCAGCATCATATTTGTATTACTCTTCATTAAATATAGTATTGAGGAAGCATTGTGTATCATGTGTTAATGATGTGCTATGTACTGAAAAATACATAATTAAGCTGTAATAATTATGTATATTTTAGAGGCCACAGTTTAATCCAAGAGTTCTTGCCTTTTTTTCTTATTCTTTTCCATATGTGACTAATAGACAACTATTTGTTGAAACTCTGTTTTGTTGATTAGGTTCCACTTACAGGTGAGGTCATGTGGTATTTGTCTTTCACTGTTTGGCCTATTTCACTTAGCAGAGTGCTCTTCTGTTCCACCCATGCTGTCACAAAAGGTAGGAGTTAACTGTATTAAAATTCTCACAGGTTAAAAAGTAACTTAAAATTATAGCTTTAAATAAAAAAATAAATTTTAACTTCACTTGATATAGAGAACACAGTCTTTCAACTGGTGTATATGAGAACTTTCAGGGGCAAGAAACTCTTGATTCTTTTTATTATTATTAAAATTATAATAACAAATTCCAATGGGAAGCAGAATTTTTAATTACAATAATTCCTTTAAAAACATAACAACAAAAAGAAGAAGCATTTGCAGCTGGAATAAAAATCCCCATGTAATATAGTTGCATTAGCAAAGTCTCCAGGCACTGAAATAATACCACAGTGTTTCGGTGTTGCTCTGAGTACAGAGCAGTTGAGAAGCAATTCAGTCTCACTGGCCAATTAAACCCAGAAAGACATACTGACAGGGAGATTCAGAGAAGAAACCCATTTTACTCACAAAATAAGAACAAAGAAAACACTACACACAGCCCTGGTCCCTTCCTGGTGTTCATTGTTTTGTCTTGTTAGTTTCGGTTTCTTCATCCTGCTTTGTTTCTGTCTTATTACCATTCCTCTTTCCCAACCGACCTCCTCTTCTCTACTTCTAGGTAAAGTTGTATTTTTAGGAAGGGCCTCTGCTCTGTCAGTGCATTTTACATTATTGTATATGTGACTGCTTCCAAACACATTGCAGAAGTGTCAGAAGATTGCCCATCCTTTCTCAATTTCCCAAATTTAACCATTTGGCCATCTTAAAATATATAGAAAACCTCTACCTTCCACCCTGATGGCTGAAAGTTAAGTAAAATGGAAGATAAAACCTAAACACTAAAATACTATATTGATTTTTACTTGAAGTGGAAGCCCTCCCTTGTTTAATAAATATTCAGAATTCTAAATAGTGCATTTGAACACTGTCTGCACTCTTGATCTCAACTCTGTGCCAACCCTGCATTTGCAGTGGATTATAATGCACATACCCTGAGATAATTAACTAAAATAGTTATAGCCATTGGGATTCCTCAGAGGAAAGGTCCCTGACACCAGCATAATTTTGTCTTTCTCATGAGAAATCAAGAACTATGCTTCTCTCTTTCTACTACCCATAGTTTACAGTTACTTCCACCTCTATTTATGGTTAAGGAAACCTACATAATCTTTAAGTTTCTTTGCTGCCTCTCAACTTCTGTGTCATTTTAAAAAATCCATCTCCATCTTTCTTCTTTTCTATTCTCTTTCATGTTTTTGTCTTCATCTAAATTGGACACCAGAAAAAGCATTTAATCATGGGAAGATTAGGTTTAAAAATCTAAAAGTCATTAAATAAAATCAGATATTTCAAAGGCATGATTCCATTAATTTTTCAAGTGTTTTAAAAGTGTTCAGCCCTGGGTGATGTGGCTCAGTGAATTGAGTGCTGGCCTGTGAACCAAAGGGTTGCTAGTTCAATTCTCAGTCAGGACATGTGCCTAGGATGTGGGCCAGGTCAGGTCCCCAGTATGGTGCATGTGAGAGGCAACCATACATTAATATTTCTCTCCCTTTCTTCCTTCCCCCTTCCTCCTCTCTAAAATAAATAAATAAATAAATAAGCAAATAAATAAGCAAGTAAATAAATAAAAGTTCAGAAACTCCGTTTAAAATTGCAATAAAATGATTTTCAAACTTCTACATAACCACTAGTTAAATCCATCTTCCTTTTGCATCAACATTCAAAATACATTTTAAATTTCTCAATTTTCTTTATTTTCTTTTATTTAATTACCAGAATTACAAGAGTTCCATTTTCTACATATCTTTATGGCAAATGTACACTATTTCAGATGCATTAAGGCTAAGCAGTATTTTGTGGACATGCTTCAGGGGAAATGTAATCACTATTTGTAACCATTTCTGTAAGGAAATAATTTTTGAGTTCAAAACAATTGATTTACAAAAGAACATTTGGTAAACTACCCATTTGTAAGTGAAAGACTTCTTTTATCCTATATTTTCTACATTCTAACAAAGTAATCCACTAGAATGGTCAAGTTATTCCATTTGGAAAAGAAAATGGTCAGCACCCTCAATTAGCTTGTGCCAGGGCATACTCTACCCTGGAGAGTTTTAAACCTCTCATTACTTCCTTTGAACTCTCACTCACAAGGACAGATGTAGACAATGTGACATCAAATCTGTCCTGGCCACAAGCCTTGGACTTTAGAAAAGTAACATAGTTTCTTAGTTTTTCCATCTATAAAACAGGAAAACAAAGACAAACTCATAGATAGAGAGCATATAACAGCTAGGAGCAGGAGGAGGTCAGGGGTAGAAGGATGGGGCAAAAGTGAAAAATTATTCATGGATATGGACAACAGTGCAGTGTTGCTGGGAGGAGGGGTGTATGAGGAAACTCAGTGATAATGGGAAAAATACAATAAAGATTAAATTTTTTAAAAAGAAAGTAACTTTCCCTGGCTGGTATAGCTCAGTGGATTGAGTGCGGGCCTGCGAACCAGACAATTGAGGTTGGATTCCCAGTCGGCACATGCCTGGGTTGCAGGCCGGTTCCCTTGCAGGCCAGTTCCCAGCAGGGGACGCATAAGAGGCAACCATACATTGACGTTTCTCCTCCTCTCTCCTTCCCTTCCCCTCTAAAAATAAATAAATAAAAATCTTTAAAAAAAAAGTAACTTGATGGAATATTGTAACAGTAGACTATATATAGCATCCATAAGTGCACTCTAAATTAAAAATAAACGATTAACAAATTAAGGTATTATTGTTATACCTTATTGATTCAAAGCATTTATGTGCATCAGAAAGGCTCAAGAAGAAAATAAAATAAATTCAACAATAACAAAAAACAAGTATCAAGGTGTATTATCTACTGTGAAAGGTACAAGGGGGATATACAAGTTGGCAGAAGAGACAGGGTCATACAGAGGAAAGCTTCAAAGTCTCAGTGGTGGAGGAACAATATGAACCAACTCTGACCTGCAGAAATAAATTTTGTTTGACCCTCATAATGTTTAAAGCTTTGAATTTGAATCAATATTTAAAAATTAATTTGCGAATTCCCTTGACAAATATGCACTATTTTTTTCTGCATGGTAATAATTAGGTATAGCTGAAAAGCTGATGACCTTTACATGTGGGCTGTGAGCCCCCCATATCACCACCCAGAGGACCCAGAGGACTTCCATGACTTACCTGCTGGTCCCTCTAAGCAACTAAGTTTGCAATCCTTGTTTTGGATACCAATTTTAAAAAGGTATCCTGTAAAGAGTCTTTTACTACTTAGTGTTTTTATAACAAACATTAAAATTGTTTATTTATTTTAGGAAGTCAAACCAATAATAGACAAAACCAACAATTGAATGGGCACCTATTGGTGTAGGACTCTAAACCAGGCACTTAAGGATTATTTTTAAATTATTGGAAGACAGTTTAAACTCTTTATTTATAGTAATAATAATAATAAATAATGCTTTACATTTTTTAGTGCATAGGTCCACGTCTAGTCTAAGTTTGTTACCTATATTAATTTATTTAACACACACAGTTACTTTTTGAAGTACTATTTTTTCCCATTTAGCACTTTAATATCTTGGAGGTGTTATCTTGAGGTACTATCCCCAAGATATTAAATAACCTGCCTAAGATCACACAACAAGGAAAGGACAAAGCCAGAACTCAAATCAGGCAGTCTGGCTCCAGGACCAATGCCCAAAACTGTCATATAACATAGACTTTTCAGTATGGTTCATACTTTTCTTAATAATTTAAAATATTACCATTATAATATGGTTAAATTTATATAGATTTCAACACAAAATATATATGTGAATGAACCATATATGTTTGTATGTATGATCCTGCTATTATTTTATTGATAAAATATGTATGGTCAATATCAGACTGCTTTAATTATTGGGGTTTTATAGAATAGTTTGATACATTTCTTAACTATTCTCAAACACATTTTCCTCCAAATAAATTTTGGAGTGCTTTTCAGGTCTACAATAATCAAAAACATGTGTAAGGTCCATAAAAACAAAATATAGAAAAAAATTTTAAAGAATATTGGGATTCCAATTGGGATTACATCAAATTTATAAATTAATATTAGGATGATTAAAATATTAATAAAATATTAAGTCTTCCTATCTAATCATAGGGCAAGCTGATTTAAAAATTCTTCATGTGGTCAAATTGACAGAGCTTGGTGTTGGATTAGAAATAAGGGCTACCAAAAGGAGAGTTTACAGATGTTTCTTTTTAACAGGTATTCTCCTGACCTGTTCAAGAACTGTGATCTGGATATTAGGAAGTGCTAGAGAAGCCTTTTGCTGGGAACAGAGAAAAAAATCCTCTCAAAAAGATGAGCCATTTGCAGGGTAAAAATGAATAGAAAAGCTTCTCAAAGTGTCATATCCTGACATATAATAGAAATGGTGGATGAAAATTAGTGGTAGAATAAGGAGTTCCATTAGGAAATATCGGGAGAGACCGAAAAAAATGTGGTACACAGAAGAGGAAAAAAATTATGAACTAACATTTCCTGAGTACTTATACTGTGCCAGGCCCTGCACTAAGCACTTTCTATATGTTCTTCCAATAGCACTTAAAAAACAGGTGGGTGATATTGTCCTCATTTTACAGATGAGAAAGCCACCAAAGTTCAGAAGGAATGAGGTACTTTCCCACAACCAGAAAATGTTAAAATCAGAATTTGAAATAAGGAAGGTCCTTGATCCAATGCCCATGGTTGTACTTAGTATAGAATATAATAGTTTTCCTACAGACTCAAGTCTGCTTTTCTGATTTTTAGATAATCAGAAATGCTCTGACAAACACAGTTGTCACTGAATGCAGAATGGGAAAAACCAATATTATAAACTATACCACTCCATTTACAGTAGTTCTTTGAATTATGTAGGACAACATAATTTGCTCTAAATTTAAGTGATTTACTCTAAATTTAAGTTGAACCATTCCTTAGTTGTGAATTAAAAGAGAATTTTTTTATTTTAAAAACTTTTTTAGGACATAACTAATAAAATAAGATCAGCCACATATGGGAGAGAATATTAGCAAATTCCATATCTAATAAAAGACATACTTAATATATGCTCAAAACATAGATTTCTTAAATCTCAACAAAAGCAACCTAAATGAAAATGGGCAAAATAGCTGGACACTTCACCAAATAAAATGATACAGATGGCAAATAAGTATATGAAAAGGTTCTTGATATTCTTTGTCACTAAGAAATTGCACATTAAAGCAATGAGATGTCACTACATGCCTATTAGAATGACTAACCTAAAAAACAGACAATATAAATACTGCTGGTAAAGCACTTTTATTTGTTGCTGGATAGGATGCAAATGGTATAGCCCAATGGGATGCAAACTTTGGAAGATAGTTTTTCAGTTTCTTATAAAGCCAAACACAGACTTATCATTAAGTCCTACCAGTTGTACTTCTAGGTGTTTGCTCAGCTGATTTGAATTCATGCCCCCCGCACACAGCTTGATGTGAATTTTATAGTAGTTTTATTCAAAATCACCAAAAACTGGAAGCAACTAAGATGTTCTACAAAAGGTGAATGGATAAATATACTGTGATACATCTGCAGAGAATATTATTCGTCAATAAGATGGAATGAGCTAGTAATCCATGCTACAATATGGATAAATCGTAAGTGCATATTACTTAGTAAAATAAGTCTATCTGAAAAGGCTGCATACTTTATGATTTCATTCACTTGACATTCTGGAAAAGCGAAAGTATAGAAATAAAAACTGATTAAATTGGAAGGGGTTGAAAGGAGGGCTATCTTCATAGGAAAGAAGAAAAAGCACTGAAAGGGTCCTTTTTACCAGACATGACGAGCTACAGTGTTCCTTGGGCCCTGATTCACTGAAACTAGCATAGCAGAGAGATTGGATACAGGTGCAACAAAGGATGTTCAGGAACCCACCCAACCTGGTGCTTAGATAGAGATGTTGTCTGCAACAAGCAGGAAAGAGCAATCCTTTACATAGATTGGTCCCTTACAGGAAACAGATAGGTATTTCACCAGACACCATACATTATTGGAAAGTATCTGGGATGGACCAAGATGAGTGGCAAGGGGACAGGGAAACATTCCTATCATCTTTCCTGAAGACCTAATAGTGCCTCCTCAGGGGTGACCCAAAGTTCCCACCCTCCTGATTGCACAAGAGGCCCCCTCTGGAGCAGGTGAAAGAGGTACTGGCAGTCCCCTCAGGTCATTAAATGAACCACTCCTGGGCCCTGAGCTGATGGAATTTTGGCAGGGCAAAAGAGCGAAGACCAGTCAAATCTGAAGGAGACACCCACAGACTGTGGATCCCTTGTATTCTCAAACAGGCTGCCTATGGCCAAACTGGGACACCATCTGACATCACCAGGGGTGGATCAAAAAAAAGAAGACTGTAGTAAACAGTGGATTGTAGAGATGAATTCCACTGTGGTCTTCTTAATTACTTGTGTTATTTTCTCTCTTTTTAGCTTGTCAACATTCATTTCTTTTCCTTCAAGCTTGTGCCCATTTCACTACTTTTTATATATCAGATCTCATATTTTGCTCTCTCCTTCTCTTACTCCATTTTACCTTCTCCCTTCCTCTTGTTAATTTTTGTTTAAAATGTTTTTGTCTTGTTATGGCTTGTTTCTACTCTGCACTCTTACTATGTCTCCCCTCTCCAGCATCTCACAAACATCTTTCTTGTAATTGGTCATCTCACAGTCTTCTTCCCAGTTTTAAGATACTCTTATTCTCTCTACCTTTATCAGTCTTTGCTCACAGATTGTGGATATAGTGGTTGTTGTTGTATTACTTAAATTTTATTTCTAGTTATTCACTATTTTTGTGTTTCTAACCTCAAATTTTACCATTCCCTTATACTCTGTTTTGCCTTCTTCCTGCCCCCCACTTTTTTTTCTTTTTCTTTAATTTTATTTAGTTATTTTTCAAGTACAGTTTTTTGTCTATTTTTCCCATCCCAGCCTCCCCCACCCCTTGCTCCCCACCTCCCTCCCATTTCCACCCCCTTAGTTCTCGTCCCTGTGTCCTTCCTATTTGTTCCTCCAAATCCCTCCCCCTTTTTCCCCTTAACTTCCCTTCCTTCTCCCCTCTGGTCACTATCCCCTTGTTCTCTATTTCAGTGTCTTTGTTTTTTGTTTTGTTTTTTTTTCTGCTTGCTTGTTTGTTTTGTTGTTTAGCTTCCTGTTAAAGGTGAGATCATATGGTATTTGTCTTTCAGCACCTGGCCTATTTCACTCAGCATAATGCTTTCCAGTTCCATCCATGTTGTTGCAAATGGTAGTAGCTCCTTCTTTCTCTCTGCAGCATAGAATTCCATTGTGTATATGTACAACAATTTTTGGATCCATTCATTTACTGATGGGCACCTGAGTTGCTTCCAACTCTTGGCTATTGTAAATTGTGCTGCTATTAACATTGTAGTGCACACTTTTTTATTTTAAATTTTAAATTTTAAGTTTTCCCTCTCTTAGCCTGGTTTTCATTCCTCACTCTTAATAGTTCTTCTCCTTATGTCCTCTCCTCTAGACATATTTTCTTTCATCTAGTCATCTTTTAAACTTTTCTTTCATTCTTTTATCCTACTTATTCCCATTCTACCTATATTCATCATTGCTCATTTGTTGTTGATATTGCTGTAGTGGATCTTTTTCTCCAGTTTGCTTCCTATTTTTTCACTCTATTTTCTTAAAATTTTTGTTTAAACCACATATTATACTCTTCCCTTTTCTCACTCCATTTTGCCTTCTTCCCTCACTTTATTTACAATGTAAATTTTCATTTCTTTCTTTTTTGCCTTGTTTCTGTTCCCTACTTTTATTATTTCTCCTCTCTCTACCCTCTCAAAATCATTTTTCTTTCAGTTAGTCATCTCATATTCATTTTTAACTTCCTTAAAATAGTCTTAATCTCTTTATACATTTATCAATATTTGCTCATTGGCTGTTGATAGTATGGTTGCAAGTGCTGGTTATTTTTCCAGGAGTGGGTTTATCTCCTGGGTTGTTTGGTTTTGCTCTAGCAACACCTGTATAACAGCATACAGACATGGCAGGTGCTGTGACTCTCAGTCAGTCAGCCAGAGTGAAAGACCCACCAAAGAATAACACAACAATTACCAAAACCAAATTATAGCCAAAGAGCCCACATAAATGGCATAAAATGCATTCCAAGAACATCCAGCTCAGTAGATCAAGGAGACTGCACCACTGAGTTCCACAGGTCTCCTACCACAGAAGGTCACACCACAAAGACAGGGAGTCAAAGAAGATCAATTTAATATGAAGAAACAAATAAGAAGAATCACTTAAAATGGGGAGACAAAGAAACATCTTCCAATTAAAGGGAAAATCCTCAGAAAGAGATAAATGAAACTGAAACAAGCAAACTACCAGACATGAAACAAGCAAACTACCAGACATGGAGTTCAAAATGATGGTTAAAAGAATGGTCAAAGGACTCAGTGAGAACTATAATGAACACTATTGAAGCCACAAGGAACTTACTGGGAACTACATCAGCATGAAAAAGGACATAGAAACTATCAATAAGAGAGAGAAGCAAATAAAGAATATGGTATTTGAAATGAAGAAAACACAGAAGAAATAAAAAGCAAGCTAGATGAAGCAGAGAGTCAAATCAGTGAGCTGGGGGACAAGGTAGAAAAAAGCTCTCATAGCAACAAAATGAAAGGAAAAAAACCTCAAAAACAATGAGGAGGGTTTACAGAAGCTACAAAAAACATAATAATAATATTTTTATTTTAGGGATACCAAAAGGAGAAGAGGAGCAGACTTTTTCAAATCTGTTTGAAAAAGTAATGACAGAAAACTTCCCAAAACTGATGAGGAAAAACAGGAAGCACAGATGGTCCCAATGAAAATGAAACCAAAAAGGTCCACTCCAAGACACATCATAATAAAAACGGCAAAATTTAAAGACAAAATGAGAATCCTAAGGGCTCAAGGGAGAAACAGCTAGTAACATACAAGGGAGCTCCAGTAGGGCTATCAGCTGATGACTCAGTAGAAACACTACAAGCCAGAATGAAATGGCAAGAAGTAATCCAAGTAATGCAAAGCAAAGATCTGCAACCAAGACCAACACTACCAAGCAAGGCTCTCATTTAAAATGGAAGGCAAAATAAGGAGTTTCCTAGACAACAACAAAAAAAAGGATAAAAGAATACATCTCCATCAAACCAGCATTGCAAGTGATTCTAAAGAGATTGCTTCAAGAAAATAAAGTGTGTGTGTGTGTGTGTGTGTGTGTGTGTGTGTGTATGTAGAGAGAGAGAGAGGAACACAGGTACAAAGGGGGAAATGGTAATGATTAAGTACATATCAGTAATAACCTTAAATGTAAATGGATTGAATGTTCCAATAAAAAGATATAGGGTAGCTGAATGGATGAGAAAATATGACCCACATATATGCTGCTTATAAGAGATCAATCTCAGAACCAAAGACCTACACAGACTGAAAGTAAAGGGATGGAAAAAAATATTTCAAGCAAAGAGACATGAAAAAAGCTGGGGTAACAACATTAGTATCAGACAAAATAGATTCCAAAAGAAAGGTCATAAAATAGATAAAGGATACTACATAATACTTAATGAAGTAATCTATTAAGATGATATAACCACTCTAACATATTGAAGTAAAACATAGCAGCAGCTAAACATATAAGAAAACCTTGGATGACTTCAAGAAAGATATAGAGAGCAACACATAGTAGAGGATTTTAACACCCCATTTTCAATGATGGATAGATATTGCAAGCAAAGAATCAACAAGAATATTCTGGCATTCAATGACACTCTAGGTCCAATGGACTTAATTGATATACACAGAATATTTCACCCCAAAGAAGCAAAGTAGAAATTCTTTCCAAATGCACATGAAACATTTTCCAAGGTAAACTATGAGATATGACACAAAACAAGCCTCAGAGAGTTCAAGAAAATTAAAATTATATCAAGCATCTTCTCAGACCACAATGGATTAAAAGTAAAAACTAACCTCAAAAAAGACCCCCTCAAAAACAGTCAAATTCATGGAGACTGAATAACACATTATTTAAAAATGAATGGGTTAACAATGAGATTAAAGAAGAAATCAAAAAGTACCTGGAAACAAATGAAAATGAACACACAACAACTCAAAAACCTAAGGACACAGCAAAGATAGTTCTAAGAGGGACGTTCATAGCAATATAAGCCTACCTAAAAAAAAGACAGAAATATTTCAAACAAACAACCTATCTCTACATCTATAAACACTAGAGTAACAACAACAAACAAAGCCCAGAGAGAGTAGAAAGAAGGAAATAATCAAGATGGGAGCAGAATGAAATGACATAGAGACCAAAAGAACAATTCAAATGATCAATAACTCCCGGAGCTGGTTCTTCAAAAAGATAAAGAAAACCAGCAAGCCTTTAACCAGGCACATCAAGAAAAAGAGAGAGAGAGCCCAAATAAATAAAATTAGAAACAAAAGAGGAGAAGTTACAACCGATACCACAGAAATACAAATGATTGTAAGAAATTATACAAACAACTATTTGCCAAGACATTTGACAACCTTGGTGAAATAAAAAATTTTCTAGAAACATTCAATCTTCCAAAACTTAATCCAGAAGTAGAAAACCTGAATAGACCAATAGCAGCTAGTGTAATTGAAGCAGTAATAAAAAATTTATGGCACATGAAAGCACTTAACTGGATGGCCTCAGAGGCAAATTTTACCAAACATTTAAAGAAGAGGCAATTACTATCCTTCTCAAACTATTTCAAAAATCTCAAGAAAAGGGAACACTCCCAAAACCTTTTTATGAGACCAGTATTATTTTAATTTCAAAAACAGGTAAAGACAAAAAAAATGAAAATTACAGGCCAATATCTCTGAAGAATATGGTTGCTAAAATCCTCAACAAAAGCTTGAGAGACCAGATCTAGTAGTATATTAAAAAGGTCATACACCATGATCAAATGGGACCCATCACAGTGATGCATAGATGGTACAACATTTGAAAATAAATCAACATAATACATCACATAAACTGAAAGACAAAGATCATATCAATAGGTGCTACAAAAGCATTTGATAAAGTCCAGCACCTATTTATAATAAAAACACTCAACAAACTGGGAGTATAGGGAGGATACCTCAACATAATAACAGCCATATATAAGAAAACTACAGCCAACATCATACGCAATGGGAAAAACAAAAATCTTTCCCCCTAAGATCAGGAAACAAGAACAGGATATCTGCTTTTACCCCTTTTACTCAATATAGTATTTGAAGTTCTAGCCACAGTGATCTGACAAGAAGAAAAATAAAAGGCATCCGAATTGAAAAGGAGGAAGCAAAACTGTCATTATTTGCAGATGACATGATAATCTCCATAGAAAACCCTATAGACTCTACAAAAAAAAACCCTACTTGACCTAAGGAAGTTGGCAAAATGGTGAGATACAAAATTAATATTCAGAAATTTAAGGCATTTTTGACAATAAGACATCAAAAATACAAACCAGGGGGAAAATCCCACTTATTATAGCAACAAGAAAAATAAAGCACCTAGGAATAAATTTAAGCATAGAGTTAAAATATCTGTACTCAGAAAACTACACAACACTGAAGAAAGAATTTAAGGAAGATACAAGCAAATGTAAGCATATACTGTGTTCATGGATTGGAAGAGTTAACATCATTAAAATGTCCATACTACCCAAAGCAGTCTATAGATTCAACACAATCCCTGTCAAATTACCCAAATGATAACACATGGTGCTATGTTTCACAAATATAGAACAAGTATTTCAAAAATGTACATGGAGCCAAAAATGACCCCAAATAGCTTTAGGAATCTTGAGAAAGAAGAACAAAGTTGGAGAGATCACAATACCTGATATCACACTATACTACAAGACCATAGTAATGAAAACAGTTTGGTACTGGCATAAGGACAGACACATAGATCAATGGAACAGAAGAGAGTGCAGAAATGAACTAATGTTTCTATGATCAATTAATATTTGACAAAGGTGGAAGAAGCATAAAATGAAGTAAAAATAGCCTCTTTAACAAATGGTGTTAGGAGATCTGGACAGTTACATGCAACAACAACAAAAAAAAGAAACTAGTAGCCAAGATGGAGGCATAGGTAGAAATAGTTTGCTTCTTTGCACAACCAATGCACAACAAAAAGAAGGATAACAACCAATTTAAAAACAATACACAACCAGAACTGCCAGAAGATCAAACCACATGGAACTCTGACAACCAAGGAATGAAAGAAAAACTCATGCAGACTAGTAAGAGAGGTGGAGATGGGCAACCAGGTGGAGAGGATGCATGGCAAGGCAGTGGACCATGTGGGCAAGGTAGGAGCTGGCTGACCAGGAAACTAAAGACTCAAAACCTCTGGCTGTAAAAATCTGTGTGGGTTGCTGCAGCAGGAGAAATCCCCAGTCTCACAGGAGAGTCCATTGGCGAGGCCCACAGGATCCTAGAACATACACGAACCCCCTACCTGGGAATCAGCACCTTGCAGAAAGTGAGGGAAATGAAGGAAAGTCGGGCTAGAGCTGAGCAAGTGGCACTGTTTCCTCTCTGATCCCTCCCCCACAGACAGCACCCCAATGCAGCAAAGAAGGTTGGCTGCTCTGGTAAATACCAAAGGCCCCGCCCTTACAACAGAACAGGTGTGCCAAGACAAGGAAATATGGCCCAAATGAAAGAATAGAGTAAAACTTCAGAAAAATAACTAAGAGACAAGGAGATAGACAACCTGTAAGATGCAGAGTTCAAACACTAGTAAGCAGGATGCTCACAAAAATAATTGAGTTTGGTCACAAAATGAAGGCAATAATAAAGGCTATACAAAGTGAAATAAAGGAAAATATACAGGGAACCAACAGTGAAGAGAAGAAAACCAAGACTCAAATTAAAATTTGGAGCAAAAAGGAAGAAATGAACACCCAACCAGAACAGAATGAAAAAAAAAGAATTCAAAAAAAATGAGGAGAGGCTTAAAAACTTTTTGGACAACTTTACACACTCCAACATCTGAATCATGGGGGTGCCAGAAGAAGAAGAGGAAAAGCAAGAAATTGAAAATTTATTTGAAAAAATAATGAAGAAAAACTTCCCCAGTCTTGTGAAGGAAATTGACTTTTTGGAAGTCCAGGAAGCCAGGAGTCCCAAAGAAATTGGGCCCAAGGAAGAACACACCAAGGCACATCATAATTAATATACCCAAGATTAAAGATAAGGAGAGAATCTTAAAAGCAGCAAGAAAAAAGGAGAGAGTTAAAGACATTCAAATTAAGAGCAATCTGACAGTAACCAGAGGGGAGGTGGAAGGGAATAATGCAGGGGAAGGGAGGAAGGGTTTTCAGGAAGAACTATAAAGGACACATGGAAAACCAAGTGGGAGTGGAAGCAGGGAAGGGAGGTGGGGGTGGCTGGGGTGGGCAGGAGGGATGGGTGGTAAATGCAGACAACTGCACTTGAGCAACAATAAAATAATTTTTAAAAATATGGAGAGACAAGAACCTTAGAGTACTATTGGTAAAAATGCAGACTAGTACAGCCACTGTAGAAAACAGTATGGAATTTCTTCAAAAAAACTAAAAATGGAACTGCCTTTTGATCCAGTGATTCCACTACTGGGATTATGCCTTAAGAATCCTGAAACACCAATTCAAAGGAACCAATGGACTTCTATGTTCATAGCAGTGTTATTTATAATAGCCAAATACTGGAAACACCCTAAGTGCCCATCAGTAAATGAGTGGATCAAAAAACTGTGGTACATTTGTGGAACACTATGCAGCAGAAAGAAAGAAGGAACTCCTACCTTTTGTAATAGCATGGATGGAACTGGAGAATATTATGCTAAGGCAGGCAGCTATACAGGCACTATAAGCCAGGCAGTAAAAAAACAAATACCATATGATTTCATCTATAACTGGAACCTAGTGAACAAAACAAACAAAATAATAAAATAGAACCAGAGGTACAGAAAAGGGGAACAATCTAACAGTGATCAGAAGAGAGGGTGGAGGGGGATAAGGGTAGAAAAATGGTGAAGGGACTACTCAAGGAACATGTATGAATGACTCATGGACATGGACAACGGGGTGGAGATTGACTGTGGGACCAGGGGGTGAGATGGTCAGAGGAGAACAAAGGGTGAAAAATTGAGACACTGTAATAGAACAACAATAAAATACTTAATAAAAAAATAAAATAGTATTGAATTATAATTCAAAATATAAAATAAATATCCATGAGTTTATACAGACATGGATACATAATTGAATAAATAAGTAAGCAAGGGAAATAGACCAATCTTTAGATAGAATAATTCCAAATAATTTACATAACTACCTCCCCCTGAAGGAGATAGAGCATAACTATCTTGACATAAGTATAGCCTGTGCTTAATATCTTGCTGCCAAGACTAAGGTAGGGGAAGGTAGAGGGAAGCATTCACACCTGAAGCACTATCTTAGCCAGGCTATGAAAGGTAACATTATCAATAATGTCATATGGATGGCATATACCCTCGGTAGAATATGAATTACAGAGCAAACCATTTTTTACATTTCCCCCCAAAATTTATAGCCCCAGTCTAACTGTGAGAAAAACATCAGACAAATTCAACTTGATGGACATTCTGTAAAATAGTTGATTCCTCAAAAGTGTCAAGGTCATCAAAAGTGAGGAAAGTCTGCATAATTGACTTAGTTGGGAGAAAACATGACTAATTGTTATGTCATATCATGAGTGGGATCCTGGAACAGAAGAGGACTCTAGAAAAAAGCTAATGAAACCAAACAAAGTATGGGGTTAACAGCAATGTACCAATGTTGATTTTGTGTTTGTGACAAATGTACCATAGCAATGTGAAATATTAGCAATAGGGAACTGGGTTGGGGAACTTGTGGTATTACCTTTACAATCTGCCTGTAAATATAAAGAACTCCAAAATAATAATGTATATTAAAATGGAGAAATTTACCTTGTAGTTCAGGATAATGTTGTTTTAATAAATCCCCACATGTGTTTCTTCGAACATCCTGATGCAGTACAGCCTGTTCCAGTTATTTCTCAACTGTGACAAATTTGGAGGAATACCACAGTATTTCTCCCTTTCCATTCCAAGGAGAAAATCTGTGTCTTAGGTGGTCCAGGTCACATTACCTCTTACCCAGCACCCAGCCAGCACACAGCTTTCATCTTGCTCCCTCTTTCTTTGTTTCTTCCTCCTTTCTGTTCTTCTTATATCTAAATGTTGATGCTATTGTACTTTTATATATTATTTCTAACCCTCTCATTTAGAGATAAGGAAAATGAGTCCCAGGCTGTTTAAAAAAAAACCTGCCCAAGGCTAGGTGGCTCTTAGGTGTAGATGCTTGAACAAGATGAAAAGCAAGAATTTGCCTCCCCATACATAGGCTCCATGCACCAGCAAGACATCACTGTGTCTTTCTTAAAGCAATCTAGCATGTAGTACAATATGATAAAAAAATTACTACCTGATTTTTAAAAGGAATCGGATCATTCTTAGAAATGAGGAATTATACAGCAGAGGGGAATCGATAGAGGAAGGTGAGTAATCCAATACTAAGTAAAGGCAACCTTGAGAAAATACAAGCCTGAAAATGATAATGATGATGATGAACATGATGATGATGATCATGATGATGATGATGATAGTATAAATTGTTCTTTCCTGGTAAACCAGTGAAATAGGGAGAGATTTGTAGTCCTGACACTTCTCTCCATCTCCTCCCTCACATGCAGATGGCTCAAAAGGAAGATATTTTGTGCTCTGATCACTCAGCATACCCTATGGGCACTGAAGGTGCTTGCCATCAGTACTTCACTTAGAAGAAAGAGCAAGGCAAGCTAACTAACAGTCCTCAGTTTGCATGCTGTGCTAACCAGGGCAAAAAACACAACTCCAAACTCTGCCAGAGCGCACCTACTGAAAATCATAGGAAACCCAACTGCAAAGTGAGGACTCATTGAGATGATGCTTTGAATTGATGCATTTAAAAAGACTGAATCTTACTTTTTATGTTACAATTTGGCATGAGATTTTAATATTAACTACTACATATTTTATAGACTGTATTTGTTGCCAAACACTAAAACAAACATTAAGATGTTTCTTTCCTCAACTGGTACTATGAATGCTTCCAAAATAGTGGTATAAAAAGCCACATAAAACACATCATTATCATGGAAATTATCTGCATTAAACTCACATTTGCCATGAAAGTGGTAGTTATTTTTCATCTACAAACAATTATATCTCAATTACTTATTCTCTGTTAAGGAACATTTCATCAAAAACTCTCACTTAATTGATGTAAGGAGGCATTTTGTTTGTGGAGAAACATAGTATCTAATTTGGATTAATTAAAGAATTAGGCATGCTGAGTTAGTGAAAAGATGATGTCTATTCAAAAATATGCAACTTTATTAGTTTCATATGCAGAGAGTAACACAAACTAAGCTACAAAGCTCACAGTAGAAAAATTGTCTTCAATGACTAGAAAATAATAATGCTCAGTGTTCTATACTTTCCATAAAATGGAGAACTTAAAAGTTTGTTACATAAGTAGTTTAACTTTATACCTTGTACTATCCTGTTTAAATTTTGAATTTGCTCAACAGTCCTTTTCTTCTAACTATGTTGTTATAATAGGCACATCTAAATCATTATAGATTCAGAATTATTGCAGTTCATATAAATTAGCTTTTTTAGAGAGGAAGTGGCTTAATTAAATCTAGACAGATCAACTAATCTTAAATTATATGCAAATGTATAATAGATTGTAAACAATCATTAGCATACCAAAATGTAAGAAAAGACTAAGGTTTACTAGCACTGAACTTTGTGTTTCTAAGTTTTCAAAAGGATTATAAAACTCATAAATTTCAGAATTTAAAAAAAACCTAAAATGGAATCATCTCTACATGTATTTGAAAATTAGGTACTTGTTTTCATATTGAGCCCCATTATCAGCCCAGCTGATATTGCTACTTATAGTCTGTAGGACAAAATGGAAGACATTTTTTGATAGATGGTTTGTAAGATTTCAGGAGATGAGAATGATTTTAATTCTACTGCACTTTCTGTCCACCAAGGGATATCCTGTTACTACATGAACGATGGCACCCCAGCAGTTTCCCCAGGAATGAATAGCAGGGGTAAACCATGTTAGAGCAAGGTGTGTTGCTGTCTCCTACAACTCAAGAAGAGAAGAAAACAGATATGGTTATTAAAGTAGGATTATAAGGCCTTGCACTAAGTGACATATAAAATGAGAAAACAACTACCAATAATGACTTTATAGCAAAAATATAATACAGTGCCTTCTAGTAAGAAAAATGATTATTTATTGCTATTTAAGCTAAATGGTTTTTATCATTCTAAATGCAGAGGAGATCATTCCCTTTGTGATCCTAAGCTAATTCCATTGGCTTTGCTTGTATTACAGGTGAGATAGCTCAGGGAAAATGAAAATATATATATTTTTGTATATATTATATATAAAATTTATACATTTATATAAGGTATAGACTATATATTTAATATATTTATATAAAATATATTTTTTTGATCTCATAGAATTTTTTACTCCAGTCTCTGTGAGTATACCTCACACAGATCTGTCTATAATGTCTACTTGCAGAGACTGGTCATTCTCATCCCAAACATTGTGAAGCACATTTATTGTGAAATTGCCAGTATCACTCCCAATATTGCATTAATACTTATCAATGATTCTTTTAGCTTTTAATATGTATGCAGAACGGCCCCTCGAAATCAAGTAGTAATAACAGTGGGGCATTTTTTAAAAATGCTTTATGTGTACCAGTGCTTTATATGTCTCATTTAATTCCTATAACTTAAAACATAGAAAGCATTATTACCCCACCTTGTAGATGAGAAAATGAGGTTCATAAAAATTTAGAAAACTTGACTGAGATAATGTTGCTAAAAGTGGCAACCTGAAATATGAACTGAGACAGTTTGATTCCAAAGCATACATTCCAAAGCACAATTAACAAGTATGCAATATTGCCTCCTGAAATAGATGGTTTGTTTTTGGCTGACAAAAAATACATATGTCAAAATTTTCAAGTGCATTTGCTTTTAACAAAATGATAACCAAGGAAATCATCTCTTTATTTAACAAAGTCTATCTCAAAATGTAGAATTTCAGATATCATTACAGGCAGATAGGGGAGAAGTGAGTGGTCAAACTGTGTTTTTCCTGCCCTGAGATGACCCGTATTTTATGAGAAAGGAGAGAGTTAGAAATTCCTGGATTGATATAGAATTTGAGGATTGCCAAGCAAGACGCCACCAGGATGAGAATTTAGATTCTCAAGAACAGAGAATCTAGTTTCCAAGGCTCTGCCAGGAGACAGCAGCTCTGCCACAATAGCCTAGGGTAGCCTACAAAAGAGAAATGCAGAGGCAAGAAGATGGCTCTTTATGGAAAGAGACCAGGAATGGATGATAAAAATGGCATTTTGGGGTCCTAGTTCCTTTAACTCTCTACCATGCAGATTAGCAAACTTAATACCCCCCTGCAGCCTCAGTTCACCTTGTCCTTGAAAATAGATTTCCAACAAGACAAATATTGTTGAGCTTCTCTGTGATTTAACACTGCCTCCACCATCTCCAAGTGGAAACAGGCAAAAAGGATAATGTAGAGGGTTTTGTCTGTTATTTCTTTATTGTGGACATTAACCATTCTTCCTGTAAGACAGTGACAGTCCTGCTGCTTTGGCCAAGGTAAAAACAAAGCGGGGGTGGGGGTATGGGACAGGGGCAGCTAACATTCTAGGTACTGTTTGCTGTTAATATTCTTACTCTGGCTCTAGCTAGAGTCAAATTGCTACAGGTCTTTCTGCTTCCATCTTTAATAATAAAAGTTAGTAGTCCAAATGATTTCAAAATCACTGTTCTCCCATACCTGTGTGACCTTATTCTTGCTCCTGAATGCCCTGTCTCTCCCAGGCCCTAAACTATCATTTAAAATTAGCTTATGATTTTACACCACTTGATATTCTCAAGAGATGCACTTTCTGGATTCTGTGTTATTTCTCCTGCCTCACTGAATCCTGAGTTTCCAGTTCTGCTATTTCTAGGTTGACCCTACCTGTTAGTGATACATGAAAAAGACTTAAATTGCAGCAGTGACTTTGAAAATGTGAGACTTCGCAAAGGCAAATTTCTCAACATACAACAATTTCATGAAGAATTAAGTGCCTGTTTTAGAAAAAAAACCTTCAGTTACATAGTTTCTAGAAACAACCTTATCATGTGTTATAATGGAAGTAACTTCAATAGTGGAATCAAGGTGGTACTGGGTAGGAGGTCTGATTTTAGTCCTTTCTTACTCACATCAGTAAGCCTTTAATATTTTTGCTAGAAAAAGGATCATGTCTGCTCTGAAATATTAAAAGAGATACTGAATGCAAAGTGCATAACCAAGATCAGGTATTTATAAGGCTGGTTCCCACCATTTCACTTAGCAGGGAAGTGGTAAAATATAAATAAATTTGTTGGTACAAAGCCAGTCAGAGAAAGACAAATACCATATGATTTCACTTATATGGGAGTCTAATGAACAAAACAAACCAATAAACAAAACAGAAAGAGACTCATAAATACAGAGAACAGATTGACAGCTGTCAGAGACAAGAGGCATTGGAGGGCTCAGTGAAAAGGATGAAAGAATTAAATACACAAACAAAAAAGTCATAGACACAGACAACAGTATGATGTTATCAGAGGGAAGACAGAAGATGGTAGAGGGAGATAGAAGAGGGTAAAGGGGAGATAAATGGCGATGGAAGGAGACTTGACTTAGTATGGTGAACACACAATATAATATGCAGATGATGTATCATAGAAACACACACTTGAAACCTATATAATTTTAATTACCAAGTTACCTCAATAAATTTGATTTAAAAAACTTGGGACATGTATGATGATCTATAATAAATCATGTAGAGATACTTAAACTAAATTACAGAGTATTTAGAAAAGGGTCAGCAGGCTCATAAACATTAAAGTGAACTTATTATATGTGAGTGGAGAACCCAAAAACTGATTATGTCACTCAGAGGTCCCAAAGAACCTCCCATTTACTAAGATAACAAGGGATACTGATGATAACAGCACAGATATTTCTAGAAGTTCAGTGATGGCTGTCTCTGTAGGCTAGGACTAATAGAAGATGCCGCCATGTAACTGAGTCAATGGGAATGACTGATTTCTAGAATAGTTTCTATAATGAGCAACAGGGCCAAATGGCAACTAGAGTATCTTGACCCACAACGATCTGCAGTGATGGCTTATAATTTTTGGTGTTCCTAGGAAAGATTAAGAGCAAAAAATAAAGAGCTGGTGAGAAAGCTGATACCAGCCTTGCAATGGGAAATTTTCAGCTCTGAGCCAGTTCTCAGATCCAGAATCATCAATTGAAGGGGAGAATTTGTGTTTCTTTTGGGTAAAAATGTTACAACTGCATCATAATTATATGCAAAAATATTTCTCCAAAGTGTGGGGGGACTTTCCACACAGGGTAGGTACTCAGAGATATTTTCTTTCTAAATAAAATCTCTAGACAACAGTGTGGTGGTTGCTGGAGGGAGGGTGGTATACAGGGACTAAAAGGTAATGTAAAAAATATAATAAATATTAAAAAAGAAAAATAACACATTTGAAATAACTTTTAAAATTTTATCTAGTTCTAATGAAAGAACTTAGCAATAAGTCACCTGCAACTATATTTACATTTTTATTTTTAATATGATAATTTCTTATAATAATCTTTCTTAAATAAACCTTGAAAAAACTCAGCAGGTACAGAATGACTAATAGAAAACATCATGTCAAGTTCTGAAAGGGGTTCAGAAAATAGCAAGTAAAGATATATTCACAACCTAAAGTCCTACATTCAAGATATATCAAAATACTGTAAGATTTCTATGCTCTTCCCATCTTCCTGTAGGAGGTAAGACTATATAATAGGAAAATGACAGTCTCTTTCATAAGTGGTGTTGGAAAAACTGGAAAGATACTTCAAAAAAACTGTACCATTTTCTTACATCATATAAAAATAAACTAGAAATTGATTAAAAACTTAGATGTGAGAACTGAAACTATAAAACACCTAGAAGAAAATGTTTAAAACTCTCATATTGTCTCTCACAAATACATATACAAACAAATGAGAAGAAAATCTGTTGAAAAAATAACAAAAATATATTTGGCTTCTTGTATCTTCTGCCAGAAAGAATCATGTGATTATATATACAATAAAAGGAAACACTAATTGTAGGAACCTATTTTGAAGCACTAGCATATCAATTCCCACAGTGGATGGACTTCTCACATTCATTCATTCATCAAGCCTTATTTGAGCATTAATTCTATGTTAGAGACAGTGCTAGACAATGAAAGTCACAATGGCAAATAAGATACTGCCTTTGTCTGAAGGAGCCTGCAATCTAGTTGAGAATAAGATGTGTGGTAAAAGGTGGATAGAATAAGGAGGGTGAAGAGAGAGGATACAAAGATAAATATATATAAAGGCAAAGGTGAGTGGCAGGTTCAGCAAGTAGTCTTCCTGAGACTGTAAGAAAGAGAGTAAGGAAGACGCAAAATTTCAGAGAGAAGGTGAACTTGCTGTGAAGGGAGTCCAAAATGGCAAGCATTATCTATTAGGCAGGCAAAAAGGAGGGACTCAGGGTATTCCCACATGGGGCTAGGGGAAGGTGAGAAAAGTGAACTTCAATGTAGAGGCTTAAAATAGCAGGGTACACTGACTGGTTAAGAATAACTAGTTCTATGGAGAGCCAATGGCAACATGAGGGCAGAGAGAATACTAAAATAGGAGCCAGAAAACCTGAGCCGTTAGATTGAGTTTTGTGATAAACATATCCGGTTCAAATATAAGCTCCACTCCTTACAGTCTGAAAAATCCTGGAAAAATTAATGTCTTTGTTTATAAAATAAGAATAATAATTGTGCCTTTGTTACATCATTGTAGGAATTAGAGATTTCCCATGAAGAAACCCAGAACTGTGTGCATTGTGGTGCCATCGTTTAACAATGGTGACAATAAGATGATGATGACAATGGTGGTGGTGGTGCTCTTCCTTGCCTGGGTTCTTCTACACATCCCACTGTCTCACATGCCCTTTCCCCCAAGATTCTTCACCAAGATTACTATTGCTTATTCATCAAGTCTCAGTTCAAAGGTCACTCCTTTCTACAAGTTGGAGTAAGGCACACCTTCTCTCATCTTCCACGGCCAATTCACAATCAATTTTCATCAATCACTCTACTTTCCATGTCCTCCTCATTTATCTCAAGTGAAGGAGAGCAGAAAGGAAGTCAGACTGGAAGCTTCTTAAAGACTGACTCTGGTTCCCATGACTTTTGGTATCCCCTTTTGTGCAGTGTATAATCTATTGTATCTTCAACAAATATTTTTTGTTTGTGTCTTCCTTAATTTTTTCTTCAGTTTTGTATAGTTTTCTGAGTACAGGTTTTTACCTCCTTGATTAGGTTTACTCCTAAGTACTGTATTTTCTTGTTGCTATATCAAATAGGATTTTTCCCTGATTTCTGTTTCTGATATTTTATTGTTGGTGGACAAAAATGCCCTTGATTTCTGATCATACCTTTAAGTGGAACCTAATCAAGAAAACAAATAAGCAAGCAAAATATAACCAGAGAGATTGAGATCAAGAATAATTTTACAGTAACCAGAGGGGAGGTAGGAGAGGATAGCGTGGGGGAAGAGAGGAAGAGATTTCAGGAACAGCTATAAAGGACACATGGACACAACCGAGAGGGGGTAGAATCAGGGGAGGGAGGTGGGGATGGCTGGGGTGGGCAGGAGTGCTGGGGGAAAAATGCAGACAACTATACTTGAACAACAATAAAATAATAAAATTAAAGTAAATTTTTTAAAAAATTAGAATTAACATAGGCAAAGAATTGGAAAACATAATCCAGAAAGGTTCTTATATAATATAAATAATATGATAACCTATAGCTATATACAATAATATATAAATAAAATAACATCTTCTATATGGTTCTAACAGAGGATATAACAAAGTTTAAAGGCCTTTAGGGAGGTAAGAGTGTTTCATATCCCTTACCATTTGGTAAGTAGCACTATTAGCGTGATGGAAGATCATTATTATTTCTGTTATGAGCTTCTGCAGCACCAACATAGGGGTGACCACAGCCTAGATGGGCAGAGTTTATCAGAAGAGACCTAAGTTGAAACCAGGAATGTGCTTGGGAAAGTGACAGGAAAAGAATTCTCAGACGATGGGAACATCAAGCACAAAAACCATGTTTTGCAAAGACCTTGGCTTGTTTCAGGCCCGGAAAGAAGACCAGTTAGGCTGAAAAACATTCATGGGGGAGAGGAGAGGGAGAGGATAATATAACACAATATGGTCATAGGGGCCAGATAATTCAAAGTTGTTAGGGTAGGCTTAAGTACCTGAATTTGTTTTCTAGAAATGAAGTGAAGGTTTAAACCAGGTGTGAAAAGTTATTAGAGTAACATTTATTCTTTTTTTTAGATTTTATTTATTTATCTTTAGAGGGGAAGAGAAGGAGAGAGGGAAAGAAATATCAATGTATGGTTGCCTCTCGTGTGTCCCCTGCCGGGAACTGGCCCACAATCCAGGCCTGTGCCCTGACTGGGAATCGAACCACCATCCTTTGGTTCGCAGGCCTGCACTCAATCCACTGAGCTACAATAGCCAGGGCAACACTTATTATTTTTTAATTAAATGTATTGGGGTAACATTTGTTACTAAGGTTATGTAGGTTCAACAATACAATTCTATGATACATCATCTGTATATTGTATTGTGTGCCTACCAGCCAAAGTGAAGTGAAAGTGAAAAATGTCACACAGAAAAAGGTAAGAAACATATAATTTCACTCACATGTGGGCTATAACACTGAAGGAAACAAGTGAACAAATAAGAAAAACAAACAAACAAAAACCCATAGACAAAGGCAATAGTATGGTGGTTACCAGAGGGAAGAGGGGTTGGTGGATATGAAAGGGTAAAAGGGGTCGAATATATGGTGACAGAAGAAAATATGGAAACATTTTAAAACCACCACTTTGCTAGTGAGTGGAGAATTAATTGTGGTAAGGCATACTAGAAGCAAGGAATCCACTGAAGTTGTTGCAATAATTCAGGTAAAAGGTGAATGTTCAGGGAGTTTGAGTAATGGTGGTAGAGGTGGAGAAAAATGTTTAGACTGAAGATACATCTAGGAGATAGCATGGTAAGACTTGCTGATGGATTGGATGATGAATTGAAAAAAAGAGAGTAGAAACATCTTCACTTTCTTTTGAAAGCTCCTAACCTCAGGAAAGCTTCCCAAGGTCACAGAACTGTGTCCCAAGTTTACATCTCATGATCTTCCCCTTTTAACTATTTGCCCTTTAAGCTTTGCCCTCAGACTATTGTCAAATCCTGAAAGATAACACAAGGTCCAGCCTCCCTACATGTATTTGCAGCTTCATTTCTCACTCTCCTAATCTCTTGCACTCTGTAATATGATCAGTCTAAATTAATAATGTTTTCATGAGACTTTCAGTGCCTTATTTCTTCATGTTTTGCATATGTTTTCTCTGAGCCTGTAATATTTTCTTCCCCTGTTTCTATTGATCTCACCTCTATGTAGGATTATGACTTAGACTTATGAATGCTTCCAAAAAAAACTTCTCTTTGCCCCATCTACACTTATCACTTAGTTGTAATTGTATTAGTTTCTATTCTAGGTTGTATTCCTTCAAAGCAAGTGGTGTCACTCTGTTCATATTTTAATCCTCTCACTAAATGCTAGTGACTGAAACAATGAAAGAGTAAGTCCATGTCTGTCTCCATCATGCCAAAGTCAATATTTCTTGAGTATCTTCTTTCACTTGCTGCCCTTCTTAGATCAAGAAAACCTGCCTTGCATTTTCTCTCTGCCCTAATTCTTTCACTCTCAAAAACATTACTCAAGTGACAGATCCATCTATTAAATACAATAAGTATTTTCATGCTATTTATTTCCATTATAATAAAGTGAAGCACATTTTTAGGGTAAAATTCTGGAAATCAGAGTTATGAAAAGAGTTTTTAAATCTGGAAGCAGTGATTCATCTTGGAAATTAAGGTTTCTGATGAGAAAAAAAAATCACTAAAGTGCTAAAGCCAGTAGTCGTTCTATAGTGCCCTATCCTCTAAAATCAGCCACCATTTACATCTGTTGTGCTGGCCCAAGCTTCAAAACAGAGAGACGCTTAGTCTCTGAACATAAACTTTTCTCAACTCTAATGTAAAAAAACACTCATAATTCAAAACCTATTTTTGACTTATAGAAGCTACTAATCCTCAAGAGAATTACCATACCTGGTGGCCCAAGCCCTGCGGTCCCTTTGTCAGCTCTCCAAGTGTTGTTCACATTTTTAAAGTAAAATGTTTTGTTTTGCTTAGGTCATGGAAGACTAGTATATTTATGGACTCAAAAGTAAGACTGTATCTCTTGGAAAGACGAATGACTTTATAGGTTTCTTTGTTCTTTCCTTCAAAGAATCTTTTTTTTTAATATTTATTTATTTATTTATTTATTTATTTATTTATTCATTTATTTATTTATTTATCTTTAGAGGGGAAGGAGAAAGGGAGAGAAACATCAATGTATGGTTGCCTCTAGTGCGTCCCCTGCTGGGAAATGGCCTGCAGGGAACTGGCTTGCAACCCAAGCATGTGCCCTGACTGGGAATTGAACCGCGATCCTCTGGTTCGCAGACCTGCGCTCAATCCGCTGAGCTACACCAGCCAGGGCTTTTTAAAAAATATTTATTTATTCAAAGAATCTTAATTGAGAACCTGCTATGTATCTGCTATTGGGCTAAGCACAGGAATTACCAAAATTTAAAAAAAAAAAAAACCTCTCCTTTAACAGGCCTTTACCAGCTAGTGGAGAGACTTACATGGAAACAAATAATCATAGCTCAAAAAATTGCTATTAAGCAGGTGCAGAAAAGATTATGTGAGAACATAGGGGATCAGTTGAGACCATGATAATCTGACTAGGGAAGACTGAGAACTTTTACCAAGAAAATTCTGTGCAAGATTACAAGTAAGAATAGGGGTTTAATAAAAGGACAATTGCATGGAAGGGTAGATGAGGCAAAAGAGTGAGTCCAGAGGTATAGGATGCCTATATTCATACCATGACAAACCTGCTCATCAATTCCACCACCTGTACAATCTATACAGCTACTTAGAGTATTTCCCATTTTTGTATCACAGTACTGAAATAAGTAACTGTATTTTTTATTGAATTAATTAGTCCTTTAGACAGCATTTAAACTCACTCTCCTTCTCCCCCTATCTTTCTGATACAGGTCCATGGAAAAATCTGCACTTGTTAGTACAATATTAAAAAATATTTTTCAGCTCCCTGGGCACTTCAAAATGAATCTTTACCATCATTACAGTTATGATAATTGCAAATAAAATTCTCAGCTTTTATGTCATAAAAATTGATTGTTACTATGCACCTCTCTATGAAAATGGCATATTCCTTAAAGGTTGCTGTTAGAACAGATTATAATAGAAAGCACTTACATAGCATTTTTGTTTGGGGAGATAATTTAAGTTTACTGCTCTTTTGTTAGTAGGGAAGGCAATTAACCTTAACAAGGTTAATTGCCCTCCCCAAGGTCACATGATTCATCATGTAACAGGTAGAGTGAGAATTCAATTTAAGGATGACCATCCAAAAGAAAATTTATCTAATCTGCCCTATTCTCCATTTGAAGGTAGTAGGGTAAGTTGTATACATTTGATCTTTTTTTCAGTGGTAACTCTAAAATACAAACAAAGAAAAATGAGTTCTATGAAAAATTTCTTAAGATATAAGTCTGTTCAGAAGGTAAACTTCTTTTGTTTTATGAGTTATCCCCCTGTAAATCTGGTTTTGCTAATGTAGCATCAAGACTGATGTGTCCATGTGAAGTCAGGTTTGAAAATAATGATTAAATTTGTTCCACTGTGGCATACTGTCACCAATTATATCCTATCAACCTGGCATATGCTAAAGAGCTAAAGGATATTTATGAGAAGGAAAAAGGCTATGACAATACTGTTGTCTCCCATTATTTTTCAAGGTTTCAAACAAAGCTGGCAAGAAGGAAGACACTTGTCCAGCACACTTTCTATTTAGTGCAGCTATGAATCTCCCTGGCTATCAAAGGTGTTGATTATCAGATGGAATCTCAAAGGAAAGTCAGAGAATAAAACCATTGAAAGCCAATCAAAATGTCAATGCACTTTTCTGAGGAATTTGTTATGAATATAAAAGATAGAACAAGGCTTCCAATTTGGTTACATATAAAACAATTTTTATAGTTTAAAAATTTTTTACATTTCTTAAAATTCTATTTAGTTCATTTTAGAGCTGATAGACTTTCAGAGTCATTTAATACTCCATAAATATTAAATACTTGATGTCTATTGTATGAAGGGCTTTGTGTCAAGTAAGCCCTGTAAAGGATAAAAAATATAAAATTGATAAAAATCTCAGCTTTCAAAGAACTGATGTTATTTAATGACACTAAGTGTTATTAGGGTCGTTATTACACTAATCAGTTGTTCTGATTCCATCTGTGATACTCAAACACAGACAATTCTTTCAGGTGGACCATAGTGTTGGGAACTTCTCTGCCTGGTTTCAGGAGTTATAACTGGCCCCCATGTATAAAGCTGAGTGAGCAACCTCTGAACTGTGAGCCACTAAGGAGACAAAGCTTATCTCTGGAAGCAGTACTGCTTCTGCTTCATCCCCTGCCCCCAACACTTGGTCACTTAGTCACTGATGGGTACAGCCCCTCAGAGGAGGGGCAACCTAAGCCAGACACGATCAACTGGGAGGCTCTCAAGGAAAAACTTGGGGAGCTGCAGCAAAGAGGGTGTGATGGGCCCTTGCCCCCTGGCTATTCTGACATAGCCTGAGTCCCCATTTCCATCTGGGAGAAGTCCTTCCTAGCTCTAATTCACTTAAGCCAAAAAACCTGACTGGGAAGGTGGTGCAGTCCTTTGCCAGCTAGAGCGGGTTCCAGGGTGATCAGGCATAAGAAAGAGTTCCTAAAGTCCTGTGAAGCCTGCTTTGCTGAGTGCTTTCATTCATATGATAAGTGTTTGAGCAGGAAATGACTATGTCTCCCAAAGTTTTTGCAACCCTTTTACCTGACAGACACTGACTCAGATTAAGCCCTCAGATCTTTTTGAAATGTTATCTGTTGTTTGATCTTTGCCATTCAACATTGATTAATGAGCTTTACTTATATTCCTGTGTGTTGTGAACCTATTAAAAGCCCTTGAGGAAGGGGTTCTTAGTCTTTCTCCTTTGAGAGATTGACCATCTTTCCTCCCCAAGCAGATCATGTCTTGGCAGTTTTATTTTCATCGGTGGAGGACAGGGGGACTTGCCGGCAAAGTTTCCTCCACACCATAGCATAAGTGTGTCTTTCTAGTCCTTTAGCTCAGTGTTTCAGAAATTCTTTTAAAGATTGTATTGATTTATTTTTGGACATAGGGGAAGGGAGGGAGAAAAAGAAAGAGAGAAACATCAATGTGTGGTTGCCTTTCATTCGACCTCTACAGGGGCCTTAGACTTGACTGGGAATCTAACCAGCAACCCTTTGGTTCACAGGTCGGCACTCAATCCGCTGAACCATACCAGCCAAGGTAGTGTTTCAGAAATTTTAACATGCATGCGTCACCCTGAGGACTTGTTGAAATGCACAATTCTGGGGTCTGCCTGTAATGCCATATGAAATACAAATGTGGTACCCATCATTAGGGCAGGGTGTGTAATTGGCAATCAATAAGATGCCAGTAGGTACAATTCTAAGCCATTCTCATAATTAAATTCATGATAAAATTACACAGCAAAATACAGATTTTCTAAAGAAAAAAATTATTTTATAACCATCATACCCTAACTAATTAAGTTTGGGTAGAACTTTACTAACTAGCTCACAGGGGGATACTGATGCTGCTGGCACAGGGACCCACACTTTGAGAAGCACTACTTTAGCTTATTGTCATTTGTAGAACCATGTATTTTCCATGACAATTAGTGGTTTGTCATCACATTTACCATCAAGAATGACCTTGCTACCTGACAAAACCATGAGTTTCTAAAAAAATTATGTATTCCTTATTTTCCCATGAAGCAAATTAAATAATGTTAAATATTTTCTAAAACTTTTAAAATTTGCCACAGAACACATTACATAACAACACTTCTTCAAAGTAAAAGTTTCCGTTCAAAAATTATAAGTATAGAGTAAAAAAAATAAATTTTCTATTTTACTAAGAAAAAAGCTAATAAAATACAAAACTATCCAACTTTTATGACATTGTAAGCCACTACTAAAAATAAAATAAAATCCCTACTATTTCCTTTTTAAAGCAGTTAAGTTTAGAGTCATAAAATAAAATTGCCCTATATACTTCAAAGTATAAATAGTTGGCACTAAATGAAAATTTTACATGACTATAAGTTGGTCATAGCAGAATTTCAAACTTGTAGTCCTATTCTACTTTCTCACAGGCCGATTTTTGCATATGAGGGAAGCTGGGTCAGAATAGTTAAAATGATGTAGACCATTTCAGAGAGAGAAAAAGATCCCACACACAATATTTTTTATTCTATTTTTGTTAAGTTTTCTCCTTTGGCTTCCTCAAATATCACCTTTTAATAAAATGGGACATTCTTCTAATGCTGGGGGCAAATGTGTATCTTGCCAAACAGAGCTATAGAGTTCAGTGAATTCTGAAGATAACTCTTTTTTTAGTGTGTCTGCATGTGTTTTAAGATTATAATTACATAAGGTTCATTTTCTCTATGAGTGAAGTCTTTAGGATTAGAACCAAGAAAACTCTAATACAAGGCACAATATAAAAGCAGATTATAATCTTGGCACTTAGATTTTCACATGATAGTGAAACTGGGAGGAAAAACGTAACATTTTGTATATTGTAATGATATAAGGTGGCATTCTTTTTTATATGTGCTTTGTATTTCTAATATTTTGTGGCTGTAATTGTATATTTAATTATGACACATTTCTTAAGACTAAATTGCAACATCAGCTCAAGCACCACAAGAAATACAGATGTGGTACCCATCATTTAGGCCAGGGGCATTACATTGACAATCAGTTAGTTGCCAGTTGGTACAATTACAAGCCATTCTCACCACTACAACTAATCACAATGTTATACTGCAAAATTACACTTTGCGAAGCATGAAACTTATTTTCTAACCATCGTGCCCTCAAGCCTACAGATTTAACAAAAAGTTCTTGTAATAAGATTTTTATTATTTTTTACTCACTTATTTTATTCACTATTTGTTATACCACAATTTTGGATGGAGCTGTGGATGAGAGGTAGTAATGGGAAAACATCTTTATTGGCATAATAATGTTTGAGTAGTACAGTATAAAATGCAGTCAAAATTATTAAAAAGTGTTTTCCTACTAATATATTTTTTTACCCTGGAGACAATGAAAATTCTAAAGACTCCTTCAAATATGTTTTGTAAATACCTGCAGACACTTTTAGACCTTGGGAGATTTTTCTACATAGAACTGAGAACCTGGGTATCCACACAGATTTTTAAAAAGGGAAAGGAAAGGAGAGATTAAAATGAAAGAGTTGCTAGATTGGGAAAGCAAAGAAACATTGAGTGCCATATTTTGAGGTTTCTATGATAAAATAAAATATATATTATTCCTGATCCAGGAATCACCTACCTGATAATTTACACATAACTTCTAACTTAAAATAGAAAAGGATGATTAATTTCCTCTATTGGGTTTAAGTATGCATGGACATTAAACTTACATCACAATATAAAAGAAAGTTTTAAAATCTCATTATTTTAGGCATAATTCTAAGTTTGCAATTCCACTGTGAAAAAAAGTAAACCAGAATTTTGACTGGAAAATTTAATTTGCTTTCCGTGTAGCTGAGAGAGGCCTAAAAAGAGATGAAAAATAAGTTTTTGCCTGAAATGCAGACAATTATTCAGAAGCCAAGTTCATAATAAGCAAAGATTAAATGTGTACTCAGCATTCCCAGGTAGTTCCTAAAACTTTTCCTTACAGACCTTAGATGAAGGATTTTTTTAAGAATGCTGCTTTCTTGACAGTAAGATTTGCAAGTATTTCAGGAAAAGCATTATTACTTTACAAGCTCTGAAATGTGCAAGGGATTTATGAGCATATTGCATTCAATATTTTGTCCAAAGTAATCTGAGAACACACCTGGACCATTTATTTGACTTCCTCTGCTCTATTGTCTCTTATCAGCTTTGACTATAGGAATGTTCCTGCTCAAGTACACCAGAAACAATGTATCAAAGACTGGGTGGGCTGGAAAATGACCAGAACCACAAAAACAAATGTCATGTAACTTAAAAATTGTTAACCATCTGATCCCTTCTTCTCCAACTCTACCATCACCATGACTGAAAACAGCCTTCATTGGCAATAATTGCTGAATTTGACCCACTTCAGATACCATGTTTTATACTTCAAGTGGGAAAATAAACACACACACACACACACACACACACACCTGTTTTTTTCTCTTTCTACACATTTTGGCCTTTAAAGCTATTTTTACCTAATGCAGTTCATTTTTGTTTGTTCCCATTACATTTCTTTTTGCAGTAGTTAAACTGTCAGGAGAAGAAAAAGCCCACATTTACTACACTGACAATGGGGAATAATTTTCTGGATGTTTATGACACTGAACCAAGTGGGGGGGGAGTCCCTAGGGATTCTAGGATTTCTATAATGGAGCAATTTACAGTTATTAAGGATTTGGATATTTCCAGAGCCTGAATTTCCAAAATTCATTTATTATTATCTGAAGGCCAACCAGTTTCTATGAGTTAGTTTTTTCATATAGTGACTTCAAGAGTGACAAAAAATAAACTAAAAATAATGCCTGAAACAAAAGATTTCCAAAGTTCAAAGAGTCTTTTGAGCTCCAACATCTCACATCTTTTCAAAAGCCTCTCATCTTAGGGTTTTTCTTTAAGTTGTTACTGAATTTTTTCATAGGCTAATGTATTACCTAAATACAGACAGTCATTTTAGTATAAATTCCAAGAGCCATAAATGTCTCATAATTAAGCATATAATTTGAAGAGAGCTTTTCCACTTATCCCTTTTTATTGTTTCAAATTGGAGAATGTTCAAGTAATTACTCCATTAATAGTTCAATGTTTGCAACTATGTGCACTTTATGAACATCACAAGCATCTTTGACTCCCTAGAGCAGTATCAAAAGCAATATCAAGGTGGTATGTGTGTGGGGGGAAGGTGGACACAAAAAGACTTACTTGTACAATTAACCAAATCACTCACTAGCTTTGATTCAAGATTCCTTCATTAAGCCATTAATATAATATATTGCTAAGTGGTGAGTTGTCCAAATTTTATGATGCCTTTGATTTCAATTCAATGGCTGCAGTTAGAATAAAAAAAAACCAGTATCTGCAAGATCAGCAAGATGATGCAAAATCCTTACACTAGACACATTTTTCTGTCTCCACAGTTTTTCTGAGGGCAGTCAATGCCAGTGCACCAATAAGGAAGTGATTTTTAAGTCCCAGAAAATAGCATTCATTTGTTCTTACCCAATACATAAAAGGACAAATAAAACACTTAATTCCTATGACCTCAAACACTTAAACAGAAAACCAGTGGTCATTTTATGATTTTCTAAACATAATCAAAGGTAGACAGCCACTTTGTAATTCAGTTCCACTTTAGCCCACAACTCACATTTACCACTAGGTTTCTAAATCAAAATCACAATGTAGTGTGTTATATAGACACTGTTTTGGTGTGGTTCAGTGATGGTATGCTTATGTAATTTACTTATGTGGGAATTTGACAGACATAAAAAAACTAAAATCCTAAAGCTTGATGTTTTATTCCCAAACTTCAACACAGTGCAGACAATACAATGCTAAAGAAGATTCTGCTTTTGCCACTAGAGATAGTATAAATTATCTGAATTTGAGTTCTCCATGATTTCAGTTCACTCCATGTGTTTATGTATGATGGGAGTATAATTATGCATCATATGATTCCTCCTGGAGACTTCATTGCTTTTAAAAATAATTACAGATAAATGGAGAAAAATATTCAGTTCACGGTCTATTTATCACTGAAAGACTGATTCACAAGGAGACTTATTGCTGAGAATTATATGACTTCTATAATTACAGTATATGAAGTATTTCCAAAAGCCTGAGATATGAACCAAAAAGTAATGGTAGTTATAAAAAGCCAGTTTTCTCAAATTTTGAATCTTGGTAAAAGGTATGCAGTTTTAGATGAATTAGAGATTACCATAACTAAATATGATCCATCAGATTATGAGGTATTTTTCCATAAAAGAGTTTCAGAGGAGCCCATCACTTTCCCCAACATGCAAAGTATTCATATAGATAATATTCTATTACAGACAAATGACAAAGGAGAGTAAATCCTTCATTGGAAATCTGGTTATTTATATCTCTTTATAAGAACATCCCAAGTAAAAACAAAGAGAATGACATAAAATTACTTAAAACTAAAACAGAACATTAAGATTCTGTATTTGGTCATTTTCCTTTAATCATCATAGAAAAGCCTCAAATTTAAAACAAGCACCTGAATTAAAGAGTGTCTCCAATCACATCACTGGTTTCGAGTTATATAGCGGCATTCACAAGAACATCCGTTTTTACTCCTTCCTAAGTCTTTTATACCCTCTCACCACAGTCACTTCAGTATAACTACCAGTTAAACACTTACAATGAAGAATACATTTTTCTTTGGAAATGATAAAAAGTCTCCAATCTATATTACATTTAAATATTGTTATCAAATTATATTCAATTTAATATTATCTTTTTCCCCACTAGTTGGCAAATTCTTCACCGGTTCCGTCAAGAAAATTAACATGAACTGGAAACTCTTCCAGAAACTCATTAAACTTTCTTCCTCAAATATGCCACTAACATATCCTCAGTTAAAAAAGCAAAAGTCATTAAAGTAAAAGAATTGTTAAGTGGAAACTACTCTTTCTGGTCTACACACATGTAAACAGAACCAAACACTTTACTCACATCTAACCTGTAATTCAAACTCAAACCAACTGGGCATCTCCACTATCTGATCCCTGCCATACTAATGTCCATGTGTTAAATAGATGAGTTAAAATACATGTGCAAATGCAGAGGGAAGAGAGAAAACCTGGGTCCTACCTTGATTGTTTTTGAGGGCTGACACTTGATTTGATGGGACACGCTGGCAGTTTGGTTCATGTTTCAGGACCATGGACAGTGCACGATGCCACTGGAATTCCGGGATGGACTAGAGATCGTCTCCTCTGTTGCACTTCAGCAGAGGCTGCTTCAATCGCTGTTGTTACTGCTGTTGCTTCTGTTTCTGCTGCTGCTGCTGCCTTCTCACTCGGAGGCTGAAACACTGTCAGATTGGAAAGATGTGTGGCTCACTTAGCCCTAAACAAAGCATTCACTTGGTTCATTCTCAAAGCTCTTGGCAATAGGGAACAGAAAGCTAAAGGCTGTTTCAAATCTCTTGTACTGTACCTTTTCAGGACTGAGATGTGACAGATTTACAGTGTGGCCAATGATCTTAGCTCTCACTCTCCTTTCAAAGAAATGAATACCAGAAAATATACAAAGATAAATTGCAGCACCACAGTTTAAAGGCACATTCTCAACTCCCCTGATTTTAACCAGTTTATACTTTTTTCAGTGCAAAAAAGAAATACCTCCTCCCCTCTCTTTCCCAGACTTTTGTTGTCATAATTCATTTTTATTTTGATACTAAATTTTATTCCTTGTTCAGTATTGTTTGTAGTCAAAACACCAGTACATGCTGGGAAAGGACCTGTTGTCTGGCTTAAGATTGCAGGTTTTCACATCTTTATGGTAAAGGATTAACATTCTCTATGAATAGTTTAAAAATTTAGCAGTTATAGTCAGCCAAGGGACTGATTGCTATAAGCTGGAAGAAAGATTATGGTATATAAAAAGGGTTTTTTTTCACTATGCAAGTGTTATTTTATTTTGTTATTGTTGTTGTTCAAGTAGTTTTTTACCCCCCCAGCTCTTTCCACCACCCTAGATCTCCCCACCTCTCTTCCTTGTTTCCACTCCCCTTTGTTATTGTTCATGTGTGCTTTATAATTGTTCCTTCAAACCCTTCATTGTTTCCCCCTATAATCCTCTCCCTTATCCCTTCTGGATACTGTCAGCCTTTTCTCAATTTCAGTGTCTTTGGTTATATTTTTGCCTGCTTGCTTGTTTTGTTGATTAGGTTCCTGTTAAAGGTGAGATCATATGGTATTTCTCTTTCACCACCTGGTTTATTTCATTTAATATAACGCTCTCCTTTTCTATCCATGCTGTCACAAAAGGTAGGAGCTCCTTCTTTCATTCTGTTGCATAGAATTCCATTGTGTAAATGTACCAAAGTTTTTTGATACATTCATTTACTGGTGGGCACTTAGGTTGCTTCCAGCTCTTCACTATTGTAAATTGTGCTAGGCAGCAGCATAAAATAGACTATAAAAAGTTTTTGAATACAGTAGTTATTGGATGTTTCACCAAAGCAAGAATATGGTTTATTATTTTCTTTCCTTTTTATGTTTAATCATCTCTTTTCTTCAGGCCATGTCTTTTTTCTTTTTAAATTTCCTGGCACAAACTAATATCTCATAACAGCTGGACTTCTCAAATAGTTAACTATTGCCTCAAATGCCATTGTCAGCAAAATAAATCATAAATACTTATGAATAAAGTTTCTGTAGAATCACTAGTTCCCATTGTCACATCATGACTAACTAAGATAAACTTACTCTTATTGGAAATAAGAAATGAGATCCAGTAGGTTTGATTTAGTGGAGGACATTCTTTATAATATGTACCACAAAGTATTAAATGTGACCTAAGTTGAGTGTGTATGTCTCATGTATTTTTAAAGACCAGCACTTTTTACTCATCAGAAATATATCCTGTTGGTGAAATGCCAAGTTTATAAGATTGAACTGCATGAAGCTTTTAGAAAGCTTTATGAGTGAGGCAAGAACATTATAAATAAACTCTAGAGTAAATGGGAATAAACTAATAAGTTTCACAAAATAATTAAAATCATACATTATTTAAAAATGTCTCCTCTTCTGAAATAGAAAAGAAACTTAAACATTCTGCAAAATAGTGCAAATGTTTGAGAATGTTATGTTTTAAAGGTTGATAGTTCAAGCTGCACAGTGGAAGTATGGGTTAGACAGTGACAAGATCATATAGTCTGAAGCCAGAAAGGATAATAGGAGGAGCATTGGAGGAATCAAGTATAAAAAAGAAGATGGAGTCAATGAGAACCAGGCAAAAATTCTGTCCAAGAATCTTGGGTAACTGTTTCAAGATATCACATTGTGTATAACCAGAGTACCGAGAAATATTGGGATTTAAAGCTTAAAATTTTAAAATAAATAAATAAAAGTTAAAATTTTAAATCACAAATGCAGCTTGTATTATGTCTTGTATTATACTTTTATTGGACAGTGGTGCTTTAAATAATTCATAAATTCACAATGTAGTCAAAGTAGTGAAACATATACTTGTGGGTGAAGCTAAATATATTTAAATGCATATTAAAATATATAAATACATTTAAACAATTATTTAGTCAAAAATAGTGAAAAAATATTTGTGGGTGAAGCTAAAAGATTATTTGAAGTAAAAACAATACAAAGTATACAACCTAGAGAACAGACCTATGAACATACCAACATGTGCTTAATAGTTTGATAATCTCTGAAGAAATAAATATCCTTCAGTAGTAAGGTTGGCTCACCACCTCCTTCTTAGATAATACTTCATAACAGATATCTGAAGAAACTCAAAACCAAATTATATAGGTAGTCCAGGTAGAATGGGTGTGGGGAACACAAGGGTATTGGAGGGGTGGAGTGCAAAAGTTTACACAGAGTTGTTCATGCACATCAGAGAACTATACAACATGGAAGAAACAATCAACCCTCTAAGGAACCTTAACTGGGCACCACAAGAACCAACATTTATATGCCTACCACAAAGAAAGTATGGGTGGCTATATTGCGACCTTGGTAGTCATATGAGACTTCATCCCTTTTCCATAATTCTTTAAAACTGTATTCCATCTCAACTTGGATGGAAGTTAGTATTTAAAAAAAAGAAAAGAAAAGAAACAAGACATTGGCCTTACTATCTATAGATAAGTGGCCAGAATATACCTAAAATCCTTTCTTAATATTAAATTTTCTAAATAAAAAGGAGAAAAATAATGAGAAAAAGATAAATAGTATACATTATAGATTCCCTTTCTATGTCTCACAGCCTATTGCTATATCACACTTTACTCCTAAAGAAAAATCAGTTGTTTAGAACAATATATGGCTGTAGTCTTACTTTTGGTATTGTTTTTCTTTGTTGTTACATTATCATTTTATGAATGAAGAAAATAAAAACCATAGTAATTTTATAGCATTTATTTTTAAAATCTATAGATTTTTAATTTGTAAAAACTTCCGTCTTAATATGTTTAATTGTAATTACAAACAAAAAAGAAGAAATTTAAAAAATTTCACCAAATACTAGGAAATTATAAATAAGAATAAATTTATACATAAGCATTCTAACTGGTTATATTTGGTTCAATATGTTTAGTGTGAAAGCAGTTGCAAAATTCTATCATGTTTTTTCACAAGGTAAGTGTTTTTTTTTGCTTTTTTTTTTAGTGTTTAGATCTACTCAGGGAATACTATACAGTAACTTATCATGTACTAAAAATTTTATAAAATTTAATTCAAGGGACCAAGTTTAGGTTTAACTGACACTAGAGATAATCATATAAAATAGGTGATTTTTCAATTCCCACAATTTGTGGAGAATTTGTAGTGACTCTCTTCTACCCTCCTCACAAAACAAACAAAAAAAGTGACAGCTACTAATTTTAGAAACTATAACCTAGGATGTTCCTTGAACAACTATTGTTATTGTTAGATCTGGAACATAGAAAGCTAGAATTGGTTTAATAAAAATATTCCTTTAGAAAAACCAGTCACATTGTCAGATAGACTCTACTACCAGTTATTCTTTGTTTAAGGTCCTATCTGCTCTGGTCCTAACCAGATGGTCATGGTGATGACCTATAAATTGCAAGCTTAAGCAAGCTTAGGATCTCAATCAATCAGAATGATATTTGAGGTGGGGGGCACGGGGCGGTGTGGGCTGGGATGGGAGTAATAGACAGAAAACTGTACTTGAAAAAATAATTAAATATAAAAAAGAAATTAAGGCAAATTAACCTAAAAAAAAAAAGAATGACATTTGAAAGGTTATCCTGCTGTTTCTTTGATATTTGGAGTCTGCTAGAGGAAAAATCCAAGTTTCTACATAATTGTAGAGGAAATTTCCTTATCTTAATACCCACTATGTATGTCCCTGTTTTCCGCTTGACATGTCCACTGAGTCATTTGTACTCTTTGCTGGAATTGGAATGCAGTTTCAAATTGTCAGTTTCATTGACTTGGAACTTAAGACCGTCATCTAATTCCTGCCTTCTGGCTCTTTCTCTATAAATATCTGCTTCTGATATCTGCTCACCTTCAGATTTTGTCTCCTGAATTCATCCAAGTTACTATCACTGGCCTAATTCTGATCTTCACTTTGTTTAAGAATTGATCTTTCCTAGAAACTATGTGGATCAGTCAAGATAAGCAAGATTATGTTGCAATAATAAATAACTTCAAAATCTCAATGGCTTAAAATAATAAAGGTTTATTTCTCTTGATGCTATATATCAATACTAGGTTAGCAGGAAATTTCTTCCCATCTAAGGGCACTAGTGATAATGGAGTCTCCACGTTAATGTGAGCTTCCATAATAAACGTGGAAAAGGAAAGGAAACACAGCAAATTATGCTCTCACTTAAAGTCTTATTCCAAGTAATGGCACATATAAACTATATTTAGATTCTATGGGCCAAAGCCAGTTCATGGTTGCACCTAAGTCTAGGTAGTAAGTGACTTTCATTATATGTCCAAAATAAATGGAATCACAACAGCAGTGAACAGCCCTAATTACAATAACAACCATAATGCTTCTCTTTTTCCATACTGCCAAGCCATGTGCCTATCTCTGCCAGCCAGCCTCAAGATGCTAGCATGCTCATTTTGAGGATTTATAGGAAGTTCACTTGGAAGGGACTACAGGTAGATATTAGAACATTCTTATTCTGTGTGCCCTGTTGTCAACAGGCTTTCATAGCACCTTTTCCTAGGAGTAGGACATAGACCTATACTAATTCTTGCTTGCAGAAAAATACAAGAGTTGAATGTGAGCTAAATGTATGGTTTTTTTCCCCTGCTAGTACATATAACTCTGTAAAGGGCAGGAACTTTGATAGATAGCAGAGGAGCCAAGTCTGACTCCATCAAGAATGCATACTCTAAACTATTGCACTGTATCAATAAAAGACAGATACTTTTATTCTTCTAAGCATTGTAACTTCACTAATAAAACAAGAAATGAAACAGCTTTCATTCTTTCAACAGAAATAATTTCAAGGACTGCTTAAAAGAGCTCAATAATAATACTTTAAGCTCTTAAGTAGTAATAAAATGCAAGTTTATGGAGAAATCTAATGCAAATATATTTAGGTTATCAACTGCTGTGATTCTCACAGTCTACAACCCACCTCTAGAATCCTGTCATATAGTATTCTAAGTAAACAATAAGTTGAAGAAATTGTGGAAGTGGTGATTAATTTTGTGCATCTCTCCAACCCCTCCCCTTTATCAACCATCAACTTGTTCTTTGTACATATGGATTAATTTCTGTTTTATTTTATTCATTTGTTTTGCTTTTGTAGATTTCATATATAATGATATTATACAGTATTTGTCTTTCTGTTTGATTTTATCACTTAGCATAATACCCTCTGGGTCCTTCCATGTTGTTGCAAATGAAAGATTTTATTATTTTATTATTTTATTATTTTATTATTTATCCATTGCTGAGAAATAATATTCCATTGTGTATATGAACCATATATTCTTTACTCATTCATGTATTGATGAATAACTCAGTTGCCTCCATATCTTGGCTATTATGAATAATGCTACAATGAACATAGGAGTGCATATATACATTTTCAAATGAGTGTTTTAAAGGTGGTAATTTAGATAGCCATGGATATATGTCAATCTCATCTGGGATGTAACTTACTATACATCTTCAATTTATCTTCCAATTTAAATAATGAAATATTTCATTGTTCTCACTTATTCATGAAGAATTGCCTAATACCACATAAATGCGAGGAAGGATTAGAGTTAATAAATTAAGATATTGACTAGATTATGCCAGTCAAGCTCTCAAGCTCACTCCTGTTTCCCACAACTTATAATAACTGACCCAACAACCATTAAATCATGTGAATCATCCCCTTTTGAATCTCTTTTTGTTGCATGTGGCTTCCTGCCATAGAAATGTTTAGTTTTGTATACAGAAATTTTTGTACCTTGTTTCATCTTTGAGCCATCACCACAAACTCCACAGGATGGACATTTGGCTGATACCAGGCTTCCTTTCATGCTGAGAGTTTGCTTCTACCCTGAAGATTAGCTGCTTCCAAGTATATCAAGTATATATTGTACATGATAAAAATGGGCCTTAGAGTACATAACGTCACAGATCAATTGACTGACATTCTTGACAGGTTTCACTTCTCCTTCCTCCTCATCAACCAGAACCAAACACAAACATCTCAGAAACTATTTTGTGCCCAAAGTGGAGTTCCACACCAATGAAAAGACACAACATTATTTATGCTAATGTCATTCAGCCTTATGCTTTCTTTTTAATGGTGACATTTATGTTTTGTAGAATAATTCTCTCTGCAGTACTGCCAGCCGAAAATGTTATCCAAACCCTAAACTTATGGAACACAAAAATAGATAGCCAGAATTTCCTTATTAGAGTGTTTAGAGCTCTCCTCAACCCTAGTTCTTCAGTTGAAATAATTCAGCACACAGGAACCCCCAAAGTGCCATAGAAACGTTTAGTTCTATATACAGATGCTTCCATGAATACATAGAATCCATAGAAATAAACACAGGAGGTAACTCCTGATGTAAGCATAACAATTTTGCTCTGCAATCACTGACAAATGCTTTCAATAAATTCTTTCCATGGCCAAAGTTATAAATCATTGTGAAGTCAGAAATGCATACATAAAATCCACTGAACTATAGTTCCCTGGACACCCAGGAGCAGACTACTTCATACAATTCAGCTATTAATGACAGTAGTTCCCCAAGCTACTCCACACTGTTCTAAAGTTCCAGCATCTGATTATTAAAGAACTTTGACTATAACTCCCTGGTCACCCATTATTCCTGTTTTTATTTCTTCCTGTTCTGAGGGCTAGCCCAACATTTATGACCTATGAGAAGTTAATCTTTAAGGCTGTAATTGATAAGCTCAATAAAACAATCGTTGCTATCATCCAGGGAGCTTTGGTAGACATTCAGACCTGGATCCCACTTCATGCCCTGCATCTCCCAAAGAGCAGAACCATTCATTTCCAGGACCCCATCTTCTGTCTTTCACACAGTAAACAAATGTCTTCAATGGCATATAGTATCCAACTCAGGGAAGGAACATATGCATTTGCAGTAGTAAAGAGGTGCCATAGCAGGCTTTGTTTGTAACTTCAGTATTTTTCATATTATATAAATGAAAAAAATTAATGTGTGTTTGAAAATTTTGTTCTATCTCAAGAAGAATATGATCATAACACAAGTTTTCTAGAATAAAAAAAATCCAACAAGAAGACTTAAATTAAATATTGCAATCATTGGAGAAGGTAATTAAGGGAAACAAATTTAAAACAGCTCCTCTTCCATCCTAGCCATGGCATCATTCCCGGAGGATCCTAAAATCCAATCTAAAAGAGTTACTTTTGAACTTCTGCAGAAAGAGTGTGAAAGTGCTAATGTTATTCTCTTCCTGATGTTCTCAATCATTATATATTCTCCCATGGTTGTCTAAAAAGTTACCTCTTTTCTTCTTTCATTCTACCAAATAATTCTGACTGCTTTCACCTCACATTTTATCTTTGCCTCTTTTGTGGTTTTATCCACATTATGCTTTTAGTAACAGAGATCTGTATTATTTTGATGCTTTACACATAAATTCTTTGAAGTATAAGATTATTACTTAAAATTCTTTATATACTAGGGAATACTTTAGTGTATACTATGTACAAAGATCAATAACTACATGTTATATTAATTAATGCTTAATCAAATAAATCTGGTTTATTAAATTTAGCAATAAATGAGTCACATTTAACCTTGCTTAGAGAAATTGTGGTAGAAGTAGAAGAAAGACATTATGTTTCAATGAGTTAAAGGTTGAATAAAAGATGAGAAGATAACCATAGTGAATAAAAACCACTCTTAAGAAACTTAGCTGTGAAGTGGAGAACTATGTGCTTGAAAGATAATCATATAAATAAAAGTTATGATTATGATTAAATAATTCAGTCTATAGAAACTGCTACATTTTTATTTTCTCTAAAAATGTTTCTCTAAATCTTTCTATTCTCTTTTCTCAACAAATATATCAGATATAATTCAGCATGGGAATCAAACAGCAGATGTGCTACGAGCTTATTAGAAAATGTATATAAAATGCACAGTGTCTAGGGTAGCACTAACAAAAGAGGCAGCAACACCAAGAAAGCTGTTCTGAATTTAGCAAAAACAATATTTAAGTTCTGCTACAGTATTCTTGCTTTTATAATATAAAAGTTTCTTATACTTAGGAGACAAGCCAATTAAATATTTGTGTTAGCTTTTTGTTGTTTCTAAGAGTTATATAATGCAATGATTTACAATTAAAATACACTAAAAAGATGCTTTACCAGTAAGGAATTTTTATTAAAGGATTGTTCTTAGTGCAATAGTTAAACCATTCATTGGTTGAGAAAAAGTGTGTGCACCTACTATGCTCTAAGTATCTAAATATCTAAGCTAGTGAGCAAGTATAATCTTTATGTTCATTGAGTTCACATTTGTATATGGAGAAAACAAAGTCAAATGTTGGTACTAAATATGGTGCAACCAGCTCTGAAGGTTATGTGGTCAAAGAAGACTTCAGAGAGGACATGATACATGAGCTGGGTCATCAAAGATGAAACATGGGAGTTTGATAGGTAGAAAAGGGAAAAGAAACAGAAAAATGGTGGAAAAGTAATTCAGCAAAATTCAGGAGAAATCTAAGGGTGCACTAGATTACTGATGGCAAGATTAGTCTTTATGAGGAAGACATTTTCTATTTCCAAAGAGACTGAAAAGAAACAGGTTTATATTAGATCAGTTGTCAATCTATCTCTGTATCAAGATGAGAGCTTGAAGTATATGAACAGATTATATGCTAAATTAGAGTTAGAATAATCTGTTGAGAATCAATGAGGTATGGGATTAAGCTAGAGGAGAGTAGTAAAAAGTTGAAACAACTAATCAGAAAAATTAAGCACGAGTGGAACAAACATGAACAAAAAGGTGTAAGCCACTGGCACACTGATATCAACTTTGGCTCCTCCTCTCCCTAAGGCTGTTTGGAGTTTTTTTGTGCAGGGGAGACCCCAAAATGGCTGTCCAGTTTGTGGAAGCTGAGTGTACTTGCTCTTGCCCCCAACTCAGATTTTTGGCTGATCTTCCAACAATTAACCCAAACAATCAATAACATCTTAGCTAATGTGAAGTTTTGAGGCAAATGGGTATAGAATGTGCTTCATTCTGCCCATAAGGAGAAGTTAAAGTTGAAGGGAAATGTCCTGTGCATGGTGCCTGCAGCAGTAGAGAGACTAGACCAGATAGAAATCACAGATTTGAAGCTCCTTCCCATCTCTGAGCAGGGTCCCTAACTCCACACAAGAATTCCCTAACTGGGGAAGACTTGGGAAGATACATAGAGTCTGGGAGACCCAGGCTACACACACACAGCAAGCA